>NW_016017385.1:502127-562127 GCF_000320565.1 Sphaerulina musiva SO2202
GAGGAGGGGGAGGGGATGGGGGAGATGGGAGGGGGGAAGGGGAAGAAGAAGAAGGGGTTGAGGCCTGGGTGGGAGTATTTACGTAAGTTTCCTTTTTTTCTCCTTTCTTTCCTTTTAGCAATTCCACACCTTCCCCCATCCCCCCTTCCTCAAAAAAGGGGAAGGCATTGACCAACAATCCAACTCTCTCTACCATCACTAATTAATGAATCCCAGCCTTCAACGGCGGAGCCCGAATCTGCCTCGGTCAACAATTCGCTCTCACAGAAGCAAGTTATGTCACTGTACGAATTTGTCAAGAATTTCCCGGTTTGCTACATACTCTTCATCATCAACATCATCAACATCATCAACAAAATCAACATCAACATCATCAAAATCATCAACATCATCAACATCAAAATCAACATCATGGTGAGCAAGAGGAGGAAAAAGAGGAGAAGCAAGAAGAGGAGCCTTGGAGGGAATTTCTGACATTGACGTGTACGAGTTTGAATGGGGCCAAGGTGGTGTTGAATCGTTGATTTTGACAAAGCTGGTTGGGGGATTGGTGCCACTATGTGGGTTTGGAGGGGCGGGACTGGAGGAAGAGTTTTATGGAGTAGGGGGAGGTGGGAAGTGTAGATTGGACATTGTGCATGCATGTATGCAGGAATATATGTATGTATGTATGAGGGAAAGATGGACCTTAGTAGTGAGTCATACATACAGTACACACAGTACATGACACACAGTACATGACACACACAGTACAGAGGGTATAGAAATTTATGAGATATAATTTGACCTTTTACTTTTAATCAAATTTAGCAAAGCCGAAGCAAGGAGAGAAAGAGAGCATGTTTCTGTTGGGATAGATACGTGGAAAAGCAATAGCATATGAAGTTCGCTTTCTTTTCAAGAAACTACATGCTCCTAGTCAAATCTACTCTTCCCTAGGTAGGCAGGTAGGTAGGTAAGTAGGTGAAGTCAAAAATACCGCTAAAATCGCCCAACACTCAAAAAGAAAAAATCATTTCCTCCATCTGGATCCATATTTTCTTTTTCCTCTCGCTCAATTACACCAAAGTAACAAAACCACGCCTGAGCGAGGAATAATATCCGCTCAAGGGGTATATCATCATCGTCATCATCATCAAAGCCTTCCTCGATCTCATGCGGAATGCGGAGAAAATTTCCTCTCGCTGGTAATTATGACACCAGAACATCGCAGACGTGCTCGCTGGACTACTCTCCAGATCGTGAAGAGATAGCCATGAGCTATTGATTTCGCTGCATTGCACGAGCTCTTCTTCTTTCTCATCTGCAGCTGCAACAACCACATCAGGGAAGAAGGATGAGAAGGAGTACCAGAGTGCAGGGAGAGCGGCCATGGGCAGAGTGCTTGCGAAGAGCATGGCGATGAGTCCGAGGAGTAATATCGCCATTATTGCAAGACTTCTGCTATGGTGATCCTGGATCTTGTGGTAGTCGTGCAGTCTGTCCTGCTGAGGGAGTTTGCGGTGGCAAAGCATGTGATCCCTCGCGCTCGCTTTCTCGAGAGCAGGCGTGAAGGTGAAGTGCGCTTGTGCGGCCATGCAGCGTTCGGTGATTCTAGCAACAGGGAGCCCCAAATTGGCACCGCCAATGGCATGAGTCGTGAGCTGACAAGGTCCTGCCTTGGAGTTGGTTATATGCTGGTAATTCTGGCTGGTGACAGGCTTGTGTGGGATCCGGCGGCGAAGCATGTATAGTTCTGTCGACATGTTGCCGAGCTTCAAAGCACCTTCAGCAAGTGTCATGGGTAGTCTCATCTGTTGCTTGGCAGCGGAAGAAGCAATGACTGGCGCTGAACTTCCCTTGCGTAGAGCCGCGATTCCGATTCGGAGTCCGCCCGGTTGCGACACGGAGGTAGATTTCTGCACCCAATGCTGCTGGTCAACAGCATTGGCCGCGAACTGTCCTTCACGTCGCTCCGAAGCTCGTACACTTGAAGGTCGCGTGCATTCACCGCATGGACTGTGTGGAGGTTCAGTCGTGTGTCTCAGGGCATCGGTAGCACGTCGTCTAGAGATTGGCGAGGATTGCAAAGCTGAACTGCAGTCACTGGACCTGGCAAGTCCTGCGCCTGTTCGTAAAGCTTTGGTTTTCCCGACCAACTTCAGAGTGCTCTGGCCGAGCGTCTCTTTCAGACGTGGTCGCTTGAGCACTTCATTTGCTTCTGTTGAAGCAGAAAGCTCACCACATCCAGCATTGTGTACGTGTGCGGTACGCGTTGGCTGTGGTATGGCCTGTGAGCCTGGGTGTACGTGTTTCCATAGCATGCCATCGCCAGACACAATTTGCCGTCCATCTTCTACGATATCCTGTTGATCGACTTGTTGGAGTGAGCCATGTAGATGGGTCAGTTCAGGCCGGACATCACTTCGAGTTCTAGTCCCATTGTGGCTCGAGCGGCGTGATCGCTGGTGTGATGTAGCCAAGGAAGATCTATCATTGCTGTGACTTGGTAAATCTCCATGTAGACCTAGCTGTTGCAAGTCTCCAGTGGCACCAGGAACGGGCTGCACCGTGTTGGCGAGATGTAGTAGACCAGATTCTGATTGTGAATTGCTGCCACTAGATGGTCCAGACCACGAACATGGCACCAGGTTTGGCGTGAAATGGTGGTCGTGTGGCTGGAAGTTGGTCGCTGGCTGGTCCCACTGCACGAGGTCGTCGACGGTGAACTCTGCAAAAGGGTCCTCGAACATGGGAAAGTCATCAAAAGATTGAAAGGTACTACTCATATCCAAGCCCGCGGTGAAGTCCCAGTCCTCGGCAGCCATGACAGGCTCGACTGCAGCGCAGTTTTGCTGCCCGTTCTTGTTGACGTCAAAGTTTGACTTTGGCAATAATCTCCTCCTCGAGACATGGGCTCCGGCCTTTGATGAAGAAGCTGGGATAATCTCCATTTGCGTCTGGTTGTGAGGGCACTTTCGCTTTCTCTTGGCGCACTTGTCGCATGCTTTCACGATTCGGCGCTTGCGGTACTCGACTTTCTCCGCCTCAGTCATCTTCCGTCGCATATGCTGCTTGGGCTGTGATTCCGCAGACAAGCTGAAGACTCCCGTCATTTGGTCCAGTGAGGGTGGACTTGCCTGGCTCGAGGCTGCAACGGACGCGGTCCGAGTAAGCTGTGGCGGGAGTGTCTGTGGAGAGGTGGCCAACGACGAAGGGGTGGCGAAGTCCAAGAGGTCGGGACTACTGGAAACAGATGCAGAGGCTGATGATGATGATGAAGCAGAGAGCCAAGTTGTTGTCGTTGGAGCAGTACCGTCCATGGTCAGCGCTGGGGAAGTCCGAAGCAGCTCCTCTTGGCGTTCCTCGAGCAGGAATTGAATAATGGCATCACGCATGCGCTCGGAGTGAGACTTGAGATGTGGAAAGGCAGTCCGGAGAGCGTCAAACAGCTCATCGGAGCCCTTTGGCGGGAAGAAGAGCAGAGGCGAGGTTGGATCGGATGGTTCGCCATTTGAGATGTCGCGGTAGACGACGTAGGCTGGGGTAGAAGTACATATCGCCCCGAAGGAATTGTCTGTTGGCAGCGCCATTGGCTCGTGGGGGAGAGGGGGGAAGGGGAAAGGAGGAGGAGGAGGAGGAGGAGTTCCGCAGAGAGAGAGAGAGAGCCGCCTCGACGTCCTCGTCTGATGACAAGGCAGAGAAGTAAGAAAAAAAGGGAGGAAGAAAGGGGAAGAAGAAAGTCAACCTCAGGACGAGGAAAAGGTATTGTTATTATTCCGATTACCTTGCCATGTCCTAGAAACCATCCAAAAAATGGCTCCAGGCTACCTACTCCACAGTCCTGCGAGGCTGAGAGGTGCTGAAGCTGCGGTGTCAGAATCGGGTTCTCCGCCACGAAAATCAAAGAAACTAAAATCCTCCTGCGCCCTCTGATTGGTAGGCTATGGAACCGAGTCACATGTAGTACTGTGGTACAACAGGCCAACCGCTCCTATGACTCCTCAGGCATACAGGTACCTCCTAGGTCAAGTAGCATCTGGGGTGAATTGGATTGATTTTACATTTACTGGGAGATGGAAGATTATTTGGACGTTTTCTGTCACTCGTTGAAAGTAGGTGATTGATTCTATCTCCAACAACAATGGTCCTGACGATAAGATAGACGACATCATACTGTATCATCACATTCATAACTTTGCAAAAACTGGCTTGCGCTTCTTCTTCCCCAGCCCGGCAAGGAGAGCATCACTCACATCTTTAGTTTGAAGCATAGCCGCATTCCAAACTGCAATATAATCGAGACCTATTCAAAAAAAAAAGATGATTAGCTTAAGAAGCTTGAGAAGCTTGTGTTTTTCTTCTTCTCCAACATCTTGCAACAAACAAAAAAAGAAGCAAAAGAAAAAGCACAAAAACTCACCATCCTCAATAGAATGATCCCTCGAATAATTCACCACCGCCTTCGTCCCCTGCACAGCCACAGGACTCTTCTCCGCAATCGTCCTCGCCAACTCCATCGCCCTCTCCAACGCCTTGCCCTTGTCCTCATACACTCCACTCACAAACCCGACCTGCAACGCCTCTGCCGCATCCCAATCCCGCGCCGTCAGAGCCACATCTTTGATAAAACTCATCGAAACCCCTGTTTGTGGGAGACGCGAGAGCGTGCCCAAATCCGCGGCGAGTCCGATGGCGACTTCGCGTACGCTGAAGATGGTGTCGCGTGTACAGAGGCGGATGTCACAGCAGGTGGAAATGTCGATTGCGGCGCCGTAGGAGATACCGTGCATCTATGATTTTTTTTTAACATGTTATTATTCATGAATTCGTGAATGTTGGTCAAGTAAGTAAGAAAAGGGAAATAGAAAAAGAACTCACCACACAAATCACCGGCTTCTCACACCCCTCAATCTCACTAACCGGTTTCTGAATCTCTTTAATATGCCTCCTCAACTCCCACGCCTTTCTCGCCACATCCTTTTCCTCTCCTCCCTTCCCATCAATCCCCCCATCAATCCCCTCCCCCTTCCCTCCCTCCCCAAAAACCAAACTCAACGGCCCCTCCTTCGCAGCAACACTCACATCCAACCCGGCCGTAAACGCCTTATCTCCCTTTGCAGTCAAGATAATCACTCGAACATCCGGATCACGGGATAATGTGTGGAAAATTTTTCCGAGAGTGAAAAACATTTCGGTCGTGTAGGCGTTGAGTTTGGAGGGGCGGTTGACTTCGATCTGGGCGATGTAGGGGGCGGGGAGGGTGAGGGTGAAGTTGGGGGTGGTGAGGTTGCGGTAGGAGGAGGCCGCCATCTTTTTGGGAGGGGGGGGGGGATTTCTTGGGATTTCTATTTTTTGGGTTTTGGGGTTTCTGTGCTTGATGGTGGGAGATGTTATGTGTTTCTTTTTTTGCTTGGAAGGGTTGGGTTGAAAAGGTAATGTTTGTGTACAGTAAAGATAAGGTTGATTATATGTAGTAGTCGAGGGGTCCAGGTCAGCCGAGGTGTTGAAAACGATAAAATGAAGCAGCTGATTGTGCTTGGCGTGCTCATAAAGACGTCGAAGACGTCGTGGCAGTCGACTCATTTCAACATTTATACGAACATAAATACAAGTCATTCCAAACGAAAGGCTACTTCACCTTACTTCACCCTACATGACAAGGACGTACTGGTAAACAGAGGAGACGAAGATGATCAGGACTGTTCTGTTGTATTCGATCAACTGTCTCTTCTTCTTCTTCTTCTTCTTCTTCTTCTTCTTCTTCTTCTTCTTCTTCTTCTTCTTCTTCTCTCACACACACTCTCTCTCACTTCTATCCTGCCTCCTATATACAAATGCAAATGCAAAATCCCCCCGGTCATATCTTCGTATATACGTACGTACGTACCCCAAGCGCCACAGCAGCAAGGCGCAGCAACGTCTTCCTCAATCATCATCAAGAGGGTTTCTGTGTCATCAACACCCGTTTTCAGGTGAAACTGCCAATAGGTATCCGCGCATGGAAAAACAACAAAACAAAGCCGCTGCTGAAAGCGTCTTCGAGCAAAAAACAAAAATCACATTCCTCAGAAATGACCGCTTGCAAACAAATTCGAGGCTCCGAGAGCAGCGCGTCATGCGTCAATGCAACCGTTGTACGTTTTCAGCCATCGCTGGTCTGTCTAGCTTCTTCGCCCTCGACCACAGCTCAACAGGCGCGTTTGCACCCAGGTGCTAAACCGCATCCAGCTCCCGTTAGGCTGCTCTTGTGCGGTCATGGTATACTGAATCCGACCCGTCTTTTCGCTTTCACCTGGCAAGTCGCCGTGTCTCGGCAGGGTGGCAGCATGGGCAGGACGATAGTCTTCGTATGATCGCGCGTAGAGAGTCCCAGGCACTTCAGTGTCCTCCTGGGAGGCCTGTGGAGCGCCGCTGAGGACGGTGGCAGTGGAACCCTTTCGCTTCTGTCCGGGGATCTTATCCTCAGAAGATGTATGCCCAAGTGCGGCAGTTTTGATGCCAGCTCGCTCCGAGACATTCGACTGCTTCCGTTGTCTCGCTGCTTCCTTCTTGGCCTCCTCCGACTCCCGTCGCTTCTGCTCACGGTTATCTTTCTTGGCTTCCTTCTCTTCAAACTTGCGTCGCGCATTTCGAATGGCTTCATCTCGTGATTGCGTGTCGGGGTCGGATCGTCGACCGGAGACCAGGCTGAGTGCTTTGTCAATGCTCGGTCGACCCATGGTCTGGGGAGATGTGGCAAGGTCCGAGTGGTCCGTCCCCCTTCGTGGCCGGCTTTTCTGGTTCGACGTGCTCGACGCGCGAGACATGATGGACAGGTTCGATTGCGAGACGTTGGTCAGCTTCGGTATGAGGCCGAGATCGCTAGCAGTATGTGATTGCGACAAAGGAGTGGGATTCGTCGAGGACGTGATCGACATGCTCCTCTTCGATCGAAAACCCGGTCCGGGGCGGAATTCATCTTCCACGACATCATTGCTTTCGTCGGCCTCGTCGTCATTGACCGAGCTCGCATAGCTGGCTCCCGGAGGCGTATATGGTCGCGGTACTTTTGTCGCGGGATGTATGAAGGGCTGGCCTCCTGTTCGGAACGTGCTCGAACCGTTCGATGCCTGGGAGCCAATGCTCGTGGTTCGCGCATGAGTCTGTCGTCGGTTGGGATGTCCAAACGTCACGTCCGCTGCAGATCGGCTTGCAAAATGATGAATACCCAAGCCCGCCAGACGCTCGTTCTCTGCGATGCTCTTATCCAAATCGATCGTTCCCTGATCCTCCTTTGCGCTCGCCATCTTCCTCAGATAGGGCTTGATCTTGGTGGTCGCGGACGAAGCCAAATGAGTCGGGCCCGTCTCTTCGTATTCGTAGGTTGCATATGGTGTCGTGAATTGATGGCCACTCACAAAGGGAGAGGGTGGCCCTGGCAACGAACCCGAGCCGCCGCGCTTGTGTAACTTGGCATGCTCGAGGGTCGGGTGCTTGTGTGATTTTGCGGGCGCAGCGGCGGCGGCGGAGGAGATGAGCGGAGACGATGCCTTTTGACTGGGAGACATGTCGCGATCGAGCGTCAATCGACTACTCCGCGGCGAGTCGGGCGACAGTGGAGAGATGAGGGTATCATTGCGTTGCAGTTGACTCGAGCCCGATCGTAAGCTCTTGGTGGACAGTGTTAGCTTGGGCAGCGAGGAGGATATGGTGGCATGCGATTTGGAGGCATTATGATGTCCGTCGATGCGGGCAGGATTGCGATGTGAATGTAGGAACGAGGCCATGGTGGGAAGAGTCGCAACGGCTGAGGCTGGATATGCATGTGCTACGGCTGAAAGTCGTCAAGACTGTGGCTAAGCTCCCTCTTTCCACGCAATCGGTAGGTCGGTAGCAGCTCCCGTCTAGGTACCCTTTCCCGGTCCAGCTGAATTCGGACAGTTCCGGGGGTAAGACGGGGATTGGAATGTGGTTTGTTGTTCTACTGTATGGAGCTTTGCTACAGGACAGGCAGAGGGAGGCTGATGATGGCGAGAGGAGGAGGAGGAGGAGGAGGAGGAGGAGTCGCTTGCGGAGTGAGGGTACAGTAGTAGAGTGTAGGAGGTAGTTCCAAGGTGGTAGCATGTAAGAATAATATTTTCATCGACGGTCGAAGGATGCGATATGGCGACGGCGCCGGGCCTAGGCCTCTCCACGAGCGAGCAAGCGTCTAGTGGTGCGTGGGGCCAATCAGACGGGGAGGGAGTATGCACAGTGGTGGATCAGATTCTGCAGAGATACGAGCAGCATCATCCCGCCGCCAAATCGTACATCCGATGAGGCTGTGAGGGTGTTGTGGATGGTGGATTGATTTTTTTGGTTGTGGTGACGGCAAGTGTGTTGGTAGATATGTCATGGGAGGGCGGGGGCATACCAGTCCGTGCGGATGGAGTGTCACAGGAGTAGGGAGTACCTTAGTTCATTATAGTTTTGTGTCTACTCTGTTGGTTGGTGTTATGAAGATTAGGCATTGTTGGTTGGTATATGATGATTATTGTTGGCATGCAGATAAAATGATAATAGATCCGATGAGCTGCTGCAAGCGGCTTGGCCGGAAGCCTCCCAAGTCCATGCCATGCTCTCTCCGCGGGCACAGGACAGGACAGGACGGTGTGTTATCTCGCCGAGTCGGATCATGTTATCTCCTCCTCACTACGGAGGCACACTATTCACTCACTACTAGGTCCTCAAACTAGGCACGCACGCTACAAGTCTCCAACAACCTTTCAACCTTATTCACGGTCACCCGCAAAGGAGAGGAGAGGAGAGAGGAGAGAGAGGGTTAGGGAGCCGTTTCTAAATTTCTATACAAATGCGTCACTCCCAAAGCCAAAAGCCATCTTCACTCACGGTTGACGGCACTCTCTCTCCCATGAGTCTCATGAATCTCATCATCATCACATGATTCACATCCTCCGCCCGCTTTGCCCTGTCCTACCCTGTCCCTGTCCCTGTCCTTGACCCTGTCCCCTCCCCTTCCCCTTTGTCCCAGGATCATCCCTCGACAGGCCCGTCAAACGATCTGTACGATGTCCTCATCTCACCCGCTCGATAGTCGATAGTCCATACCTGACAAATGTCCGCATCTGGTCATATTCCCTATCTCGGAGAGAAAGCATTTTAGCCGCAAACGTCACATTTCCTACATACCTACCGAAGGTATTGTACATTCCTCACTGCTGCTTGGGAACGCGTAATCCAACAAAAAAAAATATGAAAAAGAAAAAGAAAATCGAGATCGAAAATGCACCCCTTGTACAAATACCGAAAAAAAGAAAAGACGGCAACAGTTCAACATGTACATGCAAAAGTTGCACACATGTAAGTACATGTATCTGGCAAGCATACCGATTCGTCCCCAAGGAACCGGTTCAAGACTTCCCCCTCCTCCTTCTCCTCAGCTCCTCTCTCTACCTACCTATATCTTACCTATATCTTACCTCTACGGAGGTACATGTTACCTACATGGGAGCTCTTTTCTCTTGCATGTGCTGAAAAAGGCTAAAAGCCTAAAGGAGAGCTTTTCGGAATCTGTGTCGTCCGTGTGTTACCTACCTCCTAGGAAGACATGTTTGAAGAGAGATGTTGATTACCTACTGTACCGACTTCTAACCGTAAACGTACATACATCATACATGTATGATCTTGTGTACAATACCTTATACCGTAGGTACCAAGTAGGTAAGTCTAGGTACCTTAAGTAGGTACATGTAAGTTCTACCTCATTTGTTACATGTTTCTTACAATTCAGAAACACTACAGAAACACTGCAGAAACACTGCAGCATTACCTGTCTGTACCTAGGTAACATCATCATCATCATCATCATCATCATCATCATCATCATCATCATCATCATCATCATCATCATCATCATCATCATCGTGATTCCAATTCCAACACTAGGTACTTGAGACAAGAGACAAGAGACAAGAAACAAGAACCTAGGTACAGTACCTCTCTACCTCTCTATCTCCAATCGAAAACAGACCCGTTGTAGCACCGAGACATACATACATACATGCCTTACATATCCATACATATATATCCATATATCTCGCAGAAGGAAAATCCGAGGCCAAGGTAAGGTCCATACATAGTACATGTACGTGTATGTTAGAGGGAGGGAGGGGGCGTATGTCGTGATCAGATCAGAATCAGATCGGTAGTAAGGTAGGTAAGCTTACCTTATCTTACCTATATGTACATAAGATAGCTCTGCATACCTGATAGCTATGCATACTGTATGTATGTAGCGCCTTGAATGCTTCACGGATATATATACCTAGGTACCTTATAAATACATGTATACCAGGTATCTTGTATACATTCATCAGCACTTCCTATCATATGAACATTAGGTACATGTAAGTAGGTAGGTACAAATATCTACAAATACATCATAATAGTAATAATAATATTAACAATAATAATACATAGATACAATTAATCGAAATCCGGTTCTCTCTCGTAGCTGCCTCTTCCTTCCCATTGTCATCGCAAAACAAATCCTAAAAAAATCCCCCTCTCCCTCCCTCCTCAAACCTCCCCTCCCGCCCATGGGCTGACTTATGCCTGCCACACACCACTCACCAAAGCAGTCGTAGCACAGCTCCTAGGGACAGTATAATCGCGATTCGAGCCCGACTCCCACGTCACAGCATTACTCGTAGAATTGTACTTGATGAATTTATACTGAAACGACGTTCCCGCCGCAAGACTGACGGGACCACCACTCCAGATCGGGTTGGTAGAGGTGTACGTCGTGGCACTCAGATTGTATCCCGAAGCTGTGGCCCAGGTCCCCAAGGCGGCAATCGAGCCGACTACAGATACCCCTTCGAGCCATTGCGTTGTGACGTTGACGGAGAAGCTCACGTCGACGGTACTGGCAATCGTGCACGATGATGCCGTCGTCGTGGCCAGGGTGGTGGCGGCGGAAGTGGAGCGGGAGCTGGAGATTACGGTAGCGGCGGCGCTGGCACTGATGAATTTGGCTCCATTGGAGACGTTGTTGCTCGCGTTCTTTTTGAGGTAGCAGGTAGTACCGATTTGGTAAGCATCAACGCAAGCCGAGTTGGCCGCACATGCTTCAATGCACTGTCTGAAACCGGCATCATCGCTGGTGACTGTGATCGAGCTGAGATCTTCATACGGTTGAGAGATGCCACATTGGACCGAGAACGATTTTCCATTGGCTGCAATGTACGTCGTCCCGTTGGTGAGACCTCCACACGTTGCCGCCGTCGATGATGGTGCCCTCGAGCTCGAAGTAGTCGTAGCCCTAGTCGCACTCGAGCTGAGTTTGGTGGATGTAGCGGATGAGGTAGTTTGTGAATTGCGATTGGGTATAGTCGTTCCAGGATTAGTATATGCACAGGCATCGCTGCCCCTCAATCCAGTGCTGAGATACAAAGCACGCGGCAGTCCGTTGGTAATGGTAATGGCAAGATTGCCAGATGCATCTGCAACGAAGACATTGCAAGTAAGCAAGTCTGTATATCTGCTGTTCGCCTGAATTCCAGTCTTGGCTGCTGTCAGAGTGAAGCTACCATTGCCGGCAGCTCCCCGGTTGGTGAATACTGAGATGAGACTGGAGCCGACAGCACCCTTTCTGGTGACAAGAGTCTGCAAGTCCGAGTACCACACTGTCGATTTGGAGCTGGCGTAGGTGGGGTCTTTGTTGATAGCAAGGTTTCTGGCGGCGTTCAGTGCAGAAATGAATGTGTAGAGGGTAGATTTCGTCGTGTAACCGGAAGTCCACAGCGCTTCGCGATTGTATGGGTCCGCAGCGCCAGAGAAGCCGTGCTCTTGCCCGTAGTAGATGACCGGAATGCCATCGTTGAGTACAGTGAACGCAATTGCATTCTTGGTCAGACCGATATCAGTCGTCATGGAAGGAAATCGGGCTTGATCGTGGTTTTCCAGAAAGTTGCCCAGCAGGGTGGTGTCTTGGCAGGTCGCGTTGAGCCATTGAATATTGTTGGTGAGCTCTGTCATGGTCGCCGTGTTGGAAGAAAAGGCGCGAATCACCCAGTAGTACGCCGCATAGTTGAGCATACCAGGCATGTAATTTTGCCAGGCGCACAGACTGTTCGGGTTACCATCAAGAACTTCGCCGATGGAATAGACGCCAGAGGCGGAAATGAAGCCAGGCCAGAATGACGGAGTGGTCTGCATAGCACTGTCCAGACGCAGGCCGTCAATCGAATAGTCCTGCACAAGCTGCGAGATCCAACCCTGAAAGCCTTTTTGTACTACAGCATCCTCCGTCCTGAGATCAGGCAAAGGAACGGCAGTATCTCCCATCCAGCAGTTCTGAACACTGGTCGTATTGCTGTAGTCGATCGCGCAATATGGGTGATAGTACTTTTTATCATTAAACGGGCTGTATTGGCTATAATCCACAGCACTAGGAGGACCATTGAAAGCGACATGGTTGGCGACGACGTCGACCATGAGGTACTGCGTGGTAGGTCAGCATGAGCGGCCGCTTCACAGCAACTGGGTACTCACCATCCCGCGCGCGTGCAGCGCAGCCGAGAGCGCCTTGAGATCACTTGCAGAGCCGAAATTCGAGTTCAGGGCAAAGATATCCTGCGCCCAGTACCTATAATAACGGTGTCAACGATGGCTCTCGTATTTCACTGCGGCGATATGCTCACCCGTGATATGGATTGCCATATGGCGAATTCGGAATGTTCTTGACAACGGGCGAGATCCACACTGCTGTGAAGCCCATGCCCTTGATGTAGTCCAGCTTGTTGATAATGCCTTGCCATGTCCCTCCACAGTAGCTTCCCACGCCGCAGGGTTGCGATGTCGATCCATTGGTCAAGGCAAAACGATCTGTGAGGACTTGATAGATGGACTGCGACCGCCACTGCGCTGATGTCAAGGCCGACGCTGCCTCGATGAGGAATGGTAAGATCTGTAACCACCGCATATCGAGTGTATAATGGGGTGTCGTTCACCATCGTACCAGCAGCCGGGTTCTGATAAGTATCGACTCTCCATCCTTTGACAATCTGATGCTGTGGCGTGCATCCACAGGCCCACGTCAAGAGTGACCGCCTGCGGCGCCTAGGCCCGGATGGCCTGGTCAAGATCTGTCGAGATCTCTTTGTTGGCTCACGGCAATGCCTAAAGTTGAAAGTTCGAGATTGCCGTCTAGCCAAGCCGAAGCGACAGAAAGTCGGACAATGGACAGAGAGACAAAGACGCTTTCCCATATCGGCCAAACACTTGTTCTGTGCATGACGCAAGGAGGATTGATCAATGTAGTATGATCAGTGAGCGCTGAGTTCAGAATGCTGGCCGTATGCATACCTACTATTGTGCTACGCGAGATTGATGACCACCGAGAGAACATGTGACGCAGATTGCCTCTCTTCGCGCTGTAGATTCTGTTCCAAGTCGCAGATTCGGTTTCTAGTTGCAGATTCTGTTCCAAGTCGCAGTTCTGTTCCGAGTCGCACTCTCTGAGATGTGCCTGGAGGATGAACGGGTACCTTGTCTCACGTCTCCTGTCCGCCTCCGCCCCCGCCTGCGAGCAGAGCAGATGCGCACGAGGTTCGTTCGCACATAGTCCATGGACATGGCGATCTCGTCACGATGCTGATGCAACTGTTGCCCACACAATCACATCACCCCGCTAGTTTCCCCCGAGTGTACGGGCACAGCTGCGAAGTCTTAGACATTCCGTCTGTTGCTATTATAGGCATACCGCGTGATCGGGCAGAGGTGTGGCGGAGGCGAGCAGTCTGATGGTATCATGGTATGAGCTTGAGCGACGAGAGATGAGGTGAGTGCGCAATACTGGCGTCTATAAGACACCCAAGCCACGCGATGCGGCGAAGTGGACTGGGCCGAACTGGGCTGGGTTCTGGAGTGGCATCTTCTGGCGGTGTGTCAGTTGCATATCGCCAATCCATCGGTTCGTTCATCCTGCGCTCTGTCTATCATGAGGCCGGGTACCATACATAGGTATCTTTACAGACACATGTGATGTCGAGAGGAAGAGAGTCTCCCAACTCGGCCCGATCTTGATCTGGACGCATCCCTCGTGACATCTGTTACTCAGGGTCCCCAGGGTCCCACTACGTAGTCGTGGTTTCAGCAGGTTACATGTACATCTCAACAGCGTCTCACCAGGCTGCGGTGACATATCGAGGCAGTGTTATTCACTTGTATGCTCCCAAGGCTACGGTAGTATCGTTAGGGAGAACCAGTCCATCGCGACACCGGGCCCGATTCACGGTTGACGTGCCAACTACTGATGTCCCCGAGGTTATTGCATCGACATTGAATAGCCTGCAAGCCTGAGGCTACCATCTGCTCATAACAGCACCATCATCCGTCGCACCACATTCAAGACCAAGCGGAGCTCGTGCTCAAGGCGTGAAGACCACGATATACGTTCTGCGCGTCACTCAAGAGGCCTGCTTTTGGTGCCACGGCTGTACTCACGCTGCCTTAGACTCACTCACCCGGTTGGCGACATATCTTGGCACGAAGATTCCTCCTTTGGTGCTACTACATACCTACTCAATACTTTGTCGTGCGACTGATGCTTCAATCTCTCAACAGGCTTCTAATTGTTGCAGTCCACTTATAGCTCCACGATGTTAGTTGGAACCCCATCGACCAGAGGATCTCTCCTCTTACAAGCACTCGGCATTATACATGACTTGGCTGGCGAACGTTTGCCACAATGCAGCAGTGCGATGAATCCAAGGAGGCGAGGCTGCTAGATCTAGTTATAGCCTTGCCGGTCTGCCTGTTCTCGCTGTCCTTGGTGATCGCGCTGTCCCTCTATCTCAATCGGCGGCGCATCGTCCACCATTTACACCACAAGTATACCGGACTCGATCGCGTGATAAGACCATATCAACCTGATTCCAAAACCCACAGCTGGTCAGATCCCACTTTTTCGCCCGAACCGAACGCAGTTTCCAACTGCATACTGCCAGATATCAACACATTGCCATCCCCCAGGTCAGACCGCTTCCGTCCAGCCTCGCGGCAAGATTCCACTCGTGCCCGGGTCACAACCCTTCTTCCAAGCCGACATCAGCATCTAGCAGGCGGAAAACAGCCCGCAGAGCAACTCCACTCACTCGACAAATTCCACAGCCTCTCACTCAGCAAAACTCGTGGTCCCAACTCTGAACCCCCATCCTTGAGTCGAAAAGAGCAACTCGCACATAGATCCCAGCTCATACAAGACACCCACATCCGACTAGGTTCCATTTTCCCCGAACCACCCCCACCACTACTCGTCGAATCCCCCCATTCCGTCGCCGGTGCATTACGAAGTCTGACCTGCGCACAAGAGGAGGAACCCACCACCACCACCACCGTTGAGCAGACGAAAGAACGACCAGTGAGCTTCTCACGCCCCCTCACGAAAGCTACTACAGGTACCTGTCGTCCTGCTTCCCCCGTTTATTACACAAGACCTTCGTCCCCGACGGGGTCGATTAGACTTGTTGTTGGTGATGATAGATTCGCGGAAGATGTGGACTCTCATCACATAAGGGTCATGAGCGAGGGGATTGGGTCGAGATTATTAGAGGCGGATGTTGGGGTCGGTGATACCTCTGGTATTCTTGCTTGAGCGGCGTGAGGGAAGAGGAGTCTTGGAATCGGATAGGAGGAGACAAAATCGAGGAGGTGATGATGACGATGATAATGATGATGACGACGATGGATGCAGGTACATGTACTACAAGTGAGTAAGTCTAATACAGTCATAACCAGATGAGATATATATACACCTTAGGTACCTATATACTTCCAACTCAACAACCGAGTCCCAAGTCCAAAAAAACGACTCCCAAGGACGACGACTCCCAAGTCCATCCAGTGCGACCTACCTATCCCTAAGTAAGTAAAGTAAGGTACCTCACTCCGCCCACCAATCCAGCTACCTTACCTTACCTCACCTCACCTATATATACCTACGTAGTTAACTCAAGAAACAGAAATACACCTCCAGGTACCTACCTAAGTATCAAACCAGCGACAGGACAGGAAAAAAAGGAACTACATCAGGTAAGGTATATATAAGAAACTACGTAGCACATGTATATCAGATGAGACAATAAAATGTATACTCAGTCCTACCTCAGTCCTAGGTATACCTGATATTCATCTTCTGCGCGAATGAACTGAAGACGGGAACCCCAAAGAGGTTTTGGAGCTCACCAGGTACAGGTAGGTGGTTGTAATGGTACAGCCGAGGTCAGGCTACCTACCCACTTGGGTAGAATTATCAAGGCACCTTAATTCACATAGGTACATGTACCCCCTCGTGTTCATGCATCACAGGTCAGGTACCAGGTATGTAAGAAAGAAGAAATCGCCGTGGAGCATCATGTTTTTCCGAAACGGCATTGACTTCAAGGTAGAGCTGAAGGGCATCGATTACATGTCGATTCATCTGAGAATGAGTTCGCAGGGAAAAATGAGACGCAGGCATCCATGAGCGCATCAATGTGCTTTTCGTTACAATATGGGTCGTCTATCTAAATGATGCAGTGCAGCATGATGTGAACGCCATCGCTCTTGCAAATGTTCTCGCGCTCTTAGAAGTAGAGCCACGAAAACGGCGCACCGTATGGCATGCTGTCGGCGCAAGATGCTGAAGGGGTTGAAGAGAAAGCACACCAACCGCCAAAGCCGTATCCATCGCCTGGTCCGTGTGACCTTGGTACTATTCCAGCGCGGGCTGTCTCGCGCGTGCGCTGTCCCGCTAACGTGCAACCTCCATCCTGACCTGATGCCTCATCGTGCCGTGACTTCGTAAGTTGTATCTTCGTTCTCCCTCTACAAATCTGGGTCCTCCTCATCCGGCAGTGGCATGTTGGCTGCGTCGGCCATTTCCTTCTGCGCAGCTTCCATGGCGGCCTGGTCGACCTGTACCTCGGGCGGAGCGAGGGCTGGCGCTGCAACGAATTCCTGCCACTCAATCAGTACATGTCAGCTGTCCCGCATTCCGGCATCTACTTACCAAACCCTGGTTGCCGACAAGCTTCCTGGCGAGCCACAGGAAAGGCTTCTCAAAGTTGTAGTTGGACTTGGCGGAGATATCGTAGTACTGGAGGTTCTTCTTGCGGTGGAATGTAATGGTCTTTGCCTTGACCTTGCGCTCCTTCACATCAACCTTGTTTCCGGTAAGAACAATCGGGATGTTCTCGCAGACACGGACGAGATCGCGATGCCAGTTGGGCACGTTCTTGTAGGTGATGCGGGATGTGACGTCGAACATGATGATTCCGCACTGGCCGTTGATGTAGTATCCATCGCGAAGACCACCAAACTTCTCCTGGCCAGCGGTGTCCCAGACATCGAATTGGATCTGGCCGAGGTTCTGTCTCCGTGTCAGTAGCCACCTTCTGATTCCTTCTGGCGCGCGAGCTTACGGTGGTGAAACCAAGTGGGTGCACTTCTACACCGAGGGTCGCGATGTATTTCTTCTCGAACTCTCCAGTCAAGTGGCGCTTGACGAACGTGGTCTGTATGGTATCTTGTCAGCTTTCTGTGCTCCATCATCTCTCGCGCAGCCCACATCGCAAGACGATCGAGTTGCCGCTGCTGGGTTCGGACCAACCTTTCCAGTACCGCCATCACCAACAAGCACGAGCTTGAAGGTAGGAGTGCCCTCTGCCATGTTTGCAGCGGGGTCGTGTTTGGGGTGATTCAAAGAGCGCGCGGTCGCTGGTATGTGTGGGGAGGTTGCTCGAGGCGCGAGTGTGTTCAAGTTGCGCAAGGGGATGTTGTGGGTAGGTATGAGTGGGAGGAGAGAAGAGCTTGTAGAGGTGAAGGTCGTAAAATCGTCCAGTCTGAGGCCAATCGGAAACAGCCGTCGATTGGTGTCCAAGGCAACGACGACCCCCGCGCGGGCCTGTCTTTGCTCTTGCTTGAGGTGCCTACGTAATTTGGTGCCTCAAACTTTTCGCTGGGCTCTTCACTAAGGAACATTATTGACTCGTCGCCACCATTCTTTGGGCATTCTTGAGACGCAAGGCCAGCGTGTCAGTTGGGCACTTGGGCAGTGACAGAAGCAACTCCCGTCGCATTGCAGAAGGGACAGCATGCTCTGCGTTGGCAACGACACGTACATGTACCTGAGATATGGTGTTTGCAAAGAATTGTTCTGACATCCAATATCCTATCTGCCTGTCCACCGGATGAATCTGTCTGGTTTTGACCAAAAACACGTACGCTCATATCTGCCATGAGGGTATCACAATCTCACCACGTTGTAAAGAACGCCATGCCACTCCACCATCCACATCATAAAGAGCGCGCACTTACACGCCACGGAAGATCCTCGCCACCAAGAACCAGCACGCGCCAATAAAGCGCACAGCAGCCAGCGCAGCAACAGAATATAGCACAACCGCCATATAGATCGTAGACCTCTCATCCTCGATTTGTTCCGTGTCTGTGTTGTTCGTGCTCTTACCAATGGTGATCTTGTCCATTCCTCCCGAGTTGAGCACCACCGCTGCGAGAGCCAAGTTGCAGAACATCCATGCCAATACGACAGCAGATCTGAACCCCTTGTAGTAGTCTTCATGCTTCTGCTCGGCCGTGACGACCTTTTTCGGTATCTCGTATTTGGTCGAGAAGGTTCGCAATTCCTCTTCGTATTGGGTGTTGAGATCTGCATCATCTGTAGGTATCGCGACATCGACCTTGCCGCCCGGCTTCAAATTCGCTGCGGGCAGCTTCTCGGGCTTATCGTCACCTTTGGTACCCCACGTGATATCGTGCGTATTGCAGAAAGCGTAGACGTTGAGGATGTTAAGATAGGTCGGCGTAAGCAAGAGATACTGAATGAAGCATGTAGCCATGTGCCAGGGATCCAAAAACAGTATGGACGCGACCAGATAGAGAACCCACGTCGACGCCATGGAGATGATGAGTGTGAAGAAGAGCTTGTTTGTAAAGAGCAGAGCCAAGTCGAAGCCATCGTTCTCTGCAACTTGCGCCTGGATCGATTTGACAGTGATGAAGACCGATGCGAACAGCAGATAAGCCATGATGATTGCCCAGAAGTAGACTTGTACCATGTAATATCTGTTGTTTCCTTGGGGTCGATTTCCCAGGGCCAGTACGAAACAGGTGACCAGCACCGCGAGATACATCCACTCGAATACCACAGAGAGCACCAGACCGGCGGTGCCGAGAAGATCTTTCTCAGAGAGCGAGGAAGTCAAGATGCGGAAAACTAGAAAGAAGTTGCCCTAGCAGTCTGTTAGCACATTGCTGCAAGCTCACGGACGCAGCGCACTTACAATGGCGAACCATGCGAACAGCATGTTGACCGCCTGGTATATGAACTCGATGATGAAAAAGAACTTCCGCATGAATGAGTGATTGCTGCGCCAAATTTGGTAAAAGTGCGACAAAGCATAGACTGCAGCAAAGAATGACCCGTTGAGCCACCTTCGTCTCTGCAGGATGAAGTCTGCCATTTCCGTAGGCACATCTGTCTCGCCTGTGGCCGACTTGACATATTGCAGAATCCAGGAGCAGTTGTTCTTGCTGACCAGCTCCCAACACAAAATTCTGTCTTCTGCGAGGTACATGTTGGCGGTGAAGATGCCCGCGTTTGCCCCGTGCATCTTCTCGCCCGCAAAGTACTTCTCCAGAGGCCCATTGCCAGTCTTGTCGTTCTGTAGAGCAATGAAACGGTATGCCGAGAAAGCACCGGGAAGCACAGTGATGAATCCAAAAGCACTCTCGAGCGGCTTATCAAGGATATTGCTCATTTTGTACTCAAAGTTCTGCGCAGCGACGAGAGGATTGATGAGGTTCTTGCCCATTTCCAGCATGGCTTTAATCTCACCACATGCACCAGCACACATTGGCTCGCGATCAAAAGCTTTCCAGAGATCGTAGACACTGCTTCGTCCAGGTCGTGTCCCTGCATCGATGAGGACGCATATATTGGGGTTGAGAACTGTGCCAAAAGCTTGGAAGAACCATCTATGTGAGTTAATCTTCTTCTGGTTCTTCTCCTTTAGACAAAATAGAATCTGCACTGGCGTATTGCCCTTCTTTACGTGCACCACTGACTTCCTGATCTCCAGAGTCATCTGTGTAGTGTACTCGTAAATATGCGCCGTCACGTCCTTGCCGTTGACTTGCTGTTTTGCAATGCCATCCTGGTATATGCCCATACCAGCAAGCACGGCCCGTGTCCTCGGATTAATCTTCGCGCGACCGTCCGATACAATGCACACGACGATCTTTTTCCACGCATCTACTCCCCACATCTTGGAGGACGTGCGCGAATTCATGTACTCAATGTTCTTGATAACGCCAATCAGCGTTCGCGCCAGTAGCTCATCCTCCTCATTGTACATGGTAATGACAATGAACAGCTCCGTGTGGCGGGGCTTCGCGAACAGGCGTTGTCTCAGGGTGAAGCGGCTCTCAAGGAACTCGCTGGGGTCGCAAGTGGCTGCGCTGTATCGCATGTGTGTGAATTCATCTCTTTCTGGCGGCTGCGCATGCTGAACCTGGTTCAGCAGTCGAGGTGGGACAGGACAGTCTAACACCAGATTGCCGTCAAACAGCTGAACCTCCTTCACCGTCTTCCATCGTCGAATCGGCGCTTTGATGGGTGGGGGATCGTTGAAGCCACCTTCGAGATCTGTGTGCTCGGCACCTGGTGTTATGGGCGCTACTTGGTGCGGGTCTGGTCCATATGAGGTGGCTGGCTGCAACATAGGTCTGTCGTCTGAGTCGTCTTGATAGTACTGATGCTGTGGGGCGTCGTATGCGTTCGGGTCCTGGATGTAGTCTGTGTGCTCGTACTGTGGGCTCAGGTTGTATTCTCCTCTACCCTGCTGAGCTGCTTGCTGGTATGGATTCGGCGTGTAGCCTTGTCGATGCGCATCTTCGTATGCTTCGCCATGGCCATATGTGTTTGGCATATTCATCACTTCGTAAGTGGGTTGAGCCTGGAGACGGTCACTGGAAGGTAAAGGTGCACCTGTACCGTACGGACCAGGGCCAGTAGGAATATCTAGAGGCTCGTGATACGGCCTATCCTCTAGCTGATACCCGTGTTGCGGCTGTCCATAGCGCGGGTCGGGCGACTGATGGCGATCCATAAAGGGATTGTGGTTTGGACTAGGGCTTCGGTCGTCTCTGGGCTGTCCTGAATGGCCGTAGCCGCCTGCGTACGAGTATCAGTATGAGTATGAGCAGAGAGAAAAAGTTTCAGTGTCAGCAGACGGCAACGTTGGTGCATCGCATGAGTCTGGCGTTTGGAGATGCTCCCAGCCCTCTGGCACTCGAGGCCCCGTACTGCTGCACTCTGGAATGCGGGCAGCCTTCACAGCATCGCCTGTTCGTCTCTTATGTGCGCACAGCTCTTGGCCCGCGTGTCCATCCTCATTCAAATCGACATACCTAGCGGGTTGTAGCTCATGTTGTCGTCTGTGGCTCCTCCTTCGCGTTACCTCCTCCTAGCAAATGCGACGAAACTGCGCGTGTTACGAATGCGCGCGTCCGCGAGGAGAGGGATGCTGTGTGATGTTTCGTGTCCAGCTTCAGGTCGAGGATGGGGGTACCTATCGTATCAGGCAAGCGACTGCGCCAGCATTGATTGCGTCGTGCGGGTAGGCTGCGGGAAAAGGGCTGACAGAGGTGGAAGCGTTTCGCAATTGAGGCCGGTGTCCACTGTCAACAATGCTGTCTGCCGATCGTCCCAGCAACAAATCGCTCAGTCGTTTTACCTTCCACCTGATGAAGTTGAGAAACAATGATGAACCCGGACAGCGAACGATTCCGTGAGAGCGAGATGTCGAAAAATGTTGATGTCGTGCTGAAGGTTCACCAGGATATGTACAATTTGTTGCGCAACACCATGGCTATGCTATGCACCCCCGCGGTCTGCTGAAGCGGTAGCAACGGGAGCTGCGTGTACCTAAACATAAGGTACGGCTACGCTACGCAGCCTTTCTCCACACATGTAACCATTACCACCACACTTCTATACATCTACATGTACCTTGTGGACAGTGTTTTCTCGACATCTCTCGTGTTATAAAGGGGACTATAACGAATGCCCTTTGAGGAACCATGTCAGGGTCAATTCGTATTGTGAAATGTGATGTACCTAAGGTAAGCATGCTACTGTACTAGGCGATACATGCCTTGCCATGAGGGCATCGGCGACTCCAGCTTCGCGCCACGCGCCACGGTGGCGTACAAGCTACCTACCTAGGTAAGTTTTGAGTCCCCTGGACTTAAAATAGCATCCATACCATGCCACGGGAGTCGGGCTGATGTGATCCATTCGATTCCATTGATTCCATTCAAAGACACAGCCTACAGGCCACAGCACCAGCGCGCTTCCATTGGTGCCCATTCGCACGCGAGAGGTATCGCGAAAAGACAGGCCAACCCTCCCAACATGGCTTCCCCCAGCAGCGACAAACCTGTGTCCGTGCTCTTCGTATGCCTTGGAAACATCTGTCGTTCGACAATGGCAGAGGGGGTGTTTCGCAACCTCACAAATTTCGGAACACCCGAACAACACCCGCTGATCAGCAACGTCGACTCATGTGGTACTGGCGCGTATCACGCGGGCGACAGCCCCGATAGCCGTACCATGCGCGTGTTGCGGGACAATGGGCTGAACAATTACCAACACGCCGCTCGCAAGGTCAAAGCACCGGAGGATTTTGAGCAGTTCGACTACCTGCTCGCAATGGACAGTGAGAATTACAACGATCTCCGAGATCTCGTCAATAGGGCGAAGAAGAAGGGCACGCTCAGCGATGAGGCTCTGGACAAGATTCATCTCTACGGGGAGTTTGGGGGCAAGAGCAAGAGGGAGGAGATTGTTGATCCATATTATGGTGGATCGGAGGGCTTCACGACTGCTTATGAGCAAGTGGTCCGATGCGGTAATGGGCTTCTGAAGCACATCGAGGAGCAGGCGAAGAAGCAGGGCAAGTAAGGTGGTTGTCTCCAACCTAAAGTACCTGCCCTCGCCTTCGTGGTAGACGATCGCACGAACCAAGGAGAATCCAAAGGCCCGATGCTCAGCTAGACTGTCAGGAGATCAAATAACGGCGTGCGGATCGCTTCATCTGGAGATCATTGGATGCTTGAGCCTCTCAGCCTTGCGACTGCGACCGTTCTACAAATATCGTGTACGGCAGCTTCGCCCACGTGCAGGGTCGCACGATCTATGACTATGGTTACCACGTCCACCAGCGCTGGTGTAAGTAACGAAGGTAAGGCGTCTTCAGCCTCGGCCTCTCAAGTCAAGATCGCAGTCCTCAATCACAACCTTCAGTCCAATATTGATAGCATCATTTTGCCCTTTAGCAGTGCATAAGCCCAACCTGCGTCCACAAGAATGATGTCTGCCAAACTGAAAACCATGCTGCCTCCGAAGACAACAGAGTGGTATGTCCAAGCATGTTCCGGTTTGAGATTGACCTTCTGCACAGCTATTGCCCATGGTAATACCCACAGGAGATTGCTGGCCAATGACTGATAGAGATACCAGCGTGGCCTGCTCCCCAATAGGATCGCAGCAAGCTGGGTTGAAACAGCGTAGCATATGTAGCACCAGTCAATCGTCTTCCACATCTTCGCAGTGATGTGAGACACAGCTACAGATTCCGAAAGATACCATGCGAACCGGCGAGCGCCGTAGAAGGAGAGGAACAGACACATCGGTATCTCAACAGCCAAAGCGATTAAGCAGGATCGTAGAGCGGGATGTACAATCATCCGCAACTGTTGGCGTGACGCAGTCGGACGACGCTCATTTATGCCGACCAGACGACGCCAGGAGCCCCAATTGTGGCCTACAAAGGTCAAAGTAGTCGCTTCGAGAGCCTGCACAGGCACCATGACTAGACCCCAACGAATAGTGTTGAATACACCCCAAGCTGTGGCATACTCGGAGCCCATGGCCACAATACCACTGACAAGCCACAGGTAGAGGGCATTACGGACTGCTGACTCCGCAAAAGTCCATGCCCCAGGCCGAGCGAGTGTGACCAACGCCTTGAAAGTCGGCATAGCGGACTCCAGCTCAGCCGCCCTCACTGGCGACTTGAGCTCCCGCATGCTGGACCAGACAAAGTACACCAGTCCCAAAACAGCAGCGACGAGATTGCATACGAGTTGAGTAGCAGCTTGAGTGTTAACAGTCGGCGTAATTCCCGAGACATGAAACTTGGAAATCAACACCATATCCAGAACAATATTAACCGCAAACTTAGTCGAGCTGATCATCAAAGGCACATCCGGTTTATCCAAAGCTCTCGTCGCAGCCCCCACAGCAGTCTCCAGCGCCGAAGCCAGGGCCGAAAAGGCAGAAATCCGCACATATGTGATTGAAACCTCCCTAACATCAACAGGGACAAACACAGCAGCGAATCCCCTCGCAGCACCCGTCAAAATAACAGAAACAACGACTCCGAGAACCGTCTGGAATATAATCAGAGTGTAAGAAAGACTTTGCCGAGCTGACAAGGTGCGATTGGATTTATCCCCGACGATGGTCCAGGCGGCGCGAGGGAGTCCTTCGTTGAGCACTTCTGTTACCACTCCAATGTAGGTGTAGACGTCTGTCGTGACGACTCTGCTGCTGTCGATGTTGGCGATCCAGAGCTTGCTTAGGGTCGCGTAGAGGGCTGGTAGTAGGAAGGAGAAGATGTTGAAGAGGAGAGCTCCCGAGTAGCTTTCTCGACTCCAGAATGGTGGTGCTGGGTGAGGATGGCGGCGGGAGGAGGGTTGTTGTTGTTGTTGGTGGTGGTCTGCTTCTTCATTCTCGTCTGCTGTTGAATCTACTGCTGCTGGAGCCATGTTCGTGATGAAGGTGTTTTTCGCAGACATCTTTTGGGGGGA
This sequence comes from Sphaerulina musiva SO2202, assembly GCF_000320565.1. Lineage (NCBI taxonomy): Eukaryota > Fungi > Ascomycota > Dothideomycetes > Mycosphaerellales > Mycosphaerellaceae > Sphaerulina > Sphaerulina musiva. The sequence goes on from NW_016017385.1 coordinate 527,028, forward strand.
ACTGGTTGTAGCGCGTGAGTAGAAGACGCGACGCGTAGGCGTCAATATGTGTATATACATGTAAGGTACCTAGCAAACAGAGCTAGTAGAAATGTCTCCATCTTGTCTCTCTCTCTGTAGAAGATCAAAGATGGCCAGAGAATATCGAGGCGCTATGGACAGTAAGGTATCATCAGCTCTACTACCTACCTGGGTAGTATTCAAAAATGTTCTTTCCAAAATTTGAACTTCACTCCCGGCACCGTCGCCTGTTTGCAAGCCTTTTTGATATTCCTCGCAGCCACATTCGGTCCACAGAAGTAGACTCCCACATCAGCAGCCCCTTTGCGACTCTGAATACCTGCAATATATTTCTGATTTAAAATGCCCTCCCTCATCGCTACAAACAGCCTGTTGAAATCGGGCCTGCCAAAATTCGTGCGGCTTGAGAGTTCCGTCAGAGGGTCTTTATCGGTGCCAACACTGTTCAATACGATGTTCTGAGCAGTATCGGCATCCATGCGTTGGGTCAGGTAGGTGTGTATTCGCAGGAACTCCTGCTGTCCTCCCGCTTCACCACCGGACATGGCAGTACTCTGCTGCTCCAGTGATTGCAGAAGAGCCTGGAACCACTCGAATGAAGTCGTGTCTTTGCACACCCAGATAAACTCTACTCTCCGGAGCCGCTTGGGGGGATTGGGCGAGATGCGCATGTGCCAGATACTCTTGAGGATAGAGGCCCACGGTGTCACGCCAATTCCAGTGCCTATCAAAATCGCAATTTCGTTCTCGAACACGTCCTCGGCTGGTGCTCCGTACGGACCATCGATACGCAGACGTGGCATTTCCTGTCCGTTGGTGAGTGCCACTTCGTACATCCCTAATGGATCTAGCTCGTCGTATAGCTTTTGCTGCTCGGGACCAGCTCCTACAGCATTCGCCAGTGATCGCGTGAAGTCGCCCACTTGTCGGACATGAATACTGATATATGGATCGAAGGGACATGATGTAATTGTGAAGGGATGCCATTGGTGTTTGGAAACCGAAGGGATATTGATAAAGAGCCATTGGCCGGCTTTGTAGCGCATACTTGGCTTGCGAAACTGTATCTCCACGGCATCGTAGGGGTGGCGCACGACTTTGATGATCTCGGTTTGGCGTCGAGATCTCAACTCCCGGTATACACGCTCACAAAGATAGGCGACGCCTCCCACCAGTTCCCAGCGCCAGCCTTGGTAGCCTATGCAATGGCCCCAGAATTTCTTCCCGGCAAATGGCGAGTAAGGTTCGACGCTGTCGCGCACAAAGCATCCTGTCGCATGGGTATACATTGCTAAGAGAAATGGGATGAAGAGATGATGCGTGTACCAGAACGTCTCGTAGCTCTGCTGGCGGATCTTGGCATGCGCAGTCGTGTAGATCAATAACATGCAGAGCAGCATGATATGCCCCGTGATGCCGCCGGCCTGGTGATAATGAATCTGTACGGCAGCTTCTGCTCGGACCAAGCTTCGCTCCACATTGAAGAAGTTGACATAGTGTGCCGATACGTGTACAATCGTCCAGAGTAGCATGCTATATGCGACTTGGCGATGGAACCACTGGCTCTCGTCGAGTGGCAGCCATCGCATTTTGGGCCTGATCACCTTCAAGATGTTTCGGCACATGGGAAAGAGAATGATCATGGTGTCGACTGACAGACACAGGCCGGCTCCTCGCGAAAACCAGACGCTGAACGTCAGCGTGTTCAATGGTGCTAGACGCTGATCCGTCGCCTGTTTCCACCATCCGATGATGAAGATGAGGATGTGTAGACCATGGAAGCTCGTGTAGAACAGGAGCTTTCGTGGTGTGAGCTGTGCAGCTAACCATGATTTCCTCTTGGGCACCGCCATGATGGTAACGGTTGCTGGTGATTGCCTTTTTTGCTGCTCCAGTATCCTTACACTGAGTCGCTTATATCGATCTCAGCGACAGGCTGTCGCGGCTGGATGTGCGATCCAGTCGGAGTATGCTATCGTATCATATCGTGCAAATGTTGTATTCAGGTGAGGTCCGTCTCTTTCTAGCCAAACTCGGGGTGTTCTTTTGGAGTCGAATTACGGCCGCAGGATGTTTCTTTTGATGTGTAACGCAGAACAGCTCAATGTCCAGGCTCTCGTCAGGATATCATGAACTCGAGGTGTAGAGAAAAGTAGGAAGCCGATGGGCGATGCGATCTACGGTGGCCATGCCATCTGAGCGGGTGCATGTGAACCGCCATACTGGGTAGCTCGAGAATAGACGCAACCTCTTAGAATGCAGCAATCGGCCTGTGAAGTCCAGTGGACGTTGTGCGAGCTCAGAATTGTGTGCCTGCAGCACAGCGAACCTGCATCTCTAACCGCCCACGCTAGTAAGTCGTTTGTCTTGGCGGGCAGGTGAATGATGATTGGGTCCTTGGAATCGAGTTTCTCTCCCCTGATTCCTTCGGTCGTTTCTCCGCCTCATGGTTCGCTGTGTTGCATACTGACAAACAAGGACATTCATGTTCATTCATCAATTATCACATATCGCCTCTGCGATGGCATTCAGCATATCGAGTCACCCCTAACCCCTGGTCAGCATGAACAGAAAGTCACGAGATGGATAGAGTCTCATGGAGATATAAATCCAAGGCTCGCCTTGCTCGGCAATGAGACTGACTCCACCTGCCGAGTAACCAATCAACATCCATTCCCGCCTCGAGACGACTTCATTCGGCGCTTATAGCTCCAGCGAATATGCAAGCACTTTGCCCGCACGCTGCCATGATGCGCCAGGAGCGCTTCGACGATTGAAAGCCCGTATTCGTCTTGTGACGAGTCAGCCGTTCGTCTCCGAAGCCACAAGAACGGTGTACCCTCCTCAATTGGTGGTCTTGTAAAGTCTCGGCAGCGTGAGGTCTCGCTTCCTTTATCCCATATCACTGCAATAGGTACATCACAGATCGCTCGAGAACATCCCCGCCATCGAACACTATACGCCTCCTGAAGCCTACAAGCCTATACGACCGGAAACTCTCTCTCTAACCACACTTTCGCCATCTGCTCGAGTCTCCTTCCTCCTCCAGTATACCTGAGACAATGACCTTCAACCGATCGCAACGGTAGCATTCGTTCATTGCTGTCCAGCCCTTCCCATCTCCGACTATTATACCGCAGCATGGGCAAGCTGATCAAGAACCACTGGGCGCGCCTGATTTGCCTCACAGCAGCAATATGTAAGACAAAAAAGCTGTATACCACAGCCCAACTCCACCTACCCACTCGATACTGATGAAAAGAAAACCCATTCCAGATCAAATCGCTGCCGCGCTAGAAGGCTTCTTCTGGCCCAAGTTCTTCTTCGACTGGATGACCAAAAACTTCGACTCAGCAGTCAAGCCCGTGCCGATTTTACAGACCATCAACCTCATCATCGGAATCATCTCTCTGGTGTACGAATGGCCGCTCAAATATGTTGCTGGAACCTCGATACAACAATCAATGGAAGTGCGACTCATGTGGCTACCGCTGGCGAGCTTGAGCAGTCTTCTTCTCTACCAGGCCACGAATCCGGCGCTGTATTATTTCATCGCGATTGGGGTGTACTTTTGGGCATATAGTGAGGGCGAGGTGAGCAGCAGCTACTACCAATTGTGCCCGAATGTGTACCTTGGGCTCTGAAAGCTAACGTGTTCGCAGGTGATATGTGCGGTCCCATGGACATTACCGCGCAAGATGGATCGCAGACGACTGGAAAAGGCTTGAAATGATGATGATGATGATAATAATGATGATCAATGATACCTATTTGAATTTGCATAGCGATGTACACTGGGCGCTTTGGGTTAGAGAAGGCGTGATATAGCAGCCTGCTTAGAGGAATACATGCTGCGTGGCAAGCCCATCGCAAGCACTGTACATAAGGTACGGCATGAACGCACCCAGAGACTAATAAACGCTCGCCCGCTCTTCTACGCTTCGCTTCTTTGTCGATATATCCGAAGAAACCCCATCTCGCTGAAGTGCTTACCGGTATGTACACAGACTTGCTGGTGTACTACGGGAGCACTGCTGGGATACAGGCCCCGACAGAATGTCATTGCATCTCCTAGATCTTAGCCATTTGTCCCATTCCTCGGCCTGGGCTACTTTGGATGACGGATGTTTCGTGTGACACGCCCTTCGAATTCTGGTATGGGTATCGTAGTAAGGTATATGTACACTGCGCCTAGGCACCCAGCAGCACTCTCCTCACGCCACACTCGCGCTCGTGCTGTACCTGCCTCGTCGCGCCTGTTTGTACACGATGACGCGAGCTTCGCGTCCATCCACTGCGCCCCTGTTGCTGATGACCCCGATAGCCTCTGGTGAAAGATAGCCGCATAGGAGAAGTAGGGACCTCCTCGTGCGCGCCCTCAATGCTGTGCTCTTTCATGCGTTTCGCGCAAAACACTCGGAGTGCTTACGCGTCCCTCGAGTCGAGTCTAATTATGCAGCATTCCGCCCTGCTTTGCGGCCGCTTCTCCCTGCATCTTCTCGGACACTTTGATGTTCACCTCGAAGAACTTGGAGACACAGCGGTCCAGACAGACGGACTCGCCCTTGTTGAGTTCGCCCTCGCGGTAGGTGTTGGGGATGCACTTCTTGGTGCATGTGTCCACGAGCCTGTGCGTAAGCGTGTCAGCGATGAAATCAGCAGGACAGCCTCAATATCAGGACATACTGGTTGAACATGTTGGAGACCATCTCGATCTCAGCCTCTGCTGCGGCAATCTTCTCCGCTGACGATGGCGGCGCCCTGCCTCCGAAGCCGAACATGGACATGATGATGGTCTGAGAGGGGTGGTTTGGATGTCCGGGTTGAAGCGTCGTTGATGTCTGGACTACTAGGTAAAGTAGTTCGTCGTGATTCGAGATTATTTGAACATTGAAGCTCAAAGCACGAGCCAGGAAATGTATGTCATCGCCGCAACGCCGTGGCACTTCACGCGTCTCCTTTTTGGCCCACCTCCTAGGTACCTCCTACCCCGACGACAACAACAATCACACACCATCGCACAATCGCACTGTCTCATGGAGGGAGACGAGACCTTACATATATGTGATTATGGTCCGCTTGGCGTCTCTCGTACGTGATGTCTCGCCCCCTACACGGAAGCACGCCTCGGCCCCTGCTGTGTGCTCGTCCTCTGCTCACGAGCGAGGCCAAACCACTCCGTCGGACCTGAAGAAGTCTGAAGCCGCAGCGATTGAGGCACACGAGATTGTCATACGCGATCACCTCGCGTACTTTGTGCAGCATCTTTCTTCTGTCTCAAGGACCAATCCAAAGCCAAGGATTACGATTGAGCAGTTTGCAGATACATATCAGCGCAATCAGCATTCCAGAGGAGCTCACTTTGTGATTCATCAGCATGATCATCCAGTTGCTGGTGTACACTACGACCTGCGGCTACAGTTCTCGGAAACCAGCACGGTGAGCTGGGCCATTCCATATGGGCTGCCAGGTAATGCGAATAGCCTTCGACCCAATCGAATGGCTATAGAAACTCGAGTCCATAATCTTTGGGTAGGTAGCATATGAAGGGCACCTGCACTTTCCTTATCTCACTTCTCGTAGAGACATTTCGAGACCAGCTGACAGTCACAGAACAACCTTATTGAATCAGCATCACATGCCACTGGATCACTACTCATTTGGGACACTGGAGAATATGAAGTCCTAGACCGTCCGCAGCCAAGATCCTATAAAAACACAGATGATGAGCTATCAGATGCCGAATCGCAGGACATGAAGCACGAGCCTCAGCACGAGCGTCTCATCAAAGCATTTCAGTCTCGCCACATTCATCTGAGGCTGCACGGAGCTCGCTTGCCGAAGAACTACACTATCGCAATGCGACTTCCTTCCCATAACGATCGTACAGATCAACCCAAGAAACCTGCCCGGAAGAGGAGACGCGTGGACCCGGCAATGGCACGCAAGCCTCGCACTGCTACGAGCAGCGATGATGACAGTGACGCAGAAGTGGCAGTGAGCTCAATCCAAGAAGAGATCATCGAAGAAGAGCATCTCGATGCTGCGAATGCTTCTGAGGATGACGAAGACACCGCTACGCGTATGAACAACGCCTACACCGGTGCCAGCAACACGATAGGATCAATTCATCAACGACATTGGTTCGTCTCATTAGATCGTCCGAACTCTGGCTTTCACAAAGCTCGGTCTGGACCCGATAGCGGCAGGTGGGTCGGAGATTGGGAACCCTTTTACGTGCGTGGTCGCGACCATGAGCATAGCATCGTCACGGGCAGGAATGCCGATGATATCATGGCCGACGAAGGTGTCAAGAGTTTCGTAGGGAGAAAGATGTGGAGACCCATAATGGAGTGATTGAAACCTCTAATATCCAATCGTGTTGAGGCTCCCCCCTTTTTTGGAGCGTGACCCAACATACGTGCTCCACTCTCTTCTTTCTTCAACAAGTGAAGTTCTCGTCAGCTATTATGTATCCCTCCTTCTTTCAGGCCGGTACATGATATATCTTCTCATCCCAAACCTCCAAAACAAAAAAGTACAACCACATCTCAAACCACATGAGTTCTTTTTATCTGTACTTGATATGTACCTACCTATACCAGGCACCACGTACCTCTCCGACACAGGTTTCTGGAGTGGAGTGGAGTGGAGTGTAAATTTGTACAAACACAATCATCCCAAAAATGAAGCTAGCAGCAAAGGTAAGGTGAGTAAGCCAAGATGGTGATGAATAATGGCTCAAGTCACTCACTTCTATCATTCTGATCAGTGGATACAGGGACTGAGAGATATGGAGAAATGCAGTGTTTGTGCTGGGTTAGTTAGTTAGGAATGAGCATGTTTTATCGCTGGAAAATGTACCTAGTGTTGAGAAAAAGGAAGAGGGCAGGCAGATATAGGTATTCTCGTAAGGGAGGGAGATGCTTGCTACTGCTGTCGGTGGGAGCAGCGAGCGTGCATGGCACAAAAAGAATTTCTTCACTAGTTTCTTCTGCGCTGTCTGGGAAATTATAACTTCTCAAAGACTCGATCGAGCATAGTATGAAATTCGCGAAGCACAAGGTGCATCATGACCTTGAGGATAGAGACTTCTACAGCGGTTGAAGGTTGCTATTACTTTATTCTAAAGCGTGTACAATCATTGACGGCAGCATGTGGCTTCCATGTTATTTCCCCAGCGCCGCGCTAAAACCCTGCACATAGTGTCGAGACCATTACTCGTCTGGGAGAACACTGTCGTCACGCTCCTAGTGAGAAGAGCCACTGTAAGCCATTTCCCTGAAACCAGGAGGCACCTGCCAACCGTGTGTGCGACATGCTCGAAGGTAGCCTTCAGCTCCCTCCGCGGCGCCATAGTCGCGGTTTGCATGGGGGCCTAGGCGAGCGTACGGCTCACTTGCGATGGCCAAACGGATCTGCATCAACACCGCCTCCATTGAAGACGTGCTTAACCAGCCAGTGTTGGTCAGTAGCTCCATGCAGATGGCACCTCCAATGACAATATGTCCACCACCGCCGGCAGCGAAACTGAGAAACTGGGGCCGAATTACGCGGACGTATGGAGGCGAAAATGGATAGTCCTTGTTGAAACGAACTTCAAGGACAACGCTCGTGATGCCCTTCTTCTTCATATCTTCGGATAGTGGTAGCTTTTTGCCTTGGTACTCGAAGGTGTGGAAGGAATGTAGCTCCACGATCCACTGGTAAGCGTTCTCAATCTTTTCAGTGTCGATATACCAGCCAAGCTCGGCCAGAGGAGTAGAGTCTTGCAACTTCTGGAGTGAGCGAAGATCCTGCATGAGGCGTTTGGTGGCCGCGGAAGTGGCGTAAGTGGGCAGCTAGAGAAAGATAAGCAAGTGTCTCTGTTGGGGGAGTGGGAAGGGCCAGCTTCAAGGAACTTCGAGAGCAAAGTTTGCTCTTGTACCTGTTCTTTGCTTACTGGCATGATCGGGAGCGTATCGAACTTCAAACTGCCCGGGACGAAATCAGTCTGTGGGAGCTCTCCCGGCTCGTCGACCAGGAGGTCACGATCCTCGTCATCAGTCGCGATACTTCCATTGTCATCTTCATCAGCGATGACCACGGGGTCACTGGCAGCTCCACCTCCAGAGAGCTTCAACTTTTTCTTGAACGGCAACGGATCGATGTGTGGTGAGGGTGTTGCGGCTCTCTTTCCCGACTTGATTGCGGATGCTGGAATGATGAGACCATCAGTCGCAGATATACCTCGCGGGGTATGAGCAGGATCCTGAGGGTGAACGTGCCTGGGGACGACCTAGAAGATGTAAGCAAGTCTCTTCGAAACCATGATGTTGCTTGAATGTATCTTTTCTCGAGCTCGTCGCGGTAATGGGCTTGAGCATAGTGAGGGATCGGAGAGGACTTACCTCGGGACCAATCATGACATCGTCCGTCTTGGGATTGACCTGAACGAACAGGTATCGTGTCTGAATCCAATCGAGTTGCTTGACCACGTAGTAAGGAGTGTTTGCTTGAAATTCCTTCGGAGCATTAACAATCTCGTTCAAAGCCAACGCCGAAGAAATATTCAGAATACTGCTCGGCCAGACGCCACGCACACCAGCACCGCCATGCTTGCCTGGCTTGCAGTAACCTGTACTAGTGGTTGCGTCCCTAGCATGGTAGACGCCATCGCCGTAAGCACGACCATTCGCCACGTTGTTGTAGTGCAAGCCTTCTCGAATGATCATGTGCCAATTTGCTAGCGAAGAGCCGTGCCAAGCGAATATCGTGGGGTGTATCAAGCTGAGACGTGTCGTAGTCTTGCGAACTTCGGTGATGAACCGTTGCTCCTTGTCGGGTGCGCCCATGGCGAAGCGAAATTGCATATAGCCTTTCATACCGTGGCAACGCTCATGGGTCTTGCCGAACACAGATGGAGCTTGGGAAGCGGTCGCGGCACTCTCACCTTCAGGAGGAGCGTTCCCGTCTACTTGCATGATACAAGCTCGGTTGCTTGCAATGATCCAGCGGAGTAAGCTCACGGCAGAAGGGGAGATGCGCTCAGTCCAGCCCTGCAGGCTAGCAGAGTGTCGCTTCTCAAGATAGTGCCTCATTTCGTTGACCGTTGGCAATGTATCTAGGAGCCTACCGATGGCCAGACACTTGGCTTCAGTACTGAGCTTGTCGAAATCTTGCGAATACATTTGGAAGCTAGCGTCGACAACGTCAGGGCTGGCAGCTGGAGTGCTTGCTAGGCTGTATGGAGCTGCTTGTTGTGGCACAACAACCTAAGGCGGCGAAGGTAAGCACGTATCGCAGATAACAGGTTGAGGGTGAGCGTAAGCTTCCCGCCCTAGCACGAGCGAGCCAGAGCGGGATGCCGAGATCAAGACCTCTATCCGAGCCCATTTTCACTTACCGGATTGTCGATGGAAATGGTAGGGAAGAACGTGGTACCAGCAACACGGCAGTGTAAATCTTGGGCAGTTATCGCAGAGCTGGTCAGCACGATCCATTGGCCGCAGCGGACTGGACACTCTTCTGGGTCTCCCTTTGCGAAGATGAGCTCGCCCTTGCCCTGCAGATACTTCACGTCGAAGGTCGGGAACTTGTCGCGGGTTCCGACGTCTGCAGTTCGAGCGTGTTTGGGCGCCTTGCGAGCAGTTGCAGCGTTGCTACCGGCTGGATTGTACTTCGAAGAACGGATGGGCGGAACGACCAAAGAGAGCCCATCGGGGAAGTCGTGCAGTTTTAGACCAGCTGCGCTGTTGTAGCAAAAAGAAACCAGCAGGTCGACGACATATGGCTGCGCAATCACCTCGTGCTCAATGCTCGGACCAAAACCCAGAGTCATGTACTGATACAAACACAGCGGATTGTCGCACACGTATGGCTTAATGGCTTCAACGTCAGATTCCAGCTTCCGATGGCAGACCATGCAGAACTCAGTGCAGCGCACCTATAAGAGGTAGGATTCGATCAGCAGGTGTGTCAAAAAGAATTTGTTCACCATCCCGCAATGGCTGGTTTTATGCTCCACGACCGAGTCTAAGCGAGCTAGTGAGAGACAACTTACAAAGTGGCGTAGCACAAACTGCATGGCGAGTAGCGGGAACGAAACTTTCGATTGGTCGGGTGCAGTTTCGTAGTGATCGGCACGTACAATGTGCGGTAGGGCAGCACTGACAACTTCTTTCTCGAAGACGCGAGCGTCAGCAATGACGGGATTTTCTGCTGGCCCAGTTGACCTGCTGAGTCTAGTGTCAGCGTATTCCTCTGTTTCAATTTGCCCAGCTTGGAAGTGACCAGCACTGTTCTCGAAAGCGAGCTCACTACCTCCTGCATCACGGGGGGCAGGTGGATGATATACTTACCGACATGCCAAGAAGTGTTCTTCCGCTCCGCGACGACTCATGCCGAGACTGCGAAAACGCAAGATGCTGACTAGACGATCATCTAGGAGCGCATCCAATGGCTTTGAGATGAAGGAACCACGTATTGAGGAGGCTTCGTTATTGGCATCCCCCACGGCTGGCCCATCGGTCCTGCTGTGATGCTTCTCGTTTCGTGCACTCGTGAAAACATCGATGACCTCTTGAAGCGTCGGTTTTGGTAGCTTGCCAATGACAATGCGAATTCCGACGTTCGGCAACAGTCGAGCACTGTCCATGCTTGAAATTTGCTCGTTGGTCTTGTAGCCGTTTCGGTACTGAATTAGCAAGGTCAAGTACTCAGTCGACTGAACCTGCCATGCCTGCATCGCTTCCTCTGAAATGCCAAGCTTGGCAATGCGAATGGAGACGACGACATAGCCAGAGCCGGCTGTGAGTAAGTGGCCGAGTTGCCCGACCCTGAAACCGGCAGATTTGACGGACCGGAGATCTGATCGAATGCGCTGTCTGAAGGCTCGATCGGATGTCGACCGCGTGCTGAACATTGCTGCACGGGTAGCAAGTCTGGGTTCGTTGTTGACAGTGTGTGCCACCAAGAGCCCATGACCTGAGTCGTCGTCCTCGTTTCCATCGTCATCCTCTTCCTCTTCCGCATCGTCATCCTCTTCATCATGCTCGGCCTCATCTTCGTCCTCTTCGCTCAGCATCTGCACGTCGCCGTCACGGTCGGGTTGCACTCTCCGCAGCGCAGCGGACATGATGTAAAGCATTTCTAGGACAGGCTTCTTGTTGATTTTCTTGTTGATTCCGCCGACGGGGGCGAGAGTATCGCTCATGTCGCGCGGAGCATTATCTCCACAAAAAATGAAGTACTCATGCGACTTGGGATAAGTGCCGAGGTCTTGGATCGAGGCCGTGACAGTGACAGAACCGTTCTTGAAGGGCGCGGGGTGTCCGACAAAGGCGAACTTGACTTCGCCATCATCGTCGCCAGCTTTGACATCAATCACACCAAGAGGCAGAGGACCCGCGCGAGCAGTGCTGATATCATCGAGGAATTGGCTTCGTGTCATGTCTGAAGGTTGTAGAACTTGTTGAAGTGAGCAAAGTGCTGTTGGTAAGCTGTGTTGTGGCTGTGGCGTGTGGACAGCGCAAAGTGTATCTGTAGACTGTCGGGGAAGTGGACTGGCAAACAAAAGCAGCGGCGAGGCGGCAGATGCAAGAAGTATCTAGAGGGCGGAGTGAAGTGCTGCTGTCTCAGAGTGTCTTTCTTTCACGAAGACGAGGTTCGTGACACTGCAGCCAAGCGCCTGTGGGGCTGGCGCGTGCAGTGCAGAAGTCTCAGGTCGTTTAGATGAAGACGGCCTACCGCGTGAATAATGGTGTGTGTGAGTGTGTTTGTGTGCTGGGGTGGTGAGTGTGAGTGTGATTGTGAGTGTGTGTGTGTGAGTGTGTGTGTGCGTGTTTGTGTGTGAGCGAGAGAGCGGGAGAGCGACTAGGCTTGGCGACGAGGTGAAATGAAGTGAAGTGAAGTGGCAGTGTCTGTCTACCTTACTGTTGCTGTCGCTGTCACTGTCGCTGTCACCGTCGTTGTCACTGTCGCTGTCACCGTCGCTGCTACTATCGTTACCTCCTTACCGGCACAGTCCACAAAGTGAAAGGTGGCCGCAGTATGAGCCAAAGCGTGATGAAGTGCCAGAAGGAACCAGAAGAAGAAGAAGAGGAAGAAGACGTGAAGAAGAAGGCGCGGCGCGCGTTGTTGCCTGGGGACGCGCTTGTCGGGATGATGCATGTGGGTCTCGTGTGGGTCTCGCGTGTTACTGCCGTCGATCGCCTGTACCCGTAGTCCCGAGCCGGGCGCTGTCTCGGTCGTGACGGGACGGGGATGATTGTTGCAGTGGAATACCTCCTACCTCCTACAGACAACAGACATGTACCTGAAATCGACCGGATACTCTCTTGGTGGCACGGTGTGATGTTGTCATGGCCATTCCTTCCATCAGGTCGCCGGCGGGCAAGGTCCAAGCCAAGTCAGCTCACGTCGCCGACAGCAGCGTTCAGCCATTCCTTCAGCCCGACTTCGATCCGGTCGACTACTTGAACAGTACACTGCCCACCCTGTCGCTGTCCTCCTCGCTGCAGAGAGGCAGCAGAGCAGTGCCTTTGCCAGAGCTTTCATCACAATTGCAGACTCTCCTGGCCCAGCTCAATGCTCAAACTGTGCGGCTTTCCGGCACACTAACGCAATTGACGGACGAGATCATCAGAAGTGGCAGCAGGTTGGCATACGAAGTCGAAGTGCTAAGAGGAGAGACGTTGGGTCTCACAGACACGCTTGAGACCAGCCTGAAGAAGGACATTGAGGCGTTTGTGCCGAGCAAAAAACAGGATGGGAGCGCAGCAAGTGAAGAGCCACAGGAGTCAATGGCAGCGACTGCAGATGCGCCGAAGGATGGATCAAACACAGAGCAGGCCTTTGGCGCTTCTGCAGAGCCTGAGTTCCTCGAGAAACTGCGCAACTTGACTACCGTCCGTGAGCGCCTCGATACAGTCATCAAGACATTCGGCTCAGCAATGCAGTGGCCACTGGCGCCCTCGGAAACATCCTTGGCGTCCTCGCTGATATCCGTATCGGGTCCTGAAAGCAGCGATGATAGCAGGAGCCGTGAGGAGAAGGGCAAGGAATATATGGAGAAGCTACGCAGCGAGATCGAAGACCTACTCGCTGCTGGGACTGAAGGTCTTGAAGCTGCGAATGCACGAGTCGCTGAGCTGCGAGAATTGGCTGAAGTCTTCAAAGGTACCGCTGAAGAGAAGGCGCGAAATAGGCTGGTTGATTCATTGCAGAAATTGGTGGACGACAAGCAGAAGGCACTGGAGAGGACCGCTGCGGCGAGTCGGAAGCCTGGAGTATCACCTGCACGGGGCCATGATATGAGGTATGGTAACGCCAGTGCTATTCAAACGCCTAGTGAAGGGGGAAGTGGATACGGCTTCCTGCAAAACCTAAGAAATCTGAAAAATGAGGTCTACATGGACTGACCGACCTATCTTCGATGCATTGCTGCTCCACTGCAGCAGGATAGTCCTAAGTGCTCACACAATACTTACATTACGACCATTGTCGTCAAGAACATGTCTAGGGTGTCCGCGCAGAATTCGCGGTGAACATGGCCTGCGGCACCTGTCAATGATTTCTCTCCGTCGCAAAACCATAACAAACTTCAGTCATGCTCACGGGGAGTAGCACATAGACGTCAGAACCGAATGATGCAGAGACGTCAGGCAGAGCTTCGTATGGGGGTACGAAGGCCCATGTCCAGGGCATACAATTCTCCGGTGAATCTGTTCTCTGTATCGAGAAAGGGAATCGGCCTTCAGATTAACGAAGTACCTAGTATGGCATAGATGTAGCATGGGACATAACCAAAGTTTCTCACGCATGTGAGTAGGAAACATGCATCGAATCGTGCTTTTCATGGCATATTATTGGTACCTGTTCATAATTCATCTCGACGTTGCCTTCTCGATATCAGAGACACATACAGCAACCTAGAAGTCAGACAAGTCTTCAATAAGTTCCACATGCCATACATGTACCTACACCTCATGTATGTACTACCTATACAAAGGATAATCATTCCGCCGACCCGGCTACATAGCGCGCCAAGGAGCGAGAGTCAAGGGACAGGACGATCTCAAAGGACGATTCGGAATGACTAAGCACGTGTGGTGGGCATCCGGATGACTAAGCACGTATAAGTTACAGCGCAGCGTGTGACTTATAGCTCGGCGCGGAGTAACGTAGTTCCGGTTGACCTTACTTGCTATACAGACTTTTCCTACGATACCTACGATATCTACAATACCGAATATCTTTACTTCGACGTACCGATACGTATATATATACCTCTCCAATTGCTTCTATATACTTATACTAATACTATACTGCAAAAATTACTAGATTCGGCCTACAAACGCGCGAGATACGGCTCTTAGCTTATAAGTACTATAACGAACTACGAAACGACGGCTACAAACGACCCGAACGGCCCGAATAATATCTTATTTGTCGACGACAACAATACTAATACGAGCTTCCGGCTACTAGATCTATCTTTACTATTTAAGACACTACCGAGCGGCTTCCGCTATATTAAGATATTAGAAGAGCTATTCTCTAATCGACCTACTAATTAAGAGGAGGACAGTTACGATCTAGCGTAGAATAACACTAGTATACTTAATAAGTTACCTACGCCGGACGCGCCGGACGATCCGATTAGTATATAGATATAGCTATACTAAGGTAAGTATACCTCTAATACTATTACAATCGACGATACTTTAGTCGACGACAACGCCGGTAACGCCGGCGCTAAGTTATTGCTATCTGAACACCCTGCCTTATAGTAGCAGCCGGAGCCGGCCGCCGTAGAAGTAACCGTCGACAAAGGACTATTAGGATCTAGACTAGACAGCGATACAGACATCTTAGAACAGACCCGGAATAGCCCGGAAATACCTAAGACGGGCTAGAACGGGTTACCGCGACTTAAGAAGGTTTATACCAAACCTTTACTACTAGGGCTAACTTAAGATAGTTTAGGAAGAGTTAGAATAAGAGATCTTAAATCGAGATATTCCAAATTAGACCCGAGAGGCCCGAGACTCCGGGTACTCTAAGAATATACTTATAAACAGAGGGAGAAGACGTATTCCTATCCTTCTTCTAAGCGATTCGAGTAGTACTTTTCTAATAGATACTTTAGCCTATACATCTTATCCTTTTATATACGAATCGCTTCTTTATCGTATAACGAAGTATCTCTAAATATAGGTCTAAAGAATACTATATACTTAGGATCGAGTACCTAGGATTCGGTAGCAACTAGTACTCTAATAGAAGTAGACGTCGTACTTTAGCTAGAAGCCGAAGAAGTAGAGTCTATAAAGGCCTAACAACTCCTTCGAGTAAACTAAGCTAGAGAGGAACGCGCTAAGTTGCTCTAGTAACTTAAATAATCCGACGCGATAATCTAAACTCTAACCGGAGTCCTCCTAACCGATAGACTCGACCCTATCCTAGGCTATCCTAGCCTATCGTTGGCCTAATTTATTCCTAAGCTATAGAACCCTTATATATTCGAAGGAAAGAATAGACGCGACTAGATCGAATAGCGAGACGACTGCGAACGAATCTTCCGAAGGGCCCTAGCTTACTATATAGACGTCTAGACTAAGATTAAACTCGGAGAAGAATAGATAGCGACTAAACAAAGGTCCTAATAGAACCGGTTTATAGACTTACTCCGATCCTAACCGGCCTATAACGCCTCTTCCTAGTCCGACTTTAAGGAATATATACTTAATACAATAGGTACGCCCTAGGAAAGACGACAAATCGCCTACGACGCGATTAAATCTATTAAATAGAACCTTCGAATCCTAATAGAGCTCTTAACCGACCTAAAAGAATACTAGGACGAGCTAGGAACTAAAGACGAACAAACTAAGATTATAGAATTCAAGAGTACCCTAGATAGAAGGATTAAGTATCGGATTAATATTAACCTTACTACTTTCGCGACCGTTATAGCCCTTAAGGAAGTAGCAAATATCTACTAGAGGGCTATCTAGGCCGAAAGAGACTATCGCTAAAAGGACAAACGTAATAACAAACGCGGACGGTCCGATACTACTAACGAAACCGCTAGCTATACAAAGAGATTCTAAAGCTACTCCAAAACGAGCTAACTTCCGTTAATAGGGCGACTAAGCCGACCGGAGGATACTAGACCCCTACCTAGGTACTACGGATACGGCGAGACGGGCTATAAACGCCCGGAATGCTCTAATAAGGCAATTTAGAAGAACAAGGGGTCCCTAAAAGCTAGCCCCGCCCCCTAGTACTCCGGGTAGCGGGATAAGTAATATATATAGAGGAGCAACGAAGGCTAGCAGAGCTATACGGCCGGTAGGCGACAAAGCTAGAGCTATATAATTTAATTAGGGTTAAAGTAACCCTAGAGGGCCCGATAGGGCGGCGGAATATCTACGCTCTAGTAGACTATAGTACCTAGATAAACTTTCTAGACGGAGTAGTAGCTAAAGAAATAGGCTATACTCTAGAACGAGGGGCTTCGGCAAGGTATAAGACCTTGAATAGCTAAGCTCTCGTAGTCTCGGGATACGTAAAGGTCCCCTTTAAAGTTTCGGCTAGTAACGGAGCGAAACGGGGCGGAACTGCCTATATTACTATTAAAAGGATCTATAGATTCGAGATAATCCTTAGTATACCGTAGCTAGAATAATAGAACCCCTCGGTAAACTTCTTAACTAAGGTACTGTCCTAGAAGAAGAAGAATAGATACAAATAGTCTAAAGTAGCGATAATCGGCCTAGAACGAATACGCGTAGAGCTCGTAGACTCTAGTACGGTCCTTTATACAATATCCCTATCGCTTATTAACAGGACGAATAAAGACCTAGAGGGGCTCCCCGAGGTATATCGATAGTACGCCTCTATATTCTCTAGTAAAGATACCTCTATTCTAGCCGATTATAGGCTATTTAAGCTCGGGATCGAGCTAGAAGAAGGCAAGATACCCCTATAGGGGCCTCTATACAACCTCTCTAAGACAGAATTAGAGGTTCTTAGAAACTACCTTAAAGAATACTTAGATAGGGGCTAGATTAGGCCTTCTCGATCCCCTACTAGCGCAGGTATCCTCTTTGCAAAGAAGAAGGACGGAGGACTTAGGCTCTATATCGATTACCGTAGACTAAACGCCGTAACGGTTAAGAACAGATACCCTTTGCTATTAATTTAAGAATCTCTAGACTAATTGTCTAGAGCAAAGATCTTTACTAAGCTTAATATAAGAGACGCGTACTACCGACTTAGAATCAAGGAGGGCAATAAGTAGAAGACTATATTCCGGACTAGATATAGCTACTTCGAGTATACCGTTATATCTTTCGGGCTTACTAATGCCCCGGGTACGTTCTAAGGGTATATAAACGATATACTAAAGGACCTAATCGATATTATTTATATAGTCTACCTCGATAATATCCTTATTTACTCCTAAAATAAGGAGGACTATATTAGAGATATAGTAACGGTCCTCGAGCGGCTATAGAAAGCTAAACTCTACGCTAAAATAACTAAGTATAACTTCTATAGGGACTAAGTTAGGTTCTTAGGGTACCTAGTTAGCCTAAGAGGGGTCGAGATAGAGCTAGAACGGATCGCTATAGTCCGGGATTAGCTAGAACCAGAGTCTGTAAGGGATATTCGGATCTTTATTAGGTTCGCTAATTATTATCGACAGTTTATATAGTACTTCTCCCGAATCGTAGCTCCCCTAAATCGATTGATAGAGAGAAAAGGCGATATAGTAAAGGGAGGGTAGAAACAACGGAATAAAGAGTCTATAAAGATCAATCTGCCTCCGGAGGCTAAGTAATTATTCCTTAAACTAAAACAGGCATTCTGCTTAGTACTAATTCTAAAGCATTTCGACCTATTATAGGCTATCTAAGTAGAAACGGACGTATCCGGCTATATAATCTTAGACGTTATAATATAGCAATACGAGTTCTAGGGCAAGATACAATAGTTCCCGGTAGCCTTCTTCTCTCGTAAGATAGTTACGGTAGAAAAGAACTACGATACCTATAATAGGGAACTCCTTACTATCGTAGAATGCTTTAAGGTATAGAGACACTATCTAGAGAGGGCGTAGTACTAGGTTAAGTTAATAACCGACTACTATAACCTATAATAGTTTATAACGACTAAGACCCTCTCCCGGAGGTAGGTAAGATAGGCGGAATAGCTCGCTACTATAGACTTTAGGGTAGTCTATAGGGCCGGGAGCCTTAACGGAGTAGCGGATAGTACAAGTAGACGTCTAGACTATATAGACCCCGACTACTCTAGGCGATAGTTGAACTAGGAAGACTCCTCTATCGTATTAAAGATACTATAGCGGCAAATCGACCCGGAAGGGCCTACTACCGGCTAAGAGGGTCCGGTCCGGGCTATAATAGCGGTTAGAGCAGTAGCTAGTAACGCCTCGGGCTATAGATACGACCTATAGGTAGAGATAAATCAGAGCCTAGTCGAAAAGATCCGAGAAGATACTCCTATAGATAAGACGATAGGGAAGGTCGCGAAAGCTAAAGGTCTAGAAACTCTATCTATATAGATTTAGAGATAGGCGTACGAGGACGGCCTATAGAGTTAGGACGGCCGTATCTTTATTCTAAAAGGACTATTAAGGCTCGAGATACTCTAGGAGTACTACGATAACCTAATAGTAGGTTACTTCGGCTTCTAACGGACGATCGAACTCGTACTAAGGAGATTCTAGTAGCCTAAAGTCCGGAGCTATACGAAAGACTATACTTTAAGCTATACGACGTATACTAGGGTAAAACCGAGGAGGTACAAACTATACGGCCTATTAGCCGCCGAAGACGCCTCGAGTGCTCTATAGGAGGACTTGACTATAGACTTCGTTATAGACCTTCCCCTATCTACCTTTATAGGCTATACCTACGACTGTATCTACGTAGTAATAGACAGATACTCTAAGATAGCCTATTATACCCTATATCGGAAGGATATAACGGCCGAAGATCTAGTAGACCTCTTTCTACGAGATATCTTCTATCTATACGGCATCCCGGTATCGATAGTAACGGACCGGGGAACGCTGTTTACCTCAAAATTCTAGAGTATATTCTGCTACTATCTAGGTATACGAAGGGGCTTAAGCACCGCGTTCTACCTATAGATAGATAGGCAGATAGAACGATAGAACTAGACTATAGAGCAGTACCTCCGCGCCTACTATAACTACGAACAAGACAATTAGGCAAGGCTACTTAATATTGCGGAGTTCGCCTATAACGACAGCTAATACGCCTCTACCGGCGCAACCCCGTTCTAAATCTATAATATTAGAGACCTAGTCCGAGCAAGATAGCCCGATATAGTCTAGAATAGAGGGAATGCCCCGAGGGCGGAGGACTTAGCCGACAAAATGATTAGCCTTTAGAAAACCCTCTAGGAAAGACTCGTAAAAGCTAAACGGAGTTAAGCTAAATACTATAACAAGGGGCGTAAGGCAAAGAAGTACGTAATTAGAGATAAGGTATACCTGTCTATAAAGAACTTAGCTACGGTAAGGGACTCTAAGAAGCTAGATTACAAGTTTATCGGACTATTCGAAGTTATCTACGTAGTTAACGATGCAGTATATACCTTGAAGCTACCCGAGGATATAAAAGTCTATCTGACCTTCTACGTTAGTATACTAGAGGACTATATCGAGGCAGAATATACTAAGAGGGACTAGAATAACCCGAAATCGTTTAAGATAGACGACCCCGAAGTCTACGAGGTAGATAGGATTAAGGGACAGAAGGTAGACAGACAGGGACGATAGGCGTACCTAGTTTTATAGAAGGGATATAGAGAAGAGGATAACTCCTAGGAACTAGTAAGCAATATTAGCCCCGTAGTAATAAAGGTATACTAAACCTATATAAACCGGGAGGCGAAGGGGCAGAATACGTCCGAAAGGTTATATATCAAGACATCAAAGCGGAAATCCTATAGAACTAGGGCGCCTTAGGGCAGAAATATATAGGAATAGTTATATAGTATATATAAGGAAACACCTTAAAGGTTAATTATAGAGAAAGAAGCATTGTTGCGAAGAACTATACAAATAGAGGGGGTATTATCTATAAACACCTAAAACATCCCCGAAATAGCCTATAACGGCCTAGAATGCCCTAATTATACCTATCTACCTACGAAGAATCGTCGTTATCTTTATCGTTATTATTACCTTCGGCCGAATCGTCGCCTTCGGAGTCGTCGGCCTTCAAGCCGGTACGCTTTATCGCCTACGTAACCTTTAGTAGGCGCAATTTGCGGAGATCCTAGCGGAGAGGGGTCTTAGTATAATACTTACGCTATAACGAGTCAGAATGGCCTAGAATAGGCTAGAAGGGAGGAAATATACTAAAGCTCGATTTATATAGTTAATATACTTATACAAGTTACAGATAGTAGTATTAGCCTGCTCTAGACAGGACCGAGGGGGTACCTAATCCGGCTATACGAATATAGACGTAACCTTCTTCTTCTTTAGGGTGCCCTTAGTACTAAGGGCCTCCCTCTCTAGGTCCGCTCTATAGCGGGCAACGGCGGGATCTATCTAGGGGCTAGACTTATCTATCTAGGGACCGCCGAGATAGACGTATAGGTAATTAACTCCCTAAAATACGGGAAATTTGCTAGACTTAGTTAGCAATACTTCAGAATAGCCTAGAATAGGGCAGTTATAGGGTACCTACCCTTTTAACGTCTTATAAAAGGCGTCTACAACCGTCCTAGTATTAACTACGTTAGCCTAGCGATCGGCGGGGGAGGTATCGGCCTAATTATTCAAGCGACGGAGGCTATTAATAAATTCGATACTATCTCGGAATATTATAGGAACCTATAATACAGTTAGGACCGGTCTAGGCTAGGACGCCCTAGAATAGGCTAGAACGATACCTAGAAACAATAGCCGGACCGGGTAGCGTATTTCTAGTAGGATACAGGACTAGGGTCTTAAAGAGTATAGAGAACATTGTCGAGTTAGGTCTAACCGGTCCCTATAAAGGGACGTAGGAACAGATAGAGGTTTCGTAGAGTGTCTACGACCTCTATATCTAGGGCCGCGGCGAGGACGCTAATATAGTTTATATAAGGATTACTATTAGGCAAAGAGGCGGTAGCTATAACGGAACGAGTCAGAATAGTAGACTAATACCCGAGTTAGCTAAGAATGCCCTAGAATAGGCCGGAGAGCTTCGGTTACCCTAGGAGGAACTACTAGAATAGGGGGTAGAGAAAATTGATTTACTTACAAATTTTGGAAAAAGGCGGCGAGGTTAGTAGACGGACGAGGAAACTATTAGGAAAAAGACGCCCTTTTCTACGCTAAAAAAAGGTATTCGCCGGAACAGGCTCTATTAGATTCTAGGGCGGACGAATGCGATCTATTACTTTCTATAGGTTTATTTACTTAATGCCTTATTGTTCTAGGAACAAAGAGATAAAAATAGGGGCCTATATAGTCGAGGACAACTGTAAAAAAGGGGGGGGCAATATTAGGATTTAGACTAGACAGCGATACAGATATCTTAGGATAGACCCGGAATAGCCCGGAAATACCTAAGACGGGCTAGAACGGGTTACCGCGACTTAAGAAGGTTTATACCAAACCTTTACCGCTAGAGCTAACTTAAGATAGTTTAGGAAGAGTCAGAATAAGAGATCTTAAATCGAGATATTCCAAATCAGACCCAAGAGGCCCGAGACTCCGGGTACTCTAAGAATACACTTATAAATAGAAGGAGAAGACGTATTCCTATCCTTCTCCTAAGCGATTCGAGTAGTACTTTTCTAATAGATACTTCAGCCTATATATCTTATCCTTTTATAAGGACGTAGTAGTAAGAAGGTTAAGTTTTACTTACTATCCGTCTTCTACGTAGAACTGCCGGTACCGCGGCCCTATCCGACGTAGATTCCGTATTTACTACTTGCCGAGAGCTATATGCCGGCTGTCCGCGAGTTTATCGACACTATAGATCTACGCTATTATAAGTATCTACGCACTAGTAAGATATTCCGAAATCCGGACTATTATAAGGCTAGGCTATAGGATTACGCGTTTAGTAAAGGATTTGCGGTTGTCTATACGTCTAGTAATGTTAACCGAGCTATATATAAGTGTATTTACTATAGAACTATTACTAGAAACAACGACGGTTTCGACGATTATATAGGTAACAGCGACGACGAATTACTTACTCTACGCGTCCGTAACGCGAGAAACGTACGATAGCGGGGGTATAGTTAGAACTGCCGACTAGGTTACATATAAGTAAGGCAAGGTACGACGGTTAAACAGTAGTAGCTAATTGTTAATTCACTCGACTATATATACGAATTAGCGCTAAATCCGTCCGTTTACGCTGTCTACGAGATACGTATATCTAGCTTCGGTAAAGCCGTAGCGTAGGCCGCGTAGTATCGACTTACGAACGAATTATACAGTACTATATACCGATAGCTCTCGCTTTACGAACTCTAACTCAATCGCAAACGTTACTATAACCTAGCTAAGAGTAATACGTTCAGTAGCTCCGGCGACGCCGACACCGTTATTAACGTATTGCTTAGCATTCTCGTTACTTCCGGATTCGAATATAAAGGCCGTTAGTCGTTTACTACTAATCTATAGACTAGTAGTACTATACGGGTATTACTTAAGCAGCTTGTTTACTAGTAGCAACGTATAGCGCGCTTTACTACGCGATTCGTACTAGATTATAGCTTCTAGATAGACGCTATGTTTAGCACTAATCGTACCGGTCTATTACTCGGCGTATTTATAGGGGTTACTAATACCGGACGGTTATTTCCGATATATTATTTACTAATAAAGTTAGAGAGTAAAGAGGATTAGCTGTTTATACTACTTGTCGTATTTAACAACTATCTACGTAACTATCGACTTAATAAAGTAATTATCTTAGATACCGGAGCCGGCCTTATTACGGCTATTCTAGAGTTACTATTTCAGCGCTATATTTAGCAATTCTGTTAATAGTACGCGGCTTAAAACCTTTACAAGCGTATCGACAAGGGTACCGTATACGTAGTACGTACCGAGGCCGCCGATAGTAAGGTACGCTAAGCTACTATTATAGCTACTAACGACGAATCGACCGTACGAATCGACGCGCTAAGACGTATTCGAGCTCGCAAACTAGGCTATACTACCGAGTAGAAGACGGAATTAAAAGCGCTTATATAGCCGTAGCTGCAAGCGGATACAGCCGAAGCCGCCGATAAACTCGAGGCGGCTATTCTCGACGGATTGACTATAGAGGATACCGAATATTTCTGTAATACCTACGTCGTTATTAAGCAGCGACTAGTAACGTATTATGTTAAGTATTTACCGAATAATAGAGCTCGCTCGTTATAGCGCGCGGAAGGCAGCAATCGTAGTATAAAGGGGTATCTGCCGCCGTACTTATTACTAGAACAGTGCGTTAAAGGTATTAAGCAGTATCTAGATAAGCTGTTTAATAATTTGGAACGGTTAGAAGAAAACACGTATATTAGATTACCCCTATAGGCCGTAGCGGCTAATAATCTCGGTTATTTCGCGTAACTCAATAGCTAAGTAACGATATAGACAATCGACAGGCTACTAGTTTTATAGTATAACGCTCTCGGTATTAAACGTATAGTAGACAAGGCTAATTATACGCGCTCGGTAGTAACGGCAGAGCCGTATCCGATACGCGATTACTATACAGATTGTAGTAAAGTTAAACAATACAGACTGCTATATACTTATATACTACTACCTATAGTAATTAAACGGAAGGCGATTGCTCGTAGTATACTATATCCTCGTTACTTTATGTACAATCGTTCCGTTTACGCTAGTAACGCTGTCTAGTAGATACCGAACTAGTAGAATCAATACGACGCCGCGACGGATAGACTATAGGAGGCATTACTATAACGCGCGGACAGTTATAATCGTATATAGGTTTCTATACTACGCTAGTTAAGTTGCTTACTATTACTATAGGCTACGGACTATAATACCTACGTAGACAAGCTCGAAGCGTTCGAAGCCGTTTACTTAACCGGTATATAGGCTACTTAACGCGACCGTTTACTACCGGAAGCGATTCTATTTACGGTATCTATAAAGCCGGCTTAGTATCTACTATAGCCGCAGTTGCCGAAGCGTAGTAATAAGACGACTAATAGGCTTATAACGAGTATAGAGGTAGCTAGTAAAGATATAGTATTAGCTAAGAAGGCTACTACCGTCGCGTTACGCTCCGAATTCGCGGCTTAGCAGCGTACTATTGTAGCCGACGTACTATAGACAGCCGAAAGTAATAAGTTAGCAGCGGTTAATACTACTAAGCTAGTACGTAGCTATAGCCGTAGACGTAGACGTAGACGTAGATAGCCGTACGGCCGAGGCCGCGGCCGCAGTATTATACGTAGTAAATCTAACGACTTAGGGTTATATAACGGGCCCCCTATAGTCGAAACTAAGAGTAACGGGCCCCGTGCAGTCGAGACTAAGAGTAACGGAACTAGGGGTCGTTAAACGCGCTTTGTAGGCCGTAAAGTAGTAGATTATATAGTGTTGAATAGTGCTTTACGTAGGTAGTTAATATATATATATATAAGTAATATTCAGCCGGAGCTTACGTTGATCCGCGCCGAAGCTTAGTCATCCGGATGCCTACCACACGTGCTTAGTCATTTCCGAATCGTCCTTTCAGATCGTCCTGTCCCTTGACTCTCGCCGCCAAGGATATTCAACTACATCCCATCCCCTGGTTTGAGCGAGCACGCATCTTGAAAGATCAACTATACAGTACAACTCTACTATCATCAACCATATTCCACTACAGGTCTCAAATCGCCTCACTCATCCATATCAACAAAAATGGATCCCGACTCCTCCCCCACAACCCCACCTCCCTCCCCCTCAATATGGCGCTGGGTAATCGGATTCCTCATGGTCGGCATGTGCTGGGGACTGGTCAGTTTCCCCCCAAAAAATAAAATCAAATAAATCCTCCAAAAGAACAATTCCCTAACAATCCCACCTCGCTTTTATTTTCCCTGTTTTCCAATAGACAACCCCCTTTATGCGCAAAGCCGCAGTCCTTCGAGACTCTCAAAAATCCCAACAACCGCATTCGAACTCGAATTCAAATAACAAGAATATCTCCTCTTGGCCAAAAAGAAAACTTCTAGCAATTTGGTACGCAGTGAAAGATTTACTGCAGAATCCCAAATATGCGATTCCGTTACTCTTGAATGTCACGGGGAGTGTATGGTTTTTTTTGTTGATTGGGCAGGCTGGTATGTTATTATTTTCTTCTTTTTTTTCTTTTATATCCCCTCTGTTGTTACTCTTTTTCTCTTTCGGCAGCGGCGGCGGCGGCGAGTTTGTTGAGACAAACACAACAAAAAACAAAAAAGTCTCTTGCTGGACTAAAATTTTGACAAAACTACAACTGACTGATTACGGGACAATCTGGAACAGAATTGAGTTTAACGGTACCCATTACAAACTCTTTGGCATTTTTATTTACAGTGTTGGGGGAATGGTGGGCGGATGGAAAGGTGATTTCAAGAGGTAAGTTACATACCTACCTTCACATACCTTCCATACCTTCCATACATGTATCCGCTGGACAGGAGGAGGTGGAAGTCAACTGCAAGACTTTCGTTCGGTTACACGATGTATTTGCTATGATGAGAGAGGTGCAAGCTGCAACGGGGGACGAAGATTGGCTGACTTTTTGGATTCGCAGATACGTGGATTGGAATGGGGTTTGTACTCGGCGGGATTGCCTTGTGCGTTCATAGTAAAACCTCATAGAATAGAAAAGGGTTTCATAATGGTGTCTTGGGAGATCAAGACTCATTCCTACTGCCCGCTTTTCAGTTTTATATCTGCCTGGTTGGTTTACTCGCTTTTCGCTCGCTGATAACGCTCAGTACTTTCCCCATCAAATGCATGCAATCCCTGCTTCCGATGCTCTCGCTCTCTCTCTCTCTCTCTCTCTCTCTCTCTCTATTCGTACAAAGACCACATCATCTGCAAAGACTTCAGATCTCAATATCAATGTCCAAGTCGAGACCACTGATGACCTCGTCGTCCATGTTCTTCTTCTTCAGTGCGCCAATGGGGCCTTTGACTCCGTTGAGTCCCATGTCAGCGCGCTTCTTGGGCGGGTTGGTACCGTTGGCAGGTGTGCCGGCGCGGCTCGTGCCAGGCGTGTCTTCACCAAACAGCTCCTTGTTGTGCTGCAAAGCCCGACTGTGGGCCTTTGCATGCACTGCCGCCCGAACTTCGGCAGTCTTCTTGTCATGTGCATCTCTTCGCGCTTTCTCAATCTTTGCTCGCTCCTTGATCAAAGCCTGTCTGACTTCGTGCTGGTTCTTAGCGCGGTTTTGCCGGTTGAGAATGGCAAGACTCTCATGCTGCGCCACCGGTTTCGCAGGGCTGGCATGGTCCTTGGCCTTGACCTTTGGTGCAGTCTTCGGTCCGCCGTTAGCGGCTCCGTTCTCGAGAGCCTCCAGTTCGGCATCACATCTGGCCATCTCCTCTTCGTCCATGTTCTGCTCCGCTTCCGCGCGACGTCTCTGAATGTCCTTGCGCTTCAGTTTGGCCTGATGGACCGGATCGTACTTGAGCTGAATCGCTCTTTGCTTGCTGAACTTCTGGTTCAACATTTCCTCGGTGAACTGCATGTCGAGCAGGCCTTTGATTTCGGCCACTTTCTTGTGCAAGAACCGTCGTGATGGTACCTTAATGCTCTCCTTCCGCAATGTATCCATGAAACGAACGTACTCGGCATCTGTGAACCTCCCATCGGAACAGGCGGAGAAGGGCCATGGCTTCTCGGCACTGCCTTGTGCAACAATCGCATACTGATCGGTTGTAAAAGGCTTGCCAACCGAGTTCGCCATCTGGTAAGGTTTGCCTTCGGTGAAGCCTTTGATTTGGCACATGCGGTACATGCTCTGGCCCGTCTCCCGGTTAGGTCCTATCGCAACTCTTGCAAAGCTACCCATGATGGCCTCCTCGAATCCTGGATAGAAGCAGACCTTGGCAAAGCCCGAACGGCCCATTCTTGCGTAATTGAAGTCCGTAATCTCTGCTGGTGGCTCGTCCTTACGCTCCGGCTCCGCCGCCCACTCAACCTCACTCTCTCCATCGGCATCTCTTTCCGAACCATGGGAAGACGGAGAGCGCTCGTCTCTACGGTCGCGAGCGCTCGCGATTCGGTCTCGCTGTGCGCCCTTCTCTTCTCGCGCTTTCCGGTAGGTATCCAAAGCAGTCTGCTTTTCCGTCTTCGGTCGAGTAGTGCGTCTGTTGTTGTCCTCTAGATCTGCCGCAGCAGCCTTTCTTTTCTGCTTGTTGGCGGCACTGCTGCTAGCCAGAGCCTTCTTCAGCAGCTGGTCCTGCGTACGTCGGGTCACCAGTTCCGCACGTTGCGCGAGGAGCTCCTCTCGTTGAATCTCTGACAAACCCTCGACGTAATGGCGATCGTCCTCCGACTTGTATTTGCCTTCGAGCGGGTACAATGGTTCAATCTCCTCCTCTTCCTCTCCGGGCGCATCGGCCTCGTCGTCTTGGACAACGGATTCGGGTGAACCAGGAGTTGCAGAGCTGCAAGCCTTCTGGTCAGCAATGCGTGCAGACAACATGTCGACGGATGGCAGTTGTTCTTGTTGTTGAGGATGATGAACGTGCGGCTGCGTTCTCTAGCAGGCCGAGCAGAGTGGGTGTCGAGAAGTGGAGTGTAAAGCTGCAGGTGGAATTACTTACCGATCGTCATCCTCGTCTTCACTCTGTTGCCTGACCTTCCGCTTTCCCCGCTTGGCTCTCACTTTTTGTGCGACTCCTTTCCTCCTCTCAGGCACATCGTCCACCTGCTCAACGCTGGGCTGCGGCTCCTCACCACCAGAAATATCGCCGAGCTCCGCCTGCTCCGGTCGCTCCAAGTCGTCGAGACTTCCCTCGTCACCACTATCGTCGTCGCCGACCAGGCCCAAAAGCTCTTCGTCGAGATCTGCCATCGCGCCGAATTTGCGGGAGAGCGGTTCTGGGGATGCGCTGAAGGACGTTCGTCCAAGCTAGGTCACTACACAGTGCCGACGGATCTTCGCTGACAGGACTGCGATGAGCTGTAGATGGTGACGGCCACGTCAAGATTGTTGTACAAAGAGGCTGAAATCGAGACTATCGGGTCACGGTGACGAATGGGGAGAAGCGGACGACCACGATGCGAGGTTATGATGACTTGTACGAGCGGAAGCCGTCTTGTAAACGGTCTATGAGTGATGCCGACAATACCAGAAGGCAGACAATAGCAGGAGTGTGAATAGAGGTGGTGGTGGTGGTGGTGGAGGTGGACAGGCGAAGACGGGATAGTTTCACTGCGCTGATGCTGACTACGCAGCGGTACCACAGTACCTCCGTTAGGTAGTGTTGCTCGCTCCTCCTGGCGCAAGATCCCCGTTTAGTATAAACCTTAAATTATCCACCCTACCAACTACCACACTAGTAGTCGTGACGCACAACTTCTTCGCCTATGCATGCATTGTGGTCTATACAGCACACTCAACTCTACCCTGTTGTACCATACATATCTAATATAGAACAACGCGATAGAAAGGGACGGAAACATGTTATCACCCACCCTCCCCCTCAAGGCCCGTCTCACGCCCTTGGCCTTCCAACTGCACACACGACGAGCCTTCACATCCTCCGCTCCACGTTCCCTCCAGCACGAAGTCCAGCCTCAAACCCTCGACGACAAATCTCCTCCTCCAGCAACAGCACGAAAACCAAGCAAACCACTCAGTACCGCCCAAAAGAAATTCCTCGACTCCGCGCTCCGCGTCAACCACGCAGGAGAATTAGCCGCAACGCTCATCTACACCTCCCAAACGCCACCCATCATCAAAAGCCATCCTCACCTACGACCTCTAATGCAACACATGTACGACCAAGAAGCCGGTCATTTTCAAAAATTCAACACGTTACTCGCCAAACATCGCATTCGCCCCACAGCCATGTATCCCGTCTGGCAAATCGCCGCAACAGTCCTCGGTTGGAGCACAGGAGTGTTAGGACGAGAAGCCGCCATGGCGTGTACGGAAGCAGTGGAGACGGAAATTGGAGATCATTATAATTCTCAGGTAAGAGAGTTGTTGTCGTGGTTTAAAGATATGGAGGCTCGTGGGGAGGAGCCTGGAGAGGAATTGAGAGAGTTGATTGCGGATATTAGAAGGATACGGGATGAGGAATTGGAGCATTTGGATCATGCGGTGGAGAATGATGCGAAAGAGGCGAATCCGTATGAACTTTTGACGGGGGTGATACGAGGGGGATGTCGAGGTGCGATTTGGCTTACTGAGAAAGTCTGAAAAATCCAACGAACAAAAAAGTAGGCATGTCTGCCAGGTTACCCAACTCATGCATGCATGCCACCTTCTTCTCTACTCTTGTGTGCTCGCTTACAGTTCTGTAACCGAATCTCTCATCCCTTAATTCTCACTCTCAAGCCTTGCCCCAAATACACAATCTCCTCGGATGTACTACACCAAACCTAAGGAACCACGAGGTTTTAAGTGGGATCTTCTCTGGCCAGCCACGCTATCAAGCTCGGTTATGGAACTGACGCGCTGATTGCAATATTGTCTAGAACGAGTGTGAAGTGTTTTCAGCAATAGAGATTGGAGACAGGAGCACGACAAGGTGAAATGTACTAAGAACGTCCACGCATAGCCTACCGTAGCGTTCAATCACGAGTCCTTCGAGTACTGTCGACGACAAAGCGGAACTTAATAGAATCTTCATGTCTCAGGTACATAATCTTTATACTTCACTCTAAGCGATACGTCTTGAACTGCCTAGTAGGTACATTTTGAGCAAACATAATATCCAACTCCTCGTACGTTCTTCCCTTGGTTTCCGGGATTCGGAAATAGGCCCATACCAGCGCGAAAGCCGACATGCCTCCATAGAAGAAACCAATTTTGCCTCGCATATTCGCCTGATCGGCATTCAGCATGTAAGGATTCGCTACAGTCATGACAATGCCCAAGAGTGCTTGCACAGCAGTAGAGAGAGCAATCGTTTTACTTCGGACTTTTGTCGCCGAGACTTCGCAGAGAATTACGAAGCACACGGGTCCCACGGAAAAGTCGTAGCAGAAGTTCCAAATTAGCATGAGACTTGATTGGGCCCAGATGACAGCTTTTTTGCCTTCGTAGCCGGGAACGCAGTCCAGGATTCCAATTAGTAACATGAGAATTACCAGTAGGAAGAGTCCCACGTTGTAGATTTGTCGTCTGCCGTAGCGGAGGAGCAAGAACCAGGAGAATAGCGTGCCTACGAAGCCGAGGGCTAGGAAGCCACAGCTCATACTGAACGCATCGCTTGTCGGCAATCCGGCCAGCTCGAAGAAGTAGGTCGCATAGCCGACCAGATAGACTCCGGAGAAGACCTGGATGCTGTAGACGCCAATCGCGACTTCTGTTCTTCGCATGTTGATCTTTTTGAAGCAATCTGCATAGGTAGTGCCGGCCTCCATCTCATGTTCCAGACGATCGGTCTCGATGATCATGGCGAGTGTAGGCTTGACATCGACATGGGGGCTTGCGAGTCGCTTCAATGCCGCCTCGGCCTCTGCGATTCTGTCTTTGCGGACGAGCCACCATGGAGACTCGGGTGCGAAGGGCCAGCCGATCAAAATTACCAGCGGCCACACCCATTGCGCAGCAAAAGGAGCAGAATAGGCCCAATGCGTGTCCAGTTTACTGGTGCCTGCGATGACTCCATTGGCAATGAGTTGACCCATTACAAAGCAGAGGTTGACATAGCTTGTGAGAATACCTCGGAGCGCGACTGGACACACTTCTGAAGCGTATGCCGGGGCAATGACAGCGTAGGTGCCGAGAATCAAACCACCGAGCAGTTCCCCTACCAACAAGACTGGCAATGATCGGGCGAAGAATTGTATAAAGATGAAACCCGCAGTCAAGATTACGCACGCTCCAAACGTCCGCTTGCGGCCATACCTAGAAAGTCATCACACGAAGAAAAAGTAAGCGAGAAGTAATTTGAGGGGGGGGCACAGTGGGTAGGGTAGTTCATCAATGATGAGAACAATCGACCTTACCATTCCATTGGATACGCAGCAAAAAAAGCGCCCACGACCTGTCCGATCGGACTCCCCATGGAGAGGCCCGTTTGCCAGGGGGCAGAAACGATATAGGAGCCTTCGTAGAGATAGCCGAAATCTCGCTGAAAAGCAGGAGTCGCATAGAGATTTCCCAATAATTGCGGATCAAAGGCGGTCATAATAATGCCCAAGGAGAAGAAAACCGACCAGGCGACAGCAGTGGGATACAATTTCAGAGCTTCGATAAAGGAGAGATTATGCTCCGTTTCTATGCCATGCCGGCTTTCCTCACTGATGGTGATGTCGGATTTCATTATTGTCGTGGTGGTGGGGGGATCCATTATGGCGGTATTGTTGGGGCAATCTTCATGTACCTGCTGCTGTTGCTGCTGCTGTTGACGGGAGATGGTGGGTGAGGGTGATGAAGAGAAGAGCAAAGGTTGAGTTTCGTCGGGTTGGAGGGAAGAAGAGGGGGAGTAATGTGGATTGGCCATAGCCGGCAATGAGAATGAGCAATAACCCAACAATAACAATCAACAGTGTTTGGCATGGGCTGTCCAGCCTATTCTGGTGACGGTATCGCTATCGAATACGATAGCCTTTGCCTATCCGGCTATCAGTTTGGGGGGGGCTCTGTTTAACCCTGTATACCGTATACCAGTCAGCTCCTTAGGTAGCAATGCTTGCCTGGTAAATTTTAATGTCACCAGGTCAATAATGAATGGCCAATTGATATTTGATAAGAAATAAAATGGGGTCGACGGTCGAGGTTGACAAGCTGACAAGAACGTGAAGTGCCGGAGGTTGGTGGATAATGGGGGATGGAAATACGTGGATTTCATGTGTATTCTTGCTCGTTTGTGGTTTCTTGTGTCTTCACCATCCTTGAGCCCACACGTGCAGTGGCTTGAGTGGCTGAGTGGCTGGTGGAGCTAATGTATGTACTACGATGCGTTATGACGACGTGGGAAGCTGAGCTGGTCATTGTCTCATTGTCTTTCCACTTCCATTTCTTGCTCGATTACATTCGACTACATATACCATAAAAATCTACAACAACTTCCACCACATCCTCGTCCTCACTCCCCTTCCACCTCTCCCAAACCCAACCACAACAACCTCTACGGGCAGATCAACAGCCATGTCCCAACGCGCAGTAACCATCGGTGGTGGTGCCCTCCTCGCCGGTGTTGGATACTATCTGTACGCCGCTGGCGGTGACCCCAAGGTCGCCGAGAAGAAGTTCGAGGGTGAGTTGCGATATTATGCCTCACACATCTCATAATCTTCACTGACGCCGCCTTGAATATACAGCCGATGCAGCTAGAGCCTCCAACAAGGTCCAGTCACAACTGCCAGGTGCCGGCAAGGAAGCGAAAAAGGACGCAGAGCTCTATGGCGAGGAAGCGAAGAGCAAGTTCAACCAGCTCGTCCGAGACGGCAAAGAAGAGGCGCACAAGGTCGATGCGAAATTGGCAGAATACCGCAAGGACGCGCAAAGTACTTTGAACTCTGCCGCTACCGATGCTCAGAAGAACGCGAACAAGGCTATCGACCAGTTCGACCAGAAGGTGACTGAGGTGAGTGACACGCTATTCTGCAAGCCGGGAAGAGACGGCCATCGATGGGCAGGAGGAACCGAGGATGGATGAGGTGCTGTCGTGAAGATGTCGGGTATGAGAGGAACTTTTCATGCTGACAATCATTTAGGGTGCTGCAAAGGCCAAGAGTGGTATCTCAAGCTGGTTTGGAAGTAAATAAGTGTCGGAATGAGAGACAGGACTTATGATGCTACGGAGCTACATGTAACGGAACAAATAAATAATGCAATCAGTAATGCAATCAGTAATGCAATCAGTGCTTCGATCGGTACGCTTCTCTGGCTCAGTCACATGCCTCTTATGGTTCACGCTTCACAAGACTACAGGCGTGGATTGGACGGCCTGTTTGGTGGCATAGCTACCTTTGTGATTAGATCCCCGCGCGTGATGGCATGAACTCAACGACAATACATGTCAACAGGAGAGCACTTGGGGGGGTTTTTTTTTCTCTTAACAAAAAACTCTATAGGTATCCATGCTCATCCCCCATGCCTTCGGAAATCTCTATTCCATTCTTTTCTTTTCTTTCTCTTTCTCTTTCTCCTTTCCCCTTTAAACCAAAAAAATCCCAAAATTTAACTACAACTACTACCCTAACCCCAAGCCGCCCCTCAAGCTACACCCGGGGATACAGACACATTTAAGCCCTTCTTAATCCTTCTCTCCACCACTACCTCCACAACTCCCCTCCTTTTCCTCTTGCAACAATGATGACAACGAAGAAGCCATCCCCCGAAAAATAAACGGCTGCTCATTGGTGGCTGTGGTTGTGGTGAGTTCAGGAGGAACTATCATCCTTCGTGGTAATTCTCGCGGCCAGGCGGAAGTTCCTGAGAAGAAGTTTGGGGAGGAGGAGGGGTTTTGATGGGTTTGATGGGTTTGTTTTCTTTTTGGAGAGGGGGGAGAAGAAGAAGAAGAAGAAGAAGAGGGGGAAGAGGGAGAGGGAGAAAAGTGAGGAGAGGAAGAAGAAGAAGAAGAAGAAGAAAAGGGGGGAGGAGGAGTCGGGAGAAGATTTTCGTTTTGGGAAAAATTGGTCCAGTTGAATTTTTCTTGTTGGGTTTGTTGTGGATTTTGATTTTGATTTTGATTTTGTTCTTGTTTTTGTTGTTCTTCTTCTGCCGAGGAACTGGGAGAATGAGAAGGGGGAGTAAAAGGGGAAGTAGGGGATGGGATTGTCGATTGGGAGGTTGATGAAGGGGTTTGTTGTTGGTATTCCTGTTGTTGTTCTTCCTGCTGGAGAAGGTGAGAAGAATGTCCATTCAAAGAAGCAGGCTTTGCGAGCTCGTCAATCGTTGATGATGATGGTGGCAATGGAAAGTCGTCGAGGAGACTGTATTCGCGGCCACGGATAGGAGTCAGAGGGGCGCTGGAAAGTCTCAGGCGTTCGTGGTCGTCCTCGTGGTCATTGTCATGCTCGTCTTCGTGTGGAGGATTTTCAGAGTTGGATGGCGCTTTGTGTTGTTCAAAGTCAGGTCGGTTCATCCATAGTCGACAGATGGTAAGGCCGAGAGCAAAGGCGCCGGCGCCAAGGACTATCAGCGATAGGTGGTCGTGTTTTGAGTTGAGGGTGGGTTTGAAGAAGCCCATTCTGATGATGACTTTGCTTCAGGTGGTGTGGATGTGTTTTGGTGGTAGTTGAATGGTGGGATCTGGGAGAAGTGGTCAATAGCTCTTATAGTAGACGCAATTCATGTTCGTACAAACAGTGCTGAAACACACACACACACACTGGGTGAATCATTCCAGTGACTGTCTCAAATTGGCCACGTCAGACACCGTCAATCAATAGCAAGACAACGCGAAATTATGTGCGGACGCATGCATACTGTGAGACATGATGCTCTTCGGAATATGTACACTCGAACGCTAAGAAAGAGGGACAGTCTCCAACGCGCACGGCTCCTTCGCACGCGGAAGCGAACGGCACTGGGACATACTCACGTAGCAGTAATATGCTAGAACAAAACGTCCATCCGTGATCCCTCCGGTGCAAGCCCTTGAACATCTGATCTTTGTCCTCCGGCCTGTACCGCAAATTCATCAAACTCAGTATCGTCCTGCGCGTGTTGCTGCTCGTTCAGCTCGAGCCTCGGCAAAATGCCTTCGTGCAGCGCTTTGTTCCTCCCGAAGACGCTGTGCCCTTCGTTCTCGTTGTTCGAGTGCTCGACGACGTTCCCGATTGGGTTCCACAGGGAGTGCTTGTGCTTGTCGGTCATCGCGATTCTCGTGGAGGATGTTTGTCTGCAGCTGGAGAACTCCATTTCCCTCGGGAAGTGGACGGC
>NW_016017385.1:568295-723657 GCF_000320565.1 Sphaerulina musiva SO2202
TGGTAAGGTAGCTTTCTCCCAAGTCCACCGACTCTCGTAGGTACTTGGCGAAGAGCCTGATGGGACGTCTGATAAATCAATACTTGGAATCAGGCGAGACATATTCGGGGTAATTTGAGGAGCCATCTATTAATTATCTTAGAAACGATATACTAACGGTATAGTAACAGTATAATAACAGTAGATATATACTTACTGTTGTCGAGGGAGTAAATTGTAGACAAGTACAAGATAGATTCGGTAAATATAGAGTAAATAGTAGTAAACTATTATCGTAAGAGTAGGTAGATAGTTTGCAGATGGTTCGATAGAAGTAGATGTAGAGGAAGAAGAAAAACATGACCTGCACTCGTAATTTAAACTATGCACTCGTTCTATCTTGGCATGCGTTTTGAATGCTTAGTCAGGAGTGCGTGGAACCTCAGAACGAGTGCGCGTCAGCGCCGCGCGCGGGCGAGGACACATGATTTTCGCACGTGTAGCCTCTGACCGCTGCCTCGACTGCTGCAGTGGTCTTTGATATAATCTACTCCACTTGCCAACTATCGCCAACACTGCTGGCTGCACTTCTCGCCTATTCACTCACCGACCGCCATTCTCCCCTCGCCTCCTCCCATATGGAAGCTATTCTCCGACTCGTCCTCGAAGACCACTCGCACCCACCTATACGATAATTCCCTGCTTGACACCCACCACAACCCACAACGACAACGTTACCTACGAACACTGCGAATTGCACAGGCTACCTGTGTATCATCTAGCCAAGATGCGGGAACGAAACATGCTGAAGCAGGCGCTCGAGAGCGGCAAGACAGTGTCCAAATCTGCGCGCTCCAAAGAGAGCACGCCTCCTCTCAGCCGCACCGCCTCCGCGACGGCGTCTCCACGGGGAGGCTCGCGCATCGCCAGCAGAGAAGGCAGTGATGATGAGGCTGAGTTCTCCGATGATACCGAGTGGAGCTCGCGCAGCATCGATGCGCTCGTTGCGCAAGTCGACGGGGACGACGGATCGGATCAGTGGATTGCCGTGCTGGAGGAGCGCATCGGCGCCATCACTGATCGCAAGCGGAGCTCAACCGAAGGACGCGAGAGCGATATGAGTGTCTTCAACCTGCTCCTGACCCGCCACTTTGCACAAGAGCAACTTCGAAGGCGATCTGACGAAGTGGTTGCGGCGCTTCTGAAGAGCGTCAGAGCGGGCCAGAGCGAGCGCGAGGTCATTTTGGCCACCAAGGGTCTGGCACTCATGATCATCACCGAACCCTCAGAGGACATTTACGATGCAGTTGCCGATGTCTTCAAGCGAACTATCAACGATTCACCTCATCCGCATGCCAAGACTGCAGCCATCCACGCACTCAGTGTCGCCACTTTCTATGGCGGCGCGACTCTGGAAGAGACCGAGGAGATTATGGAGTTCTTCCTCGACATCGCCTCGACAGATGGCGCCGTGATCGAGGAAGCAGACAACGGCGAAGTCGTCGCAGCGGCGCTCGAAGAGTGGGGTTTCCTATGCACGCAGATGGACGACGTGGAAGAAATGACAGAGCCAGCCATGGACACTTTTGTCGACCAGCTTGAAAGCAGCGATGCCAGTGTGCAAATCGCCGCGGGCAGCAACATTGCACTACTCTACGAGAAGAGCCATACCGAAGCCGAGTCGGACGACGAGCCTGAACCTGATGACGAGAATGCGAATGTCGACAGTCACGGCCCACGTATGGTCAAGCGCTATACCGTCTACCGACAACAACACAACCTTGAACAGATCCTCGAAAGAATCGCCAAAGGCTCGTCAAAGCGAGTCTCGAAGAAGGACCGCAAGCAATTACATTTGGAATTCAACGACATTCTGACTACGGTCGAAAACCCCTCTAGAGGACCTCGATACAGCACAGCGCTGGACATTGACGGCCGCGAGTACGGATCCAGACTCAAGATTACTATACCTGGACATGGCGGTGGTAAGATGACGATCGACAAGTGGTGGAAGCTTCATCGTCTGAATGCCCTCAAACGGCTGCTTCAGAGTGGATTCATGGTGCACTATGAGTTCAACCAAGTCGTATTTGACAGTCTGCCTGTGATTGTGGAGGACGACTAAGTTCGCGACAAGGCATTGATGGGGGGACATTTGTCGGCGACAAGAAGTAATTGTTTCACTGAACTTGATGATACCTATGCTCATGAGTAGCAGCAGCAGCAGCCGCGCGCGAAAGGGAAAGACACCTGCACAATCCATAGCGTTGTGCAATCTATCGACTTTTCGGTTTTAAATCAACCTCACTCGTTGCATCTTCTGCATATGCCTGCCTCATCGTCTCTCTCTCTCTCTCTCTCTCTCTCTCTCTCTCTCCCATCATCACACATGAAAATTTTTTGAAAAAAAAAAAGAAATAAAAAAAAAGAAATAAAAAAAAAGAAATAAAAAAAAGAAATAAAAAAAAGAAATAAAAAAAGAAATAAAAAAAGAAATAAAAAAAGAATAAAAAAATCACAAAAATCACTTTTTTTTCGCCAACACTTTAGCAGATTTGCCAATATGCACCTCTCATCACAAATCACAAATCATACATATGTACATGCATGCCGAGAGACCCTCAAGTCTGCTGTCTAGAGGAGAAAACTCCCGAGGATGAAACGAACTAGAAGGGCCGACGGGCCGAATAAGGACGAAATCAGGAAAAAGGGAAGGGAAGAGAGGAAGAGAGGAAGGGAAGGTATGTGTGTTTGGACTGACACTGATTGAATGCGGAGAATCATGTATAAGGTATGTGGGAAAAGGTACAGTAAGGCAGGACATGAAGCCAGCCAGCCAGTCACTTTTTTTCATTCATTCATTCTTTTCTTTCTTCATTGTGGGAGGGGGAAAAAGATCATCATACGTAGAAACATACTAAAAAGTGAAAAAAAGGTACCCTGTGAGAATAAAATTTCTCTTTTTTTGTTGTCATAAATGCAATATACTGCCTAGCTACCTTAGCTAGCTTTCTCTAATGTGTTCTAGTTTCGTCATTTCATCTCTGTCTCTCTGTCTCCCTATCTTTCTTTCTAATAGCTGGGAGCGTTGAGGAGGACACCCATGGTGAGACCACCGATGAGACCTGCAATAGGGATAGTCCTGTGGAAAGTTTCGTGGTTAGCGGAAAGATTCTTCATGGGTTCGTGTTTTGTTTTGTTTTCTTTTTCTTCTTCTTTGTTGAATTGCTGGTGCGAGAAGATCATGATGAGTGAGAACTTACATGACCCAGGAGAAGAACAAGAGTCCCACACGTTGCCAGTTGACGGCTTTGAAAGTTCCGTTGCAGAGACCGACACCGACTGTGGCACCGGTGATGCACATGGATGTGGAGACGGGAAGTTTGTATTGCGAGAAGATGAGGATGGTGATGGCAGCGCCTGTGAGTAAAGAAGAACTCGCATTAGTAATTGTCCTTGCTCAAATGGTCTGGCAAGGGAATTGTTCAGTGACATACCCATCTCCATGGAAGAGCCACGCGAAGGTGAGTGGTAGGTGAGCCTGCGCGGTACTCTCGTTAGCCACAGTCGAGAATCATGCAATGGACGTTCTTCCAGCCCATGACTTACTTGTTACCCATGACACGCATGATGTTGTAACCATACGTGATGAAGCCGAAACAGATGGTGAGAGCAATGACAGCGATCTGCCACAGTGGCACAGGGGCTTTCGATCCGACAGTCTCACTAGTAGACCAGGCAGAGTACATGGCAGCCCAGACACCAACAGCGTTACCGACATCGTTGGCTCCGTGAGCAAAGGATGCGGTGCAGGCGGTGATGATTTGAACGAACGAGTAGAGATACTCGACCTCGTTTTCGTACTTGGGTGCGTGTTCGTACACACGTTCCATGCGGCGACCTTCTGGAGTGCCTAAAACACCGAGTTGCGCCTTGTGGATATCGTAGTTCACACCGTAGAGAGCAGCGACGACAACCATTGCAGGGAGGCGCTTCACGAGGGCTTTCATGTTGTGTATCTCGTAGATGGAACCTGCACCTGGTGGGTTGCTGTGTAGTCTCCGCATAGCCCTAGATTTCAGAAACGTCAGTATCAAGGGTGTATGGTTATGCGGATGGTAGGGCTTCTTGCTTACCATCCAAGCGGTCCTTTCTTCTGTCGCAGTTCAGCGTGGTGTTGAGCACGTGCGGCGGCCAGTTGCAACTTGTAATCGGCTTGAGCTTGTTGGGGGGTAGGCGCGGACCGCTCAACAGAGTCCTGGTTAATAGGAGGGCTGACGGAAGGACGGCGGGAGGGCTCGATGCTGTCAGCAGTGGAGATACCACTGGTGATGCCGCCCTTGGTCTCAGTGGTGTATTCATCACTGCCACTCTCACTCTCACTCTTCTTGGCTTCATCAGGGCGTGTTACCTCACCGCTGTGCTGGAGCACTGCATAGTTGGGCACCATGGCCTTGTATGCGTCGGGAGGAGCCGGTCGCCAGAAAAGGCGAGGGCCTTGGAAGATATGGTACAGCTTGAGGGTGTAGTCCTTCTTCACGACCTTGCAATAAGTGTAAGGGACAAAGAAGATCGCGGCAAGGAGGGCCAACGCAAACCCTGCTCCCAGAGTAACACCGGCGATCCAACTGGAGGAGTATTAGCACGGCGACGCATACGAGATTGCGAGATTCACTCACTAGCCAGGCTTCTCATCAAGACCAAGTCTGGGGGAACCCTTGTAGACAATGGACAGCGTGCAGACAGTACCTGCAATCAGGAAGAAGAAAGGGGACGACCAGACCGCCCAAGGCACTGGGTTCTTACGGACGTGCACCACGTATTTGATCAAGCTGAAAATGATGGCCGCGAAAATGCCCGATCCGACGGGAGCCATCAAAAGTCCTGCAAAGATGGCGCCCAGACCAGAACCACCGCTCCAGCCCCACTGGTATACCTATTAGCAATACGGAAGGGAGGAAGGGAGTATTCAATGAAGACGTACCTGCACTTTGTCTGCTCCGACCGCTGCAACACCAACACCGGCAATGGACGACACGAGCGAGTAAGTAGACGATACGTGAGCCGAGTGTCTTGTGCACCACATGACCCAGATAGAAGCACCAGCAGCGGCACAAGTGAATGCAAGGAGCTGCACGCCGGCATTGTCGTTAAAGGCTGCAATAGGGATGATTCCATTACGGATGGTGGAGGCTGTTCTCGCACCGACAGCGAGGGCACCAGTCATCTCAAAGATCAGACAGAGAATCATAGCCTGCTGATATGTCACCGAACGGGACGACACGGACGTAGCCCATGCGTTGGCAACATCGTTGGCACCATTGTTGTCTGTAGGACGATTGGCGGAGTCAGCAGACGCCCCGACGATCTGCCCGTGCTCTGCTTCGGACGTGTCGCAAAGGCAGCACCCGGGGGCGTGATGGCAGAAATCCTCTTCTACCGAGTCGACTTACATGCCTCGAGCAGCGCAAAGAACGTGCCTATGGCAAAGACGTAGGTATACTCCTGATAGCATTCATCAGTACATATCGCATCTCAACATATCTTCCAGTAAGACCACTCACCGTCATCACCGCCATCTTGACTGTTATGCTGCAGCAAGGAGTCAGAAATTTGAGAGGTGTACTGTCCGTGAGGGATCAAAGCAGTGCACGAAGCGGCTGCTCAGTTATATGCTGACTGCGGCCAAGAGTGTACTGAGCCAAGCAGCTGCAGCCTACAACGGTGGCGGGTTATTCGCAGCCACTCCATCGGTCCTCCCTCTAGTGTGCTTGGTCCCTTGGCTGTCGTGTAGAAAAGGTGTACTGAGGATGTTCGGCCAAGTTTTCCAGAGCAGTTCTACTAGCCTCATACCGGAGGGTCTGCGGAGGGTGTGTCGCCATCAGTCACGCACGTGTAAGTTTCCGGCTCCACTATGGGTTTACATCTAACGCTAAGATCTAGGCATGTATGAGCATAGCGTGTTGCTCCTTCTTCGTTTGGTGCTAGCAGTTTCTGCATACCGTAATGAAAATTGCTGTTTTTTCGGCGTTTTCAAGGCTTCTTAACGAAGAAGATTTGGGTCGCCATTGTCCTGCGAGAGGCCAGCACAGAAAAGCATCACGAGCTGAGTTCAGAATTTCCGTCGTCATTGGCCAGAGTGAAGAGTCTTCGACGGGCGCAACTGCGGGTGAGATACCATGAGGAGTTAGTAGTTAAGGCGTGGGCTATGGTCCGCCAAGGGAGTCAAGCTTTGGGCCAGATCAGCAGCAGGCTTCATAGCCAGTATATGTCCCACGTGGTCTTGGTATTTGCCATCGGCACCTACAATTGGAGCTATGTGCGCGGTATTGCAGAACGCCAGAGCACGAGGCTGCTTGGATGTGCTCGTGTGGACAGATTCTCATTGCGAACTTGTGGTCAACGAACGCCTCGGTTCGTTGATCCTCAGCGGTTCGCTACCTCCTATGGAATTGCCAAGGCTGTTCAAGAGCAACGTGCTCTTCTGGCATGGGAAGCCTGCTGTGGCGCCATCAAACGGCAAACTTCTCCTTCGCTCTGTCTTGTGAATACTGAGACACACGGTCTTACTCACTGACTGCGCGAGAATTCTCAATGACGACTTGCTCCTGCGAGTTGTTGCCGATTGAAAGCGAAGCAGTTACATTATCGGCGTTTCCTTGGACGAATGAAGGCAGTAGAGCTAGTCCATTGTCCGGGTGGCAGAGTGCCCATCATCTCGATGACATGGAGTAGTAGAAGAGTGGCCTGACATACACTCTCTCTAGGCACATGCAGTCAGCTCGTGTCATCAGTCATCTTGATGAGAATGAGATCCTTCGATCCTTCGAATCTTCGACGTCTTCTTTCACCCCAGCACAGCAACGCCCGTGAGCTTATCGGACGAGGCTGAGATTTGCTGGGGCACTGGGCCCTGGGGCACTGGGGCAGGCTGCAGCCTGTAATCTCAGGGTCGCGCTGCCAGATCCAGGATATGCACTTGAAAGAATACTTGGTAGGTAAGGGTAATAGGACACTCGTTCGTCCGACGGCCTTCCCTGCTTGGCGCTCGATTTCGGTAAGCGGACAGACCTCTTGACCAACGAGTCAACGACAATCGATAATGCCGTCAATAAGCACCTGTTAAGTGGTATGGCCAGTTTTGTGGATGTGCCGATGTGAAAGGTTACAACATGTGATGGGCCATAGCGAGGGAGATGTGCGACGTGGCCACTCACATGGAGAGCATGAGCCAAGAAACTCGGGGGGAGGGGGGGGACCTTTACCCAATACGGACCGGGTACCTGCTCAGTGCTAGGCATAATAAAGTTATGCAGGTGCTGCCCAGCGCGAGAACCCGGCAAGATCCGCTTCAAATCTCATGGCACTTTGATGGCACTTTGACGAGGAAGCTAAAAAGTGTAGGCTCATCTTGGCTTCTCGCCTCATCCCTAGGCTGGTTTGATGGTTATTGTCGACAGTATTATAGAGACCAGCCTGACCAGGTAATGAAGTTTCGGCATACTAGTACTTCCTGACACTAGGTACCTATATATACCTACTTTTGTCTCTTTGAGAATCCACGTTGCTTCGATTATCGTTCGGAACGATAGATGATGTACAAAGCAGTCGCCACTGTAGTCCGGTGGGAAGATACCTGGTACCACTCGACTTCCAAGAGGAGTGGTGTGTTTCAACACATGGGAATAGTGGCTTGACATATGCAGAAGCACCCATCAGTACCCGATTTATACCTTGGGCTGTCCCGATACTTTCTGGGCTCCATTGTGGAGACTCCATAGAGGCCGGACATGAAGACTCGGTAGATTGAGTAGTACCTACTTAAGGTAAGGGCATGCTCGAGAGAAAGAAAGCGTGGTCAGATCCGCTTCATCGCCCGTCTACGTTAGGTACTCAGGACTCTCGACCAATCGTCGCCTTTTTCGGCTATGAGATCAGCGCGTTCGTCATCCAAGATCCGGCATATTCTCAAGCTCAAGCAGATTCCCTATACCTGACCTGTGTCGCAGTGCCAACGATGATGTCGCGCCCCGTCTTGCGGGTCTGACGATGGGTGATGCGGGTGACTCCCGAGCCAACGGACATGGCGCCAGTATTCAACGCGTACCAGGCATAGAGGTATCCTCGTGTACATGCGTGGTATCACAGAGGATGCAGCGATACTTTGATGATGAGCTACCTTCGACCGAAGTGGACAAGAGACAAGACATCGAGAACGTGCGGGACCAGATGAAAGCAGCGCCAGCTCTAGGCAAGAGATTCTTACTGCTCCGAACTCCGAGATCTACTCGGACTAGGTAGTCTGAGAGAGGGCGCGCTCATATCTGTGGCGCCACATAATCCAAGGAGAAGGGATTAAGGTAAGTCATTCCTCCAAAGTGTGCTCTGCGGATCCTATGCTGACTGCACGAAAGTCCTACAATCGGTACGTTAGTCGTCACCTTGTCACCAGAAGACGTGGTTATCAAACCCAAGGCACTCGAGAAGAGAGCTGGAGAGGCCAACTGATAACACTATAGAAGGTACTGCGAATGGATGCGAAGAGCCTGCAGTGGCCCGTATTCAGAATCTCAATGTAACGCTGATAATGCTGACCACAACAGAGTCAGTAATATAGTCCGAACTCTGAAGTCGCGTGAAAGATACCTTAACTTCCTTAAGATAAGTAGACTGTTGGAGGTATGAGATTTTGTTATCTCATTACAGAGTTCAATAAAACGCGGCTTTCCCGAAACAGAAGTGTGTTGGAAGCAAGCGAAATCCCGTATGCCAGGCTCCCATCCGTTCTATCAAGTTCTATGGACACCCTTGTCGAAGCTTCCAACTCAACCTTTCACAACTTGGACGACTACCTACATGTAGCTTACATGTACATGCTATCTTCTTTCTCTCCTAAATTCTAGTACATTCAAGTTGCGACTATAGAACTTCGTCGGGCAAGATACCAATGGCTTCAATAGCGCTGACTTTGCTTGTCAGCTTGGCTGCAGCTCAGTTCCCACCCAAGCCGGAAGGCGTCAAGGTCTTGCGCTCCAAACATCACGACGGTGTAACGCTATCATACAAAGAACCAGGACTATGCGAGACAACTCCCGGAGTCAAGTCATATGCAGGCTAGTACTCTCGATATGTAGAGCATAATGCTGTGTATTCGTCGTTCTCTTCTAATGGTTTT
The DNA here is from genome assembly GCF_000320565.1 of Sphaerulina musiva SO2202. Lineage (NCBI taxonomy): Eukaryota > Fungi > Ascomycota > Dothideomycetes > Mycosphaerellales > Mycosphaerellaceae > Sphaerulina > Sphaerulina musiva. The sequence goes on from NW_016017385.1 coordinate 577,450, forward strand.
TTCATTTCACCAGGCTATGTACATTTACCTGTGGAAGCACTCAATGAGACGTTCGAGCATAATGGTTATCCCATCAATACCTTTTATTGGTTTTTCGAGTCTCGCATGGATCCTCACAACGCGCCATTGGCGATTTGGTTGAATGGTGATTATGGACAGACTGACGAGCTGGAACGCTGCTTACTCTGAGATTGAATAGGCGGGCCGGGAGGCAGTAGTCTGCTCGGCGCCCTCTCAGAGAACGGACCGTGCTTCGTGAGTGAGTTTATTCCACGCCAATAACTCGAGCGGTCTTTATCCAACCATGTGTACTCTTGTGGGCTGATATTACTCCAGGCAACGATTCGAAGAGCACATATCTCAATCCATGGTCGTGGAATAACGAGGCAAATCTCCTTTTCATCGACCAGCCGAACCAAGTAGGATACTCTTACGACGTCCTCACCAACGTGACCGTGAACCTCATCCCTTCGGATTCGTGGCTTCCAGGAGGTGACGTACAACCTACAGATTTCTCCGATGGAGTCCCCGAGCAGAACAACACTTTCTTGGTATGTCAGGTGTTGAGTGTGTAGCTGCAGAGACTCCTGCTGATCTATACACGCTGTACTACTACTGTAGGTTGGCACTTCGAGTAGTCAAAAGGTTAGCTCGACTGCCAACAGTACTCAACATGCTGCTACAGCAATCTGGCACTTTGCACAGACCTGGGTGAGTCGACATCGCAGACTGTACTTTGGCACAGCACAATATGCATACTGATCTGTCCCTACAGTTCGAAGAGTTCCCTCAATACAAGCCTGACGATGAACGCATCAGTCTCTTCACCGAAAGCTTCGGTGGACATTACGGACCAGGCTTCATGGACTACTTCATCCGACAAAACGACAAAATCACACGAGGAGAAATCCCCCGCGACGGCGCTCATTACATGCATCTCAGCACGCTAGGTATCGTCAACGGCTGCATCGACGCCCCGGACATGTTCGAATCGGAAATTATCTTCGCGTACAACAACACCTACGGCATCCAAGCCATCTCCCAAGACGATTACGAATGGAGCATGAACGAATTCCACAAGCCCGGCGGCGTCCTCGACGACCTCCACAAATGCCGCGAAGCAGAACTCCAAACCGATCCACACAACCACGGCACCGTAGCCGCAACCAACAAAATCTGCTCCGAGGCAGGCGAACGAGCCGAGAATATCAGCGATGGCATGTATGAGGAAGGCGGGAGCCGTGCACCATTCGACATCACTCACGACGCGCAAGATTCTTTCCCTCCTTCTTTTGTGCTTGGCTGGCTCAATCAGGTGGAAGTGCAACAGGCTTTGGGAGTACCTGTCAATCATTCGTGGTTTTCGCAGGCTGTGTCGAAGGCGTTTTCGAGTACGGGAGATATTGCCAAGGGAGGTCAGTTGGAGCAGTTGAGGAATGTGTTGGAGCATGGAATTACTGTTGCGCTGCTTTATGGAGATCGTGATTTTGCTTGTAATGTAAGTCTTTTTCTTTTTCTTTTTCTTTTTCTTTTTCTACTCGCCCCCCGTTTCCCCCTTTTGCTTCCCGACCTACCTACCTACCACTGGTATGGATGTCGTGTCTGTACACATGTACATGAAGCTCAAGCTAATCTCTCTCTCTCTCTCTCCCTCTTCTACTACAGTGGATCGGCGGAGAAAGATATAGTCTCAACGTGCCCTGGTCCGGTCAAGCCAAATTCCGCGCAGCAGGATATACACCACTTGTGCTCTCCGAACCATATACGCAATCCGGCGGTCTCGTTCGTCAATATGGAAATTTGTCATTTACACGAGTACGTACTTGTTCTCTATCTTGCTTTCCCTCCAATTACCAATATACCATTCTTCCCCCCCCCCCCGCAAAAAGAAATCCTCCCCCTAACTCTCTAACTACCTACCTACCTATACCTGACTTTCCCTACTTCCAGGTCTACCAAGCAGGCCACATGGTCCCCTCCTACCAACCCGAAGCCGCCTATAGAATTTTCATGCGCGCCCTCAACCACCGCGACATTGCAACAGGAACCATCAACACTCATGACACTTTTCCCACCACCACTACCACCACCAATACTACTACTTCCTCCTCCTCCTCCTCCGACGACGACGACGACGACGACGACGACGACGACGACGAAGAACAATACGAATATTATTCCACAACAGGACCCAGTGATACGTGGTGGAAAAAGAATGATGTCTTACCCGGCATGCCACATGTGTGCTATACACTGGATCCGTTGAGGCAATGTACGGAAGAGGAAGTTGAGTGGATTCGAGATGGGACGGCGGTGGTGAAGGATTGGATTTTGGTGGGGAGGAAGAATGTTAGTGATAGTGATAGTAATAGTGATAGTGGTAGTCAGGTAGAAAGGATGATAAGTAATAGGGAGGGTCAGGTGCCGTTCAAGGTGGATTTGTAGGGAAGGTGGGAGGTGGGAGGTGTGTTTGATGATGATATTGATGACAATGAAGGAGAGGCCGATTGGGAAAAGCTCGCAGACTTCTGTTGGAGCTGCCTTTATAGGCTGGTGCTTCAAGTCTGGAAATGGCTCATTAGGTATTGTTCAATATTATAGAGCCCTCTCCGCACCACATCCAGATAAAGAACAGGTCGGTATACTCTAATAAAGCTCGTAAGGGAGACATATCCAATATTCAGCGCGCAATCTACAATCTCGAAAAGGGCAACTACCTGACTATGTACCTTCCTGTATGCTGTGAAACTTTCTCGTGCGAAGAGAATCTGCATCGAGACAAGAAAGAAATGTTGACGCGTTAAGACTTCTTTTACAGTATAGGTAGTGATGAAAAAAGTCAATGAATCAGTTACGGAGGAAGCAGCTCGGAGCGAGATGACTACGGATAGCCTATCGATATGGAAACGACTGAGGAAAGACTCGATTCCATCAATTCTTACCTTAAGTAGGTATTTATATCTTACATATTGAAAATGGGATTCCATGGTAATTATTATGACAAAGCTAAATTCATTCAAAAAGTCTTCAAGCGATCCGAACCAAACAACTTCTTTGGAATAGTTACTCGCCTAGGGCGCAAAATATCCAGACGTAGCTTCGATACCTACTTAATGAGACTGCCCTATCTATCAATTGCAGTGCGAGAGGGAACTATAAAGGTTATCAAAAAACGTTAATAGCCGCTGGGGTAGATGTTTTTCGGGGTGATTTGCTTCATAGCGCTGTACAGAGGGAACCTTCAGGCGATACTGAGGAGCTTATTGATATACTGATTCGAGAGGGAACGTCAGTGGATACGTATGAATTTGACAATGAGGTTGCGCGCGTCCTTCGTTGCGGCTTCAAGCTGGGCACTGCGTTGTATACTGCATGTGACGAACAACATCTCCCGGCAGCCGACACTCAAACATGGCGCAGATCCGTATCGTCTGATGAAGCAATGCGGGAATCTCGTGCCACCAACTCCTTTATAGCTCGCTTCTAGTACAGCTCCGATGCGATATCTTATAGAGAGACATATAGCTGCAAGAAAATCAGTTTGAACAAACGGACGCATGGTTCAATCCCCTTCGACTAGCGCGCCCAGTTCCAAAGCCGCTCTGCTATACCGATCACCCGAGCTCGGCCGACGTCCAGTTTGTCACTACCTCCTACCGTATATAGAAGCCACCGCTCTACTCGGTCCACGTCTTCCCAATAATTGTCAATCCTGCACCGCTCAGATTCGTCCACTGCCCTTGCACGCCCGCGGCGGTTCTCGATAGATGTTGTCGTGGCCCATGCATACACGTCCGCAGGGTATCCGAACGAAAGGGCGTGATGGCCAAGATGAGGCGAGAGGTTGACCGCACCGAGGTGGTCTAGAGCAAATCTTTTCGTCTGTGAACCGATGTCTTCCGGACCGGACGGACATGGAGATTGATGGAACTAAAAAAGTTGGAGAGAGAGGAGGAAGTTCCCCTAGCGCGCGGACAAGGCCAGGCCAGGTCACCACCCTGGGCGCGCGTCGGCGCGATGAATCCGACGATGCTCCCGGAGCTGCTGGGCCGCGGCACTACGATTAGATAGTAGGCATTCTCTCACTCACCTTGATGGATGGCGCCAGCAAAGGGCGTTAGTTGTAGAAGAGAGGGCTCTCCCGGGCGTGCGCAAGGACACAGCAAGACGTGACAGAATTGGCGGGCGTGTCTTCGGAGTCTTCGCAGCCACCACTTGCCACCACGTTCTGGGGGAGGGGAAGCCCTGTTTTCTGCTCGCAGCAAGGCTGAGGCTCAGAGGCTGTGTGTGTGTCGGCGAGGCTATGGGCAGCCCTAGGATTCGTCTAAACGCAGCCCTGGATATAATACACCCAAACAGTACGTAATATACCTACCTCCGCAGCTCCGCTAAGTCCACTTCTCGTTATCGACGTAAAATACTTCGAAGTTCGCCGCCTCTATGTCGCGGCGACGCTACGTCGCTACCGCTATTACGACTCTCCCCTACGGATCTGCCTCGCTACTCGTAGAAGCCGATTATCTTATATATAGGATAATAGGTAGGTAGGTATACGTATCGTACGCTCGCGATTAATAATCGTATTTTAAAGGGGTAAAGGCAGATTCGTAAAGGAGACGGGAGTCGCGACGGCGAGACTTGCGACAGGCTATAGCAGCAGCGGCAGCGGTAGCAGTAGCGATATAGAGGCGGGCCTTAGGCAGCGGAGTATATTACGTCGATAACGAGATGTCGAGGTGTGTTACGTCTAGGGCTGCGGTTAGACGAATCCAAGGGCTGCCCATAGCCCCGCCGTGTGTGTGTGAGAGAGAGCCTGAGACGCGGTAAAGCGGCGGTATGTGCTCGCACTAGACTCGCAGCTCGACGGAGACTACCGTACTGTAGCTCTGCAGACTGCGTTTACTAGTCTGGATCGGGATTGATGGGACTGGGGCATGCCAGATGGTCCATGGGAAGGTTGAGAGCAGGCGCAGACGAGGGCTGTGAGAGGATGGAACAGGATGGAACAGAGAATGGGACAGAATGGGACAGAATGGGACAGTGGCTGAAAGAGCAGTGGGAGACGAGGGTGTGCAGGTCCACCAACCAGCAGTGTACAGATGTTCCGTCTGTACGGTGTGGCACACTAGCACACCGACCCAAGTAGGCAAGTAGGTACACAGTCTGAGGCTACTGTAGGCTGGGCGCGCTTGCAGTTGCAGCCTCCGCGGGGTTTGGCCTGTCTGCATCAGTGATGTCCAAACCTTAGTAAAATAGTAAAAGTAATTACTAATAAGTAATTACTTTTTACTAATCCCTTGGTTACTTTTACTTTTACTTTTACTTTTACTTATGACCTTCGAGGATTAGTAATTAGTAAAAGTAAAAGTAAAATAGTAACGATGATTTTACTAATTTCGGCTATACGTACCTATATATTTATAAGAAATAAGTAGTTTAGGAGGGATATATAGTAAGTAGAGGATATATTATATATATATATAAGCTATCTATATAGCTCTAATAGCCTATATTACGCTATGTCTATTACGCTATATATCTATTGCGCTATATATCTATCGCGCTATATATCTATCGCGCTATATATCTATCGCGCTATATGTCTATTGCGCTATATGTCTATTGCGCTATATATCTATCGTACTATATATCTATTATACCGTATATCTATTATACTATATATCTATTATACTATATATCTATTACGCTATATATCTATTACGCCGTATATCTATCGCGCCGTATCTATCGCGTCGTATCCGTTACGCTATATCCGTCGCCGTTTCTATAATTCTATTTCTTAATTGCCTAACTAGTTAGTAGGTATCTCTGTCTCTATCTCTATCTCTATCTCTATCTCTATTTCTATTCCTATCTCTATCTCTATCTCTATCTCTTAATTACCTAGGTATTTCTATCTCTAAGCCTATTTCTTAATTACTTAGGTAGATATCTCTATCTCTATCTCTTAATTACCTAGGTATTTCTATCTCTAAGCCTATTTCTTAATTACTTAGGTAGATATCTCTATCTCTATCTCTTAATTGCCTAGAGACCTTATCTTGTCTTAGTTCTTCGAAAAGTAGGTAGGTATAGTACGTATAATGTGCCTTAGGCAAATTTAGCCTCCTAAGTCCTACTATTTAGAATTTTTACTCCCGCTATATATAATTCCCTCTAAAGCCTTTACCTCTTTAAATACCTAGTAGTATAAGTATAAATATAAATAATATAAAGAAGTATAGAAACTATACTATACTATACTATACTATACTATACTACTTACGTTACTAATTAGTAAATGTATTTACTAATTAGTATTACTTTTTACTTTTACTTTTACTTTTACTTACGACCTTCCGTTAGTAATTAGTATTAGTAACGTATTTTACTTATGACCTATATTAGTAAAAGTAAAAGTAAAAGTAATTACTAATTACTTATTTTAGAGTTTGGACATCACTGGTCTGCATCGGCATCGCATTTCCCACTCGCCCGACTGTGGGACACAGGTATCCAAGATGCCAACAATGACAAACATTCCATGCCCACATGCCCACATGCCACCAGGGGGAGGTGGGAGGTAGACTCTAGTTCTCTGTCAACCGTGGTCGGCTACGGTGCGGTGCGGTGCGGTGCGGTGCTTCCTGGTGCTTGCAGCTGAGAGAGCCTGGCACTCGGGCACTCGGGCTCTCTGTGAGGCTCTGATCTGATGAGAGAGAAAAGCAACGCAAATGGTCCAAAGGTACTCCCACACGCCTGCATGTGAGATGCTGCTCGGCCTCTGCCTCTGCTTCTGCGCAAAAAAGAGATGAGAGACGACGCCTCACCGTGTCACTCCTCTCCCGTAGAACTACCTACCTGTATGTTCCACTGTCTGTCAGCAACTGCCTGTCTGCCCTGTTGACACGTCCGTTTCTTCGTCTTCGTCTTCATCTTCTTTTTCTTGTTCCACATCTTCATCTTCATCTTCATCAGCTTCTGCTTCTGCTTCTACGGCTCCCTCCTCCTCCTCCTCCTCCTCATCCTCCTACTACGCTTACCAGCCTTCCTGCGTGCACCTGCCAGCCAGACGGCCGCCACAGAGGGGAGCTGTGAAGCTGCCGCATTTGGGACCGCAACTCTCCATCTCTCGACTGCAGCACCCTACCTACGCACACACGCTCGCTCACTCATTCCCTCGCTCCCTACTGAAGCCTCTACGATCCACTGAAGCCTCCACGATCCACTGAAGCCTAGTCAAACCAGACGACACGACCTTTCCTGCGAGCGAGCCTACCTTCGCTTTCCCTAGAGCCCCACAAGCAAGGCCGAGAACAATCGGGAGAAGAGGAGAGGAGAGCAGAACAGAGCAGAGCCCAGTAGTGTAGACTAGAGAGCACAGAGCTGGGAAAGACACAGGCAAGGTAGAGAGGGTCCTCGGCAAGGATCGACAGTACAGCACTCCATGCGGACACGAAGACGGCGAGCCCACCACCAGCGAGGGTCATAGAGGTATCAGAGCGTGTGCGCATGGGACGCAGTCTGCGATGCGCATCCCCATCCGTATCCAGCTGGGAAGTCTATTGTTGCTTTCGTCCCTGATCGGTCTTGCTGTCATTTCCATTGCAGTATGGATCACTGTTCATGGCTTTGTGCTCGAAATCAGGGCCTCGCGCCTGGCCTTGACTGCCTCGCTCAAGGCCGGTCAACTGTCCAGCAACTTGGACGTCATGCATACCTCGGCCAGCTTTGTGACGACGCGAGTCTTGATCCAGAATGCTTTGCAGCGATACAATGACTATCGAAACAACACCCCGGCCAACTGGGCGAACGCTGCTGCAGACATGGCCGCCGCAATTGGCGGAGAGGCATCGCTAGGTCAGCAGCTGCTGATGCAATCGAGAGTCTGGTCCAAGGACGGCGCCGGTCCCGCTGGAGCACTTCCGCTGTTGGACACGACCCCAGACTCTGTCGACAATACCATCGCCCTGCCCTACACCTATGCCAACGGTTCTCCCGTCTACCTGGGCGCCAACGACAGTGATTACGGTTATCCACCCTTGTTGTACCCCAACCTGACCTACTCCGTGGGTGGCCCAGCCCGATATGGCGACTATGCCTTGCATCTGAATAGCTCCCTCTTCTTGGGGCCGTGGTTCGTGAATAGCACCTACGCCCTGGTCTCGCTCACTCTGCCCATCGCTAACAACACCGACCGGAATTCATTGCTGGGTTATACCACGATCTTGATGAACGCCGAACTCATTTCTCAGGTTATCAACTCTGCAGAAGGCCTAGGTCGAACCGGAGAAACGTTGCTGATCGGCCCAGCCAACCCGACAAATAGACTTCCAAATGGAATGGCCATGAAAAACACCGAGGACATGCCGGAACTCGATATTCGTTATGTCGTTCCCGTCAATAACAGTGGAAGCAAGCGGCATCCCACGCGCACGCAAGAGGGTACGAACTCCCCATTCAGTATCAGCGACTTTCCTGCTGTCTACAAGGCTTTTGCTGCGACAGATCCTTCGGGATCTCGACTCAAGGCGACCAATGAGGCCGGGAAGAAAGTGAGTGTCGGTTATGCAATGACCACGAGTGCTATGGTCAATTGGGCAGTTCTGGTGGAGATGTCCCGCAGCGAAGTCTGGCAACCGATCGCCACTTTACGCAAGGTCATTGTGGCCTGCCTGTTCGCCACCGCATGCCTGATGGCTCTCATCGCCTTCCCGTTGGCCCACTTCGCAGCGCAGCCCATTATCATGTTGCGAGCTGCAACACTACGGTCCGTCGACCCGCCCAGCATGGACGGACAATCCGAAGTGGACTTTCTCAGTGACACGAGAGATGGACCCGCCGACGATCCAGTAGATGCGGGCTCAGAGGTCGACGCGACGATGGCACGCAAAGAAGGCTTTCGGGCTCACATTTCCAATTGGAAGCGGAAACGCGAAGCTGACACTCAGGTTAAGCGCGAGGAGCAGCGGAAGCGCGCTTTCCGCATACCTGGTCGGGTCAAGCAGAGGAGAGGCTGTATCAAAGACGAGCTGTCTGATCTCACGTCCACGTTCAACGACATGTCGGATGAGCTGATGGTGCAGTATTCGAGATTGGACGAGCGGGTCCGAGAACGAACCGCCGAATTGGAACTCAGCAAGAAGGCCGCTGAAGCTGCGAATGAGAGCAAGACACTGTTCATCGCCAATATCAGGTAAGTCTCTGCGGGTGACCCCAGCCCATCTTCATCATCATCATCATCAGAAGAATAAGAAGACTTATGTGGTCATGCCTGGTGTGTGCGTACTAACGTATTCAGCCACGAGTTACGCACGCCTTTGAACGGGATCCTCGGGATGTGTGCCGTCTGCATGCAGGAAGACGATCCCCTGCGGCTCAAGCGCTCTCTTGGCATCATATACAAGAGTGGTGATCTCCTGCTCAATCTATTGACCGATCTTCTCACGTTCAGCAAGAACCAAGTCGGACAGCACCTCACTTTGGACGAGAAGGAGTTCCGCTTGCGCGACATCAGCTCCCAGATTCTAGCCATCTTCGACAAACAAGCCAAGGACGGCCGCATCGACCTCAAGGTCCAGTATGAGGGCATTGCCGACCCGGGCACCGACGATGCATCGCCCGACATGTCGATTTACGGCCCCGACACCAGTGGGCGCGTGAGCGATATGATTTTGTGGGGCGATATACACCGTATCTTGCAAGTTGTCATCAATCTGGTGAGCAACAGTCTCAAGTTCACTCCACCGGGAGGTTCGGTGAGACTCACAATACGCGCGTTGTCGGAACGGCCTGATATTGGCAGTCGCGGAACTTCGATGACCTCTCGGCAGTCCAATTCGGTGCGGATAGGGAGGCCATGGCGGCAACAGCATGCGGAGACATCGGACTGGAGGCGTAGCACTCAACGGAGCTCGGACTCCGCTGTGCTCAATTCAGGACCGCAGAAGCATGCCGAGATGTCCGAGACTCCTATTTCACGACAGGGCATGCATAGGACTTCAGATCTGTCCGGTCCAAGAATTGCTACAGCCAATGCCATCAATGCCAGAGACAAACCGCATGCTTCGCTCCATGTCTCGGAGCGAACACGATCACCTTCGTCGGGAAAGTATATATACTTTGAATTCGAAGTATCCGACACGGGACCCGGCATACCCGAAGATATACAGGACAAGATCTTCGAGCCTTTCGTGCAGGGAGACTTGGGCCTCAGCAAGAAGTTTGGTGGAACTGGACTGGGCCTTTCCATCTGCTCACAGCTGGCTAGCTTGATGAAAGGAGAGATGAAAGTCCGCAGCACGGTCGGTTTAGGCAGCACTTTCACATTGAAGATGCCCATACGACATGTCCAGACTCGTGCTGATAGTGCGGCCAGCTCTGTGGCGGGGGTGGGGAATGACGTGAGCAGGGAAGGCTCATTGTTTGACTCGCGCACGGCCTCGCCACAGCGTTCACATGGCCCAGTGGAGTACGAAGGTAGCATACCCAGTCCTTCCGAGCCCGTGAAGCCAAGGGTGAAAGAAGCGCCAACCACGCAATCTCGGCTGGTCGGCCTCAGTCAGCCGTATCTGACGACTTCCAAACCGCCCGAGTCTCCCGACGCCAAGGAAGAGGCGATCAAGCGCATATCTGCCACAACCAGCGGGAGCGGCAAGATCAGAGTGCTCGTCGCAGAAGACAACAAGATCAACCAAGAGGTGGTACTCCGCATGCTCAAACTGGAGGATATCTACGATGTCGTGATTGCTAAGGACGGTCAAGAGGCGTTGGATCTCGTTAAGACCTCGATGCGTCCCGGTGCCCGTCCTTTCAACCTCATATTCATGTGAGTCGGACTGAACGTGTGCATACGGATATATGGAAACCTTGCTGACCTTGGTGCTTTTTCTAGGGACGTTCAAATGTGAGCTCAGGCAACAGTACTTGTACAATGTGTGCGCATTCGCTGACCCGTGTGATTTCTGCTAGGCCTAATGTCGATGGCTTGACCAGTACGAAGATGATCCGAGCCATCGGCTACCAAGCACCCATTGTGGCACTCACCGCGTTTGCGGAAGAGAGCAATATCAAGGACTGCTACGATTCTGGCATGAACTACTTTCTGTAGGTCTTGCTATATTTCCATCTGGAAAGAGAAGCCGTCCGCTAATCTGCCGTCAGCTCGAAACCCATCCGCAGACCACAGCTCAAGAAAGTGCTCAAGGAATACATTGCCCCTATCCTGGAAGAGCCGGAGGAAGAAGAAGAAGCGGCTTCGCCTCCACTGCTCGGGCAAGGAAATCATAATACCACGATTGTCATGGTAAATAATGAAAGAAGATCGCAGGATTCGAAAGGAGCGGCAGACATTACGACAGACAAAAGTGCTAATGCGGCGCTTGACAACACAGATCAATCATTCTTCGCAGCGACAGTCGGCAACCTGGCCCAGGCCGACGAAGGATTCACTTCCCCTCGCACCGCCGTCGACAGATAGCGGAAAGAGCGCCGTTGCCAGGAAGGACCGGCTGCAGCTGCACGATTCGGGAGCGTCGACAGACCCCAATCTGGAAGCCATCAAGCAACAACAGCAGCAGCAGCCACACAGTCCTGGCGGTGGATATTTCAGTAAAGAGATGGGAAGTCTAGGGACAAAGGGAAAAGAAGTGCGTTTCAGTGATTTGTAATATGAGCGAGGCGCTTTGGGGTCTTTTTGTTTTCATCTCAATTTTTACTTTTTTGGTGCTCGGGCTACAAAAATTGGGTTCTGTATGCGAGAACGGGAGGTCTCTGAGACAGTGTGTCGATGATGGGCATGGAACCGCATAGGGAGATCAAAATCCAACAGGACAGGACAACATCCATCCTATTCCAGCTGCTCGAGCTTATTGTTATGCGGCATGAAATGAAGGGAATCTACGACAACTCATCATCACCGTTTCGAATCCGCTGCTGCTTCCTGTCATTCTTCGCCACCAGTCATTATCCTTGAATTCTCGTCCGGCCGGCGAGAGCTCCGCGCTGCGCCGGGATCTGTAGCCACACTTGAGCGTCAAGTTCTGCTTCGCCTCGCCTCGCCTCAGCCTGCGGCCACTCAAATTTATATGATTGTACGGTGAACGCCCAGACATATCTGCTGTCATCAAATCAGCAGGATGAGTAGGCAGTACTGATCTGATTCTGACCGGGACTGGCTATTGCGCGTCTGCAGATAGGCCGGGAATCATACCAAGAGCGATGTAGGACGACATCATACATGGCTAGTTCGTGTTGGCCGCTGTTATGGCTTGGCATCGACCTAGCATGGCCTATCGTGATAGGTTCGCCTCCACTGCCACCCACCCTCACCCTACGAACTAGCTGCCTTGCATCGACAGGTACTCTGCCCGACCGAGGTGCGATAGCGATAGCAGAGGCGCGTCTGGTATGCGACTCGCCAGAGATGACTCCATCTATAGTAAGTAGTGTTCTCCTGCTCTCCCATCTCTCCCAGGCTATTATCGTACAGTACTTATCATGACTTCAAAAACAGACTCGTATCGCCTCGGTGTCGATGTGGGCGGCACTTTCACCGATGCATGCGCCTTCTCGCCCAATGGGACCGTCTTTCGAGCCAAAGTCCCTTCCACACCACACGATCAATCCATCGGCGTCAAGAACAGCATCGACAAGGTCCGATCCGTGATTCAAGCCGCAGAGAAAGACTTTACTGGCAAGTTTGGTGCGCTCCACCATGGATCAACTGTTGCGACAAACGCTCTCTTGGAGGGCAAAGGGGTGCCTGCGGCACTGATCGTCACCCAAGGCCACAAGGATGTTCTCGTGGCACGACGGTCACAGATCCCAGGAGGACTCGCTGCGTGGATTAATTGGGAGCCTCCTGCGCCTCTCATCCCACTGGAGAGAACGCTACAAGTGTCGGAGAGAACCAGTGTAGATGGCAGCGAAATTAGACCGGTAGATAAGGAGGTGAGCGACCGTTGCCCAAACTTGTTCGTTAGAAAGAAAGTCCATGACTGACCTGCGCTATCTTCATCGTCCTCTCTGTCCAGGCCCTACGGAAGGAATTGCTCACTGTCAAAGGCAAAGTCCAAGCAGTCACGATTAGCTTGCTAAATTCATGGGTCTCGGGGGCTCACGAGCTAGAGGTGGCAGAGGTTGTCAAGGAAGTACTCGGTGACGACGTCGAGCTATCACTATCCCACGAAGTGCTTCCCGAGCTTGGCGAATATGAGCGCACTGTAACAGCAGCCGCCAATTCCGTGGTCAAGCCCGAGGTCAAGAGGTATATGAACGGTCTCTCACAAAAACTGACGGCCGACACGCCCACAGTGCGCATTCTCAAGTCTGACGGACGTCTCACCAACCTCGAACTCGCAGGCAATCTGCCCGTGAACATTCTCATGAGCGGTCCCGCGGGAGGAGTACGAGGCATCACGAGCATCATCGCTGATGCTACGCCGCACAAAAATCTCATCACGCTGGACATGGGAGGCACCAGCACGGATGTGGCGCTCATTGCAAATGCCCAACCCTCGCTGCGGAGAGAGACAATGGTGGGCGATCTTGCGGTCCGATCGCCATCGGTCGATGTCCGCACTATTGGTGCCGGGGGTGGTAGTCTGGCTTTCTACTCCAAGCTGACGAATACACTGCGCGTGGGTCCCGAGTCCAGTGGTGCGATGCCTGGACCAGCTTGTTATGGCAGAGGCGGCACACAGGCGACTGTCACAGATGCTCATCTTGTCCTGGGCTACCTGCCTGACACTCTGCTGGGTGGACAGTTCAAACTGGATGTTGCAGCTGCTCGTGCTGCGGTAGGGACATTGGCGGATGAGATGGGCAAAAGTATCTTTGAGACTGCTGAAGCCATTGTGGATCTTGCGAACGAGGCCATTTATGGAGCGCTGCGACTTGTCTCTGTGGAACGTGGTTACAACCCTGCGGACTTTGCCCTTGTGGCCATTGGTGGCGCTGGTCCTATGTGAGTACTATTCCCTGCCGCCTCTCTCAAATTCGTCAAGAGTAGCGAATCAAGATATCGATTCATTTGGGATGGGAGTACTCGTCCCCAAACTTCTAGGAACTAACGAAGAACTAGGTGCGCAAACGCTGTGGGAAAGCTTCTAGGAGCATGGCCAGTGATCATTCCCGCAGCTCCAGGCATCCTATGCGCTCAAGGCGACGCAACTACGAAGATGAGCCACGAACTGTCGGCCTCCTTCATCCACGTCCTGACCACGATCACGATGGATAAGATACGAGAAGAGTACAAGTCCCTGCGTGATCGGTGCGAGAGCACTATGAAAGAGGCACTCGACGAAGATGACCCTCCACTGGCAGTTGCGTACAGTGCTGCGCTCCGTTACAAAGGACAGGCGCTCGAACTTGGCATTGAGCTGTCTGAGGAGGATCTGGCACAACCCATGGAAATCTTTGAGCAAATCGCAAAGACCAAGTTCGACGCCATTCATCAACAGCAGTTCAGTTATACACTGGAGAACTTCGCACTGGAATTGACCCGCCTCACCGTATCCGCCGTTGATGCCTGTCCTGACCTCGAAATCCCGCTTGTGCCCACGGCCGACAGCGAGACTCCGCCAGAATCTGCCATTCTCGAGCACAAGAGCATAGTCGTTGGCGGCAACGAGCACCAAGCCACGTTCTGGGACCGGGCAGCTATCACCAAAAAAGGCCACAAAGTGCAGGGGCCAGCAGTCATTGTCGAGATGGACAGCAACACTCTCGTCGCTCCCGGATTCGAGGCTACCGTCGATGCCGTGGGGAATCTGTGCATCTCTCCCATGCCCGGGAACACACTACTCCCATCATTCAAATCCAAGTTTGAGAGCACCGTGTCCGACAAAACACCCGAGCAAAGAGTGGCAGAAGCCAAGAAGACTGTCGAGGATATTCCCGTCATCCCTACTCTGATCTCCTCATCCCTGGCTTCCATTCGCGCGGAGATGGATACGTTGATGCTGCGATGTTCCATGTCGCCTGCGATTCGTGAGCAGCAAGATGAGTTTAATGTCATCACCAACGCAGAGGGCAAGATGCTCGTGGGCCAGTTTGGAAGTTTTATCGGGCAGTTTATGAAAATCTGGACGCACAAGATGAACAAGAAGGAAGTGGACGAGATCGAGGAAGGAGATGTGTTCATCACCAACGATGTATACGAGGTCGAAGGCGCTGTTTCGCATCTGAACGATGTGATTGTGCTTCTTCCCATCTACTACGAACACCAGCTCGTGGGATGGGCTGCCAATTTTGGCCACATGACGGATGTGCAAGGTCAAGTTCCTGGCTCCATGAGTATCAACGCCCAGACCATCTTCGACGATGGCTTGCAGATCCCGACAATGAAACTGTTTGAGCGAGGCAAGATGAATAAGTCCATCGTGGAGCTCATGTGCAGAAACAGTCGACAGCCAGAGTGGCTGCGTTCGGATCTTTTGGCTTTGATTTCTGCTTGCAGGACTGCAGCGACACGAGTCTGTGAGCTCTGTACCCGATTCGGGCCGGAAGTGTATGCTGCAGCGACGGATGTCTTGCTGCAGAGGACCAGGACTGCCGTGTCGCAGATCATTGAGGAGCATATGACTGACGAGCTATCGACGTTTACTGACTTTGTCGACGACGATGGTCATGGCAAAGGTCCGTTTGCGCTCAAATGCACCCTCAGCAAGCCTGCAAAGAATAGACTCAAGTTCGACTGGCATGGAACGAGTCCGCAGGCGAGTAGTAGTATCAATTACTACCTCAGCGAGACGGTAAGTTGCGTGGAAGTATTGAACAAAAAGCAACATTGTAGTTCTTCTTGCTAACTTGTTCACCCAGATGTTCAAAATGTTCGTAGGTTACTACCTCCTCGCCGTCTACTCGCCCTTTACGATCCCCAACGACGGATTCCACGACTTGGTCGATGTGGAAATTCCCCTGGGTTCACTCCTCAAACCAGTACGACCCGCAGCTCTGTCATGCAGGACGCATTTCCTCGGTCGAACCATGGACATCATGCAAGCGCTCTTCGGCCAAAAGAACGCCGCCTTCATGACCGCCGCCGGCTTCAGCGATTCCCCTCACTTCTTCTACTCGGGCTTCAAGCCCACAGGCGAATGGTACCAACTCTACCAAATCGCCTTTGGCGGCGTCCCCGCACGCCCCAAAGGCGACGGACCCGACTGCCACTGTCTCTTCCCCGCCATCAAAAGCGTCCCCACGGAATCCATCGAACTCAATTTCCCCGTCCGCCTCGAAGTCAACGAAGCCGTCGCCGACTCCGGCGGAGCAGGTTTCCACCGTGGAGGAAACGCTCAACTCACCAAATATCACTTCCTCTCCGCCGGAGAATTCAGCCTGCATGATGATCGTTGGTTCACTTCCCCCTGGGGCGTCCGAGGCGGTAAACCAGGAAGTCGTAGCCGAAAAGCTCTGCATCGCATCAACCACAATAACAAAAACAACAAAAACAACGGCGGCTATGATCCCCCGATCCTTCTCCCATCCAAATGCGACCACGTCAAAGTCCAACCCGGCGATATCCTCGAATGGCAAACTTGGGGCGGAGGAGGTCTGGGAGATCCATGGACGCGACCCGCAGAAACTGTGGCATTGGAAGTCCGACGTAAATTAGTTTCTGTGCAAGGCGCCAAGGAGAATTATGCTGTGTGCATTCATCCTATTACTTTGGAATTGGATGTTGCTCAGACGGAAATTTTGCGCGCGGATATGGAGACTTCTTGTTCTTCTTCTTCTGCGAATGATGCGAATGATGCGAATGATACTGCGGATGCGTCTTCTGCCCGTCTGTATAATCGCGGAGGCACTCTAGCGGAAATTGCGGCAAAATGTCTCGAGGAAACGGGCTTTGAAGCTCCGGTTCCGCAGTGGGAAGAAGAGGTGTATGGACCTCATGTGGCTTTGCCGTATGTGAGGGAGTGGTATCGGAGGGGGAAGGAGGTGGGGTATGAGATGTGGGGGGTTTGATACATAATTCTGTATTTGAGAAATTTTTAAAATTTTGGGGAAGAGATGGGATGGATGATATGGATATGTATCTTACTGGTGTTTGTTAGGCTGTTGGCTATTTCGTTACGACTTTGCTGTGGTGGTTGGTGGTTTGATGGTGGTGGTGGTGGTGGTGGTAGTGCTAGTGGTATGATAGAAAGAGAATACCAAATCATTATCATCATCATCATCATCACATTATATCCTTTTCCCCCTCATCACGATGTAGGTAAGGTAGGTAGGTAAGGTATGTACACATCCACATATTGCGCCAAGAGTAAGATAGGTATATGTATATATACCTTATACCTCATACCTACCTACCTCTTTGTCTGACTCCGACAAGTATATATCGATATCAAAATTACTAAAACACATTATTGTACATAGTTGTTGTTGTAGTTGTAGTAGTACCTATAATTGATTGGCTGTACTAAAAAGAAAAAAGAGAAAAAAGAACACGAAACAAAGGAAACCCTCCGAAAGGCCCTACTGTAAGATTCAAAAACACCTACATCCGAATTATCCGAAAAGTTCGTCCGTTTGTTCGTTCGTTCGTTCGTTCGTTTGTTCGTTTTATCAAGGTAGCTCCTACCTCTAGTCTAGAAAAGCCTACTATACTACAAATAGCGGTTGTTTAACTAGAACCGTAGAAACTATAGAATGTATCTAACTAGAGTAGCGTTACGTTCCGGAGAAGCCTATTCTTTTTAGTGTACGCAATACGGTAGGTAAGTAGGGTAGGTGAACTTTCCTTTTTTCGAATCTGTAGGGGGTACATACAGTGGTTTCTAGGTAAAGCTAAGAAGAAGTATCCGCTTTTTGCGGGTACCCCATCCTCCCTACTACAGACGATATGTAAGCGAACCTAAGTTGCTGATTTGCTTGCGTGAATGAGATCTGCAGAAAAGAAAAAAAAAACTTCAGCCTTGTAAGGCTACCTTCATGTACCTAATAAGCGAGTTTTTTATTTAGTAGAAGAGTGTAACAGTAGGAAGCTACTGATTTGTCAACGTTTTCTCTTTTGGGAAGGTCATGTTGCTGCTGTCTGTCTGTCTGTCGACGGTTCTCGCCTGATGTTTGAGCCGATACTACTAAGACTTGCAGAGAGAGAGAGAGGGTGTGTGTGTGTGTGTGAGAGAGAGAGAGAGAGAGAGTAAGCTCTGAGGTTATCTGTTGGGGGCTGCTGCTGCTGTAGCATCGATATCTGCCGGGAGAACAAACTTGGGCTAGGTGCAGTTGCAAATAGGAGTTTCGCGATAACAAAATTTCTTGATGCAAACAATTCTCTCCGGCCTCCAGAAGATGTCCTCGGGTCATTTCTTGACGAATTG
The DNA here is from genome assembly GCF_000320565.1 of Sphaerulina musiva SO2202. Classification (NCBI taxonomy): domain Eukaryota; kingdom Fungi; phylum Ascomycota; class Dothideomycetes; order Mycosphaerellales; family Mycosphaerellaceae; genus Sphaerulina; species Sphaerulina musiva. The sequence continues at coordinate 595,776 of NW_016017385.1, forward strand.
AGTGGATATCGTGGGCCTGACGATGTGGGACGGAGCAATGTCAAGCTTCTCGTCAAGCCTTTTTGGCGTAATAGTCCGGCCAGAAAAAAGAAAACCAGTGTGATGCTCGCTTACTTGCTGCCTTTTTTCTCCCTTCCCGGCGAGAATATGATGTTCTTGGGACCTTAGGGAGTGGTGCAAGTGGGCTTGGAGCCATGGCGCGCCCTATAGTCAGCAATGCGCTCTCTACATTAACCTGTCTCGGAACATGTATAACACCCGTATCGGGAAGTCGTATCTCTCGCGATTTCGGGCTCGTTGGCCGAGGAGAAAGGAAGTATGCTCGCGCCTTTGAACCCGGTGGTGCTTCGCGTGGTCGAGAATCGTGCGTACGTCACCTCCTTAGCCCGAGACTAGGTAGTTTAGGATGGTTCTGTAGACTTCACATAATCTTCGAGATACTGATGTGATCGAACTGTGCAAGTACGACCTCCGACAGCGTTGAGAGAAGAAGTACATTGTACGAATGCTCCTTCCTTTCACTGACATCCTATAGGACCTCTAAAGTCGTGGTCATCTACGTCGTAGGGCTCCAGGTGTTCATCTTGAAAGTTTGAACTTCGTTACACCCGTGAACTCGTCCCAGGCCTACCTGCGGTGACGTTCCAGATCCGATATTTCTGCAGCTTTCTCATTGGATTTGGCGTCATTCCAGCGTACATGTAGTAGGCAATGCCTCTGGAAAGATGTCGGCAGGAATGTCCATCGTGCTATCCTCGGCAGGCGATGCGCTGCATCGCGGTCGATACGAGAGAGTGTTGGATGTTGTTCGGCTGTGATGATGGATGGCTAGCTGCTGCTTGCGGCATCTTCGGCATCTTAATCTCTGTGCTGAGGTGTCGCTCGGCAGAGCTACCCATGTCGTTGATCCCGTCGTTACCACTGGACTGTGGTGTCGTCGCTGGTCGTCACGATCTTATCAGCAGGATCTGACCAGCAGTGACGTTGTTGTCGTCTGATGGCGTATGCCGAGTCCAGTCGTTACTCCAGCTGGTTGAGGTTGGATGTGCTCTCACCACTGATCCACTGATCCACTGATCACATCCTCCACAAGCAGTGCAGTAGGAGGTGCGTAGCCGAAACCGCTTACAGGTGAGATTCAAGGTAGCCGCCGACCTGCTGGTGAAGATGTGGTTCCCATCCCCATCCCCATTGCCCCTCTACTCCCTGCCCTCACCCAAATAGACACGTGCGCTCCTATTCGAGAGCGTCGACGCCCTGGGCAGTGGGGGGATCGAAGCAGGAAATCGGTGTTCCGAGGCACGATATAGTTAGGTAGTTGTAGGTCTATCGGAGCACTGAGCAAGGCACAGAATGAAAGATTCTTGGCGCCATTTCACTCTGTCGGAATGCGAAGGAGGCGAGCGGATCGATGATAGGCATTCGATACCCGACTGCTGGGAGGGTGTCGGACTACAGGTAGTGTACACTGTGCACTGTACCTTTTTGCTAAGGGCAGTAGATTTCCGTGACACCGTCGTCGTGAGTTTAGTGAGCGTAGCTCCTAGGGCGTATGCGAGAGAGCGCCTTGCAAATCCCCGGCCTTCGAGGAGTTCCCACTTCCCACTTCCCGCTTCCCACTTCCAGCTCGGTTCGGATCATTCGCTCTCACCAAGCTGCCAGTGCCAGGTGGTATTGCTGCCACATGCCCCCCCTCCCCTGGGCTGGAACCTGGGAGTTCGCGCTTCCAGTCTTGACCTTGTTCGGTAGTAGTGGTGAACTGGTGACTAGGACTACTGCGCCCGTCCGTCCGTACCGTACCGTACCGAACATTCTTCGGGCGATCTTGTTGGCGTTTCCTTCGGGACATCTGCGACATTGACAGCCGTAAAGTTAGACAGCGCAAGTGCACCAAGGCCGCGGATGTTACGCTGTATGATGGCCAACGCCTGACGAGGATCCTGCGCGGAGGCTAGAAATAGTCTATCAGCCGAGCAGGCGTGGCATCGTTCGCAAGGGAAGGGGAGATTTCAGATATATTTATTTCATGGGACGCACTCTAGCCTAGTCCCGTCATGGTGACTCAGAGTCTCACAGCAAACGGCAGCCTCGTAGGCACCACTATAACTTTGTTCCGTGGCCTAGACTACCCAGACCCTTCTTCTTCACCTTCACCTTCACCCTCCTCACCTCAGCCGTCCCGGACACTGCTCTACTACATATATCAGTCAGCGCTGCGACATACCCGACCGATCTTTCACCTCAAACTCAGCACACTCCCATCACGCATTCGGAGTTCCTCCATCGGCCACCGAATTTGACGTCCATCCACTACCTACCTAGTCAGCTGAGCCTACAGTCACGGTCAGCAGACCTTACCCACCCGGGAACCAAACGACTCCCATATATTCGTCAGCATCACACTGCAGCGCAACGATGCCTCCATCCACGACTGCAGTCGGCAAAGCCTGGGAGGAAGCTTTTCTCGACAAGTTTATCGCTGCCTCCTCCGGAGCCAACACGCCACGTTCCAGTCTCGACCGCAGAGATGCATCTCCCTCAAACGCAGCAGCTGGAGGGAGACGAGGCATTAGCTCAGCGCCCACCAGTGCGCCCACAGCACCCAAAACAGTCCGCTGAAGCTCCGACTAAGAACGCTACTTCTACGACTACTACTACTACTGCAACCACCACTGCCGAACCAATGGAAGAAGAATGCTGCGATTACTACTACGATGCCAAAGACACCGATGACCTGATCAGCTCCTCCTGCTCCCCAGAAGACGGGAAAACAGACCCCCCACGGGAAACGTTTTACATTTCATCGTATCAACGATCTTTTTCCTGGGCCTCGAATCTCTCCTTTGCGACTCTGGACTCTGCATCTCTCACCACCACTACCACTTTATCCACAGACGATAATGCTTCTTCCATCACGAGAAGATCTTCCTCTGCGAGCCTCACTTCTGCTCGCTTACTCAAACTGATGAGGCCTTTTTCGCGCTCGCAGGAGCGTTCTAGCAGCATATAAAAAGTGTCTCTCTCTCTCTCTCTATCTCGACGACGAAGAGAAGATTGCCATGTGTGTGGGTAAGAGAGAGAGAGAGAGAGGTCTTCTCAGTGGAGGTTCCTCCCGAGGGGGTCTGTCTCAACCTACCCACCTAACCTACCAACCTTACCCATCGACCTAGAACTGCCCAGGCCTGCAATATTGAAAATCTGAGCATGTCGTCTTCAACACTGCCATGGTGGCTTGAGGATGATGATGGTGACTTGAGGTGCTGCATTCTTCTCATGACACATGAATGACCAGCTGGATGGATGGATAGAGGCAGGCACGCTTCGTTTGAGCAGAACACCTCCTCATCCATGCTCGTGCTCAAAGAAAGAGGGAGATCTTTTTCCTTGCCAAGGAACCCGAAGAGAGGACGGGACCTACCTACCTACCTACCTACACAGGAGATGGTCACGTGCATGTCATTGGTAGGCGGTTTGAATTCAACGTAGATTACGTCTACTGGAGGTAGACATAAATAGAAATGTCAAAGAATACCTTAATTATTTTATGCTTTGGTGATGCTTCAGTACAAGTAGACTCGCTGTTGCAATGCAAAGCACCTCGGCGGGGGGAGTCTTTTCTCTTTTCTACCCAGGTTATGACCAACACTCACCGTGAATCCGTGGCAGGTGCACCAACAACATACATGTACATGAAGCGCGAAATACTGAGATGATTTCATTGTCTATGCGTTTGCTACTCATAACCAAACATAGGTAGCCCTTTCTCGGACCCCGTGCTGGACAAATGCAACAAAACCAATACCCTAGCACCCTCTTTCCGGTGCCGCCGCTCGCCAGACGCCAGCCCTATCTCGCAGTCGCGTGCCTTTGGCATTTGCATGTCAGCTTGCGTCACACCGTGCCCTCTTCTCGTCTCTTGTCTCCCATGTCAAGCACTCCGAAAGTCCGAATTGCATGCTGCTCTCCTATTCCGTTTCTGTTTCCGTTTCCGATTCCGATCTCATGCAATGCGGGATGCATTGATGCAATACTCCTGGATTGCAGGATGACAGTAGTAATGCCAGAAACTGGGGGGGGGGACTTGTTTTTTTATCTCCTCAGCCCAACATCTTCCTGATTGCGCGGATCATCGCGGCGCATGATTGCCTCCACCGGTCCGAGCAGTCTCTGGAAGCCGTCCTTGTCCAGTGCTGCGACCTTCACTTCCGTGGTACTGATCACACTTGCCGCGCGCGGCTTATCCTCTAGCAAAGCCAGTTCTCCAAAATAGTCTCCCGGCTCGTAGCTCTTCAGAGGCTGTTGCTCACGCCCACGCTTCACCGCAATTGCCTCGCCTGATTCGAGAATATAGAACTTGTCACCTGCGTCTCCTTCTTGAATGATGGTGCTCCCTGCGGGGTGCTTCACCGTGTCGAGCGCATCGGCGATTTTGCTTCGCTCATATGTCGTGAGTGACGAGAGGAGAGGCACACCCTCCAAAAACGACTCGTACATGCGGCGGCGCTGGAAAGCCGAGTCCATGAGAATCTTGCGGAAAGTGAGGCGGTCGAGTTGCCAGAGAACGCTGGGCTCGTGGCTCACGACTGTAGCAGCGCGCGGTGCATTGTACATGAGAGCAAGCTCACCAAAAGATGTACCGGGGCCACTGCTGGCCACCTTTGTGCCCAATCCCTGTTGACCTTGCTCTGCTTTGCCGGTGTCTGAGATGTAGATATCAAACGATCCAGACTCCACGACGTAGAAGTAATCACCAGACTCGCCTTGCGTGATGACTCTGATATCCTTCGCTGGCACGCGCTTCTCCTGGAGGGCGCTGAGCACTTGCGAGGCCTGGTCCTCGTCGAGATTCTTGAAGAGGAAGTTGTGTGACACTGCCTCACGAAGGCGAGCCAGTTGATCCGGGGTCTTTGGATAGCTCGGTGCCTTCCAATCGCTGTCTTCTGCCGCACCTGGTGCGAGAGACTCTGCCGACACCGAAGTGCGACGGTTCATGTTATAGTTGTTGGGGAATGTCGACTGCGACATGCTGTCATTGGCACCGGGTGGTGGCTGATTGGGATCGCGAGCAGCACCAAAGCCAAAAGAACCAAAGGAGCCTCCTGCACCGCTGTTTGCAGATGGTGGAACGGCGTCACTACTGGTGCTGGGGGAGACTTCGCGGACGTTGGGCGGAAAGGAGGATGCGGTGGGCGAGGCGAAGTCGGGCTCCTCTTCTTCGGCGAGAGAATGCATGCCGCCGCCGGAGCCTGCAAGCTGGTTTGGGGCGGTTGATGTGAAGGGATTGGAGCCAGGAAAGGTGCTCTCCGCCATTCCCGGCTGCTTGGAATGTCGGTGCGACAGTAGGAATTCGGCGCGCTGCGACTCCAGGCGACGCTGGAAGAAGTTGGCGCAGAACTGCAAGGTGTCCTGCGGCTGATGCTTGAGGATTTCGCGATTGAGCGCGCTGATCTCGTTGGTGTAGTCGCTGGGCAGCGACATTCCTCCTGGCACGCGATGATGCAGGCGGACACAGGCGAGAGGTATTCGAGTGAGCTACTGAGTCAAGCTACGTCTAGGCACTAGGCGCTGCTTGCTCGGCCTGACTAGGGGTTGCTGGTCGGCGAGGGGATGCCTCTGACGGGGCGTGAAGGGTGGAGGCGGGGCGTGGGAGCGTAGTGCTGTCTGTGTGGAAGGGCTGCGCTGCTAAGAATTGAAGAAGCTCACAGGCGCGCCCGCTTGTGACGTAGGACTAAGGTAGGTTGTTCTAAAAGGTAGAACTAGTGGGAGGTTCAGGTAGGTAAAGTTGGTTTCAGGGCGGGTGGAGGGTGGGCTGTCGCTAGAAGCTCCCAAAGGCTGTGGCTGGCTGCGTGGCTGTCCTCACAGTGGTACCATGGAGGTAGTACGGAAGGGGCGGCAGTGGGTAGTAGGTGGTAGGAGGTAGGAATACCGAATACCTCTACCAGCACAATGAATGGAAATGGATGCGGCAATGTTCGAGAAGGCGATATGGAAAAAGTCTAATGGCAGTGTGATGATGGGTCGCGTGATGAAGATCAGAAGATGGAAGCCGAAGCACTCAGTGACGATGCCTGCACTGCTGAGTGCTCTCTCCACCGCCCGTCTCTCTGTCTTTCTCTCTCTCTCTCTCTCTCACTCTATCCCTCCTCCCTGTAGCTCCCCCTCCCCCTCCCCCCTCTCCCCCTTCCTCTCCCCTCCCCCCTCTCCCCCTTCCTCTCCCCTCCCCCCTCTCCCTCTTCCTCTCCCGTCGCCTAGAACTTCTACACGTACCTCTTCCTACATGTATCTGTTCTGTTCTGCTGTATTGTGTTTTGGATCACTCCCGACATCATGGCAAGGCCGGCCCTGCGCATACGTCTCGAGCAAGAACGAGAAACTGTTGTAATCACTCCATGTCCGAACCACAGCAACAATATCATCATCACCATGATCATCATCGAGATCGTGACCAGGCCAGCCGACCCCGAATAATAGGCCCACGAATGCACCGAACGAAGCCTGGCCTGTCAGTCACGCTACACGAAGGTAACGTGTGATATATAGGTACTGCCATGATATATAGGTACCACTAGTACAGGTGCAATGAGAAGACAAGTCTTAGCTCTGCTTGTATCTCATTTCGCTCTTATTCTGCTGTCCACTGCAGCCTTATCAGGGTACTCTGATTGACCATACCTCCTCTGCCTTGCGCTTGTGTCTTGCAACCATTGCATGTCAACCTCTTTCTCTCTCTTTCTCTCTCTCTCTCCCTCTCGCTCGTTGCCCTCCCTCGTCGTAGTTCCATCACGTCCCCGGCCTGCGCAGTCGCTCGTATTGCAGTTGTATCGCAATCTCGCCATGTCACACATGAGTTATGCCACGCGGGCAAAATCCAGAAGCCGCATCCTGGACAATAGTAGACGGTGGACGGTAAAGCTCCACTTTGTACGGAAATTCAGCCACCAACAGCTTAGTTCTATGCAGTGCCGAAGCTCTCAACGATCTCGACCTTCGTGCTGCCAACCTTTTCTTCCTACTGCCCACCCTCGCGCTGCGCACAAACACCGCTCTTGTTCGACACTTGCTCAGACGGCGCGGCAGGCATTACAGACGTTGCAACCCTTGTGAGCCCCTCTTCCTCGGCTTGCGGCTGGGACACGAGTCGCCGACCTCTCGCAATCTAGGTACCCATACCTTGACCTAGTCGCCAGTCCTGACTACTAGTACTCCACCAGCTGTCGTCATTCAGACAGACTGCTGCCATCTTACTCCTGTACACCCACAGGTCCTTCGTCCCAGATATACACGTGTTTCAGCAGCGACGATGGGATCTCACAACTTTACTTGGTACGTCCAGAGGGCGCTCGCGAGTTCGTACCGCGTCGCGAGAATAGGTAGCTACCAAGCTCCAGGCAACGAGCAAAAGAGCTGCGCGCATTGTCGCAATTGGTTGCGGTCGACTTCGGAAATCCTGCGCATCAAGCTGACGCTACTCGATTATTCTACAGGGCGCATCCAGCCACAGAAGTGTACGTGACCGGCACCTTTGATGCATGGGGCAAAACCGAGAAGCTTGAAAAGAAGGGCGACATCCACGAGAAGGTTGTGACATTTGACACCTTGCCGACGGAGAAGATTCTATACAAGGTGAGCGAGCATTCCAGCAGGCGCAGGATCGTGCACATGGCAGCTACATCTGAACAACACGTGCGACTGACACGTGGGTAACGCGCGCAGTTTGTAGCCGACGGGACGTGGTCTCACGATCACACCGCAAAGACAGAGACCGACCACGAAGGCAACGTTAACAACGTTCTCTATCCCGAAGATATCAAGCGCGCCGACCCAATGATTTCCTCTGCCGCGCCCGGTGCCACAACGGCCAGTTTAGCTGGCCAACAGCCGCTCGAGAAAGAGGTTCGAGGGAAGGACACATCTCAGACCCCTGGCACCTTCCCTGGGACACCTGCGCTGACTTCAAGTGACGAGAAGAAGGACGGACTCGCGGCTGCTGGTCTTGCCGCTGGTCTTGTTGGCGCAGGTGGCGCGGGTGCGCTGGCGAGCAAGGCAGGCTCCAAGGAGCCAGAGCAGACTTTCTCCGTCAACCCCATTCCAGCTTCCTCTGGCGTCGGAAATCCAATCAGCCTTGCAGCTGGCGAGAAGGTGCCTGAGCCATCAACTATCACCAGCAACACTATTGCGTCGACAGTACGCGACGACCCATCGCTAAAGAGCAGTGCGGAGGACGCTGGTCAGACATTCGGCGTCGCGCCGCTTCCAGCGACTGGTGGTATCGGAAATCCAATCAGCCTCGCACCAGGAGAGAAGGTTCCGGACAGCAGCTCGTACACAGCCAGCAACATCAACAGCCACGTAAAGCTAGACAAAGATTCATACGAGAACAGCGGATCTTCCGTCCCAGTCTTGCCACCAAAAACTGGAGAGATTGAAAGCGACACTGCTGCAGGCGGCGCTCTACTCGGTGGTCTTGGCCCACAGACAACTAACATGATTCCCGAGTCTTCTATGGGGATGGGTGCAGACGCCCCGGCTCCTCTCGAAGGTCAGGCTATCAGCTCCGTTGGCGCCAACAGCACCACGAACGAGCTCGCCGGTCAGGTTCCCCTTGAGCCACGCGGCGTTCCCGTAGTAGTCAAGGAGTCGCAGAAGGATGCAGGTGTCGCCCCAGAGGCATCTGCCAACCCGGAGGCCGTGCAAGAGAAGAAAGATGTTGAGAGCGAGCTCAAGGACAAGATTGGAAAGCCCGAAGATCAGACAAGCGGTGCCATTGGTGGTGCCTTTGGCGGTCTTGGTGGCGGTGCGCTGGCCGGTGGTATCCTCGCGGGCGCTGGTGCTACCGCCCTCGGCGTTGCTGCAGCTGCGCGCCAAAAGGCACACGAGACCACTGGTACTGACCCAGTATCATTGCTACCAACCTCTGTTCAGAAGACTGTTGATGAGAACACCCGTCCAAACGGCTCGGCCACGGAGCGGGCTGCGACGGCCGATACAGTGCCAGCCGCTGTCACTGAATCGCAGAAGGAAGCCCACGCCGCACCAGAGGCGTCCGCCAACGCGGAGGCTGTTCACGAGAAGAGCGACGTGGAGAAGGAACTCTTGAACAAGGTGCCAGAGTCACAGGCCACTGGCGATTCAGCACCAGGTATTGTCAATTCTAGCACCAAATCGACGGGAGAGCCAGCGCCTACTGCTGCGGCCGATGCAGTGCCAGTTGCTGTTGCAGAATCGCAGAAGGAAGCGCACGCCGCGCCAGAGGCGTCCGCCAATGCGGAGGCAGTTCACGAGAAGAGCGATGTCGAGAAAGAGCTTTTGAACAAGGTGCCAGAATCACAGGCCACTGGCGATTCAGCACCAGGTATTGTCAATTCTAGCACCAAATCGGCGGGCGAGCCAGCGCCTACTGCTGCGGCCGACGCAGTGCCAGTCGCTGTTGCAGAATCGCAGAAGGAAGCGCACGCCGCGCCAGAGGCGTCCGCCAATGCGGAGGCAGTTCACGAGAAGAGCGATGTCGAGAAAGAGCTTTTGAACAAGGTGCCAGAGTCGCAGGCCACTGGCGATTCAGCACCAGCTGTCGCCAGCTCTGGCACAATGGCGCCAGCCTCTGGCGGTGCTCCTGGTTACGACATCCAAACTGGACCCGATTATGTAGAAGGCGGCGTTGCCTCTGGCGTCACTGGGGCGAGCGCGACACGCACGGCTGGCGTGAGCGAGCCAATCGCAACCAGCACGACTTCTGAGACTGGCGCAACTACTTCAAATGGAGCGCCACAGCTTGCCGACCCCACCGAGGGTGTTGCAGCTCTGAGCATGAATGATAAGTCAAAGGACATCGATGCTCCAGCAAGCTCGCAGGCAGAGGTTAGCAAGCCCACTGTGCTCGCAGCAGACCCATCGAAGCCTATGGACAGCCGAGATGTTAGTCCCATGTCAAAGCCGAAGGCTGCTTCTAGCGAACAAGCTGCCCCTGTTGTAACGACTGGTGTTAGCTCTGGCACTGCTCCTGCAACTTCAGAGGCCTCGAAGCCGGTCGGAACTCCGCGTACTAGCGCAGGACCATCAACACCAGCCAAGCGCAATTCAATGATTGATCGATTCGAGCGTTTCAAGGGCGGCAAAGAGGGCACTCCTGACTCTTCAAAGACGGATGGCTCGTCGACGAAGAAGAAGGGCCGCCTCAGCAGATTCTTCGACAAGCTCAAAAACTAGTTTCGAAAGAGCTTCTTCGGGACTGTCGCTACATCTAACCAATCGAGTGAGCCTCATGGCGGTGTGGAAATCGCACTCACCATGCAGCACCCATACACGGAGGTCGGGAAGCGTCCACCCGACTGGGTCTCTGATCTAGGCGTTCCGGTTAGCAGGAGCCAGGATGGTACTCGCAGCGCTGAGCTAGTCCGGATTGCTGGACCTCAGTATGTGCCCTCGAACACTTCCGCGCAAGGCTATCCGAGCCGGAGTGGCAGTCCAAGCATCAGATCTTCCTCCTCTAACGTAGATGCCAATGTTGGGACCACATCCTCGACGGCGTCATCCTTTCACCTACCTCGACTTTCTGGAGGCTTCGAGTCTCGACTTGCATTGGACTTTGAGCCTCTGGAAGACTCTGTTGTTGTGCGGCACTAGACTTTGGAGTACGACCGTGAGAGATCGACCTCTTGCTATTGTTTTGAGTGCAAACACTTGTGCATCAAGTACAACGAGGATTTGCTGCGTTCACGTGTTTTCATGGGCATGAGATACATACTATGCATGAATGGCGAGGAATTGTTTTTTGGCTGCTTTTGGATGCTTCTACTATACCACTTTCGCGTGTATTGTTGTGTGTAGTTAGGCACTATGAGTATAGGAATAATGTTTCTTTCTTATCTACTGATCCCATGCAGCCCAACCAACGCAGTCCCGTCGTTAGCCATGCTGACCGCCTTTTCCAGATGCTGAACCTGCACAAGACGCAACGAACCGAGGCACTATGACAGCGCAAGTACATGTATCCAACACAACCTCAAACGAAGGGTTCAACAGCGAGAACGACGACGTTACATGTCCCAGGCAGCGAAGGTGGGGACGATCTCTTCTTGGCAAACCCGACGTCCGACGTCTCACTAAGGTTATATCAGGGACTGACTATAAGGGACTACATGTAGCATCACACTCGTGCTTGCGTCATGAGCGAACCATTACAGGAGGAGCCTACATTACCTGTACACATGTACATAGGTATGTACCGCAACGCCTACAGGTACTGTCTATTCTTCAGACGCAGGGACTACAGGTACTTTTCCCGACATCTGTGACAACGTTGGAGTGCCCGGTGGCAATGGAAGTGCGCACACCTCGGTGACCTCATCTGCCACCCTGCAATTACATACTTGTACTTGTGAGTCCCTCCATGAGTACTGAGTTGGGTGGAAGGGTTACCCAGACGTGCTCAAGTGTGGCATCAGACTCTTGGCTCTGCTACTACAAAATAGAGAGATTCAGGACCTCAAGAGCACTGCTTGCGACAGCTATGGAACAGACAAGAAGAACTTTGAGGCATGATTGGTGAACGTATGGTGCCTTGCAAACCGGAAGATCTGCGTTTCTGAAGACTGGTCACATACCTATCATCATTTCGCCAAATTTTTGGGAGGCCCTTGCCAGCAAACATGAAACCGCCACTACAGTACCAGATTCGGCAATACTGTGACTCCCACGGTGGAGGTTAGGTCGATCCCATCTCGCGGGATACAACCACTCTTCGCGCACAGACTCGACACGGCCTTGATACTGCTCGATCTTCGCAACCACATTGGCCAGTGCTTGCTCTCGAATGGATCACACCAATGCGAGTAGGTATCGCACGCTATATGAGTGTCTAAATGGCCAGCTGCTCTCACTTCGAAGCAATAGCCAGATATAACAGCTACATGAGTAGGGTAGACATTCGCAATCTCCCAAGTGAGATTATGGAACAGCTTGCGCCAAGAGCATATTGTATTTACATACCCACGCTCTCGTGGGGACAGGATTTCCAAGCTTAGGTATTCACACACACACACCACAGACCCCTCGCGCCGATTCCAGGACTCATAGCAGCACATCATCATAAGATGGGCACTGGTCGTGGCACATGCTTCAAGCGTATTACTGCTTCTGTGCTTGCCGCTGCAATCATTGCCATCATCGTCGCTGTGTGCGTGGTCTACATACCTAGGGACCACAGTATCAACGATGGACCGAAAGTCACGAACAAAGAGGCGTTCAAGAACGGCGGTGCAAGGAAACATCCTAGCAAGAACGACGGCAAAGATCATGCCGATGATCAATACACCTACTACCCGGGCAATGTATCGAATTATCCCAAGAAGGATGAATGGGTTAGCTTTAATCACATGTGGAAATCGAATCTACTCAAGATGCAGACCGCATGCACAAAGCTTGGCTTTGGGGAAAACAACTCGTTCGTACCAAGCTCCTCTCAGACCGCGGATGTGGAACTAACAATCGACGGACAGGGACGAAGAAAACGACTACATCAAAGATGGAATTCAACACGTTGGCAAAGCTTCTCTCGTCGACCAGCGATTCATCCTTGCCATCATCATGCAAGAATCCACTGGCTGCCTCCGGGTGAACTCTACCGACAGCGTGCACGGCGTCCACAACCCTGGCATCATGCAATCCCACAACGGAGCCTCATTTGACGAGAAAGACGCCAAGGGCTCCATTCGACAGATGATCAAAGACGGAACGCAAGGTACCAAAGCAGGCGATGGCCTCGTGCAGCTGCTGAACAAGTTCCCCGATGCGTACTCTGCTGCACGAGGATACAACAGTGGCGCTCTTGCGAAGAGTGGTGATCTCTCTGATGCGATTGGTGCAACTCCTTGCTATGCAAGTGACATTGCGAACAGGCTGATGGGGTGGGTGAACGCCGCAAGCGATTGCAAGAAGAAGGTGGCTTCGGTACCTCAGAGTGATCCTAAGGATGTACAGAATCTTAACAGTGGGACGGATAGTCAACAGCAGCAGCCATCGACTACTACGGAGCAGAATCAGCCCTCGCAGGCGGCATCATCATCAACAGCATCATCGACAGACGGGAGCAGTTCATCTACGTTCAGCGACGGGAGTACAGACGGAGTTTTTAGTGGCGGCCATTGGGATGATAATGGTAACTATGTGAAGAACGAGAAGAGGAGGAGGAGGATGAAGTTATTAAAGGTTTGAGTGAGACCAGGGGTGATTATAATGTCTATATCAATGTCTTTCTTATTTCTCTGGATGAACAACAGGACAGCAGTTACAAAAGTTACTACTACATCGTTCCAGAACCAGTCTTGTCTCACTTCTTCTGTTACCTCCTACGATGCTGCCGTGGCCGCCTAGGAGTGAGTGCAATGGATGCTACTGTGTAGAGCATTCTTCTCTGTATAGATAGATGTTGGGTCAGCGGTATGAGGTACATCTTCGACCATTGACGCCGTGTTTGGCTTACGAAGACCGACCTTATTAGGCCCAGTCTTCTTCCGTGACGGTGTGAAGGTTTTCGAAGATCTACGTCCGCGTACCTAGTAGGTAGTAAATACTGTCGCTGTCTTCTGAGTATTCGTCGCCAACTTAACGGTTTTCCTCCGTACCTCGATGCTCGCTACGCTTTACCAGAAACGAGCTCGCTGTCGCTCCTCCGCTACTCTCCTAGGTTAGTAAACGTACAGACAGGGCCTACACTCGCAAAAGCACCTCGCGAGACGCTTTCTTCGCCGTTTTAAGCTTTCGCTTCCTCGCCGGGGCCTCGCTTCTTTACTGAGGCCGTCTTTTTAACCTTTTGGAAGTCTGGGTAATGCATATTTTAATACATTTATGCATTGTTCTGCATAAAACTGCTCGCAGTAATTATCGCTAACCTCAGAACCTGTCCTCTTAGAAACGACAGAACCGTCACTAGTGCGACGACGGCTATTCCGACGATAATACCGTCGCTTGAAACCGTCAAACCGACCAAAGAAGACGGGGCCTTACCTGACTAAAAGGAGCGTATTCGTGTTGCTTATTACCTCAGGTACATGTACTACAGAGGTACTGTATACACAGTATTACACACACACCTCACCCACCCATTCGAATCCTACCTACAGTGTACCACGCTGGAGGCTAGAACCTCAGTCGCCACCCCGGTTGGGAGACGGGGACATGGAAATAATTGCAGCCGATGGAAGCCACGGCCTTCGTATTACTCTGCCGATCGACCTAACGTGGCAGCAAGCAAGCCCAATCGATGTTTTGTCTCTCTGAGGTGTCCATTGAATTGTTATGCCTCAGGCATGGAGTGCCTGAGGCGTTAAAAAGGCTTCCTTGGCAGTGGGGGGTATATCTTTGTTATGTCGCAACTCATGAAACCTTCAAGTTCTCCCACGACGACATCTTGCGACGGGAGGCTTCCCGGTACTCGACTGAATTTATCATTCGGACAGGCTTGGCGCCGTTGTCGACTACATGTACCTTACCTCTGCCTAAAATTACCTTAGGTACTGCTACTACTGCTACTACTACTACGACTACGACTACGACTACTACATACCGTCGACCTTCCTCAGCACCACGTGCAGCCGGTTTCGTGAGCGTCATCATCAATCATCATCAATATCGACTTCAAATTGCTTCAGAAGTGCACGTGCTCCACAGCCTGCCATTACTCGCGCCGACGACGTGTGGGTAGTAGCCTGAGGATCTGCCGCAGGAAACGCGGTATTCGTTGCTGGCCGCTGGGATCTAAACCGGCGAATATCGACGCTTAAACCGGAGTCGCGAGTCGCGTCGCTGGGAGAGGGCAGGGCCGCACCCGCGCGCTTTTTTCTGCCACGACGGCACACCTTGCTCTGTGCTCTCCTGCCAGCTGTTTTGGAGCAAGGGTTCAACTACCGACCAAAGCCCGTAGGGCCGGCCGGCCATGCTGGCTGGTGCGTTTTACCCGAGAGCGGATACCGGCTTTGGATATGGCCCTCGCGATGGCTCCCTGCCGCGTCGGCCTCAAACCGTCGAGCCCATATTGGATGCTGCCAGCTTGTTAGAGCCGTTGACGAGCTTCAACGAGAATCTGCACCACCAAATCTACGCCTCCGAGCCATCAGATGATGGCACATCGAAGCCTCCGCCGAAGCCCGAGGGTTTCTCGGATCCGTACCTCTATCCTATGCTCACTCGTAATGAGCGCTTACGCCTGACCATGCTGTGGTACTACACCCGGGACCTCCTGGGCGACGAGGACCTCCTGAAGAAGATGCAAGCCAAGGTGGACTTGTTGGCGTCCATTATTGGTTGGGACTTCGCCATCTGTGGGCTGATCGACAATGACATATTTGAGCGCTTGAGCACCACTGGCTTACCTCTGGCTCGCTTACCCAGGCGAGAAAGTACTTGTTCGCATACAGTGCTGCAACAGCCGTCCAGTTCAGTCTTCTTCATCCCCGACTTGTCCGATGATTGGCGTTTCAAAGAATCACCACACGTCAGCCAAGGTGGTCTGAGAACCTATGCGGGAGCACAATTACGGTGTCGTGTAGATGGGAATGACCAGGATCTAGCTTTGGGATCTGTATGCGTCGCCTCGAACACACCTGGCTTGGCGCTGAAACCCTCTCAGTTGGAAATTATAGTCAAGTTTGCCGATATGCTCACCGAGGACATCATCAACGGCTCTCGGCGAAAGCGTGCAAAACAGCAAGAGCTGAACGATGCGTTGCTTCAAGAAGCTTTTGCAGAGTCGTTCAAGAATCCTACAGAGGCCGCGGTATTGAGAATTCTTGGCCAAGCTTTCCCGAAAGCCCAACTCAGCCTGTTACCCGTTGAAGGGGGTAGAGTCCAGCTGCAGAATGGCCCATCGGTCGAAGTGCCCGATGTACATGTGAAGAGTACGACCTGGGAGGATCACGACCTGATTGAGCAGCTCCTTCGCAACCATAACCACGAGAGACTGAGCGCTACACAACCTGTTCGCGCCATCATCGGCACGTTCCCGAGTAATGCGGTCAACACAGCGCTTGTTGTATCTACCACTGACATTACGTTTATCTTTGATGACGTCGATGTGCGATTCGTGGAAGGCTGCGCGATGATACTAAGGAGCGTTGGGCAGGAGAGGTCTTTGCAGGAAGCTTTGAAAACACGCGAACGGTTCTTACGGGGCATCACGCACCAATTGCGCACGCCGATCCATGGAATCCTAGGATCCGTGGACCTACTGGTAGACGAGTTGAGCAAAAGTAGACGTAACAGGTTGGCGAGTGCGCCCACGGATCACAGGGTGCCCGAGAACCTGAGGATGATCCAGAGCTCTGGGCGCGAGCTCATGTCGACAGTGAACAATGTGATCAAGTTCAATCGCTGGACCGATTCCGTCCGCACTTCAAAGACGGCAACCCTGGGAGCACTGGATACCCTGGAATCCGAGATTCTGGAGGAGATATCTAGCCTTCTGCCATCAGACCAATCAGATCGCATGTCAATCCTCTTCTGCAACCAGCTTCCTGCCGAAGTTGGGGCAGTACAGATCGACACGATCGTGGTGAAAGATTGCCTGCAGTCTCTCATCCTCAATGCGGTACAAAACACGGAGCAGGGTAGTGTCGTGATCTCTACCTCGATGGCGTCGGATCGCTCGACTATCATCTTCGATGTGCATGATACCGGCTGTGGAATTCCAGTCTCCGACCAGAGCCGCATATTCGATGCGTATGAGAAAGGCAACGCTCATAGTACGGGAGCAGGCCTTGGCCTGACCCTTGCATATAACATCGCCAACGCTTTGGATGGTGCTGTCACGCTCGTGTCATCCGTGCCCGGAGTTGGCTCGCATTTCCAGGCACAATTTCGAGAGCCTAGTTTTGCATGTTCGATGGATGGTGCAAGAGCGGTAGTCAAAGAGAGCGTACTTCCCAGTCGCTTTGCCATTCTGTCCTCCTCGAACCCAGTTTCCACTTTCGATGAGCACCTTGCACACGTGCTTGAAACCCGAGGGCTGGAGCTTACAAAGGACATAGCAGATGCACTCGTAGTCGTGCCGTTTCACAATCAACAATACGAGGACCTGCTCCACCAGGCTGCGCAGTGCCCGGCCACGATTTCATTGGTTCCGGCAGGGCAAGATGTCTCTAAGTATCAGAAGTCTTACCCGGGTATCATGTTCTTCTCAGGGCCGTTTACCTCGAAGCGGCTCGAGGAGATCATTGTAGCAACAAGGAGTACATGTATGGCTCGCCGCTCGTCCTCGTCCAAGGTACAGCACACTGCAGACTCTGAGGTCAGCATCGAAGCTCGACCGGTAGCGCAACGCTATGACTCCGTTGCACCAGAGCATTTATCCAGACTCAATGCTATGACTCTAAACGCTGCTACACCCAATTGTCTCATTGTGGACGACAATGTGATCAACTTACGAATCATGAAGATGTACTGCGAGACACGAAAGTTTCCGTACACGACTGCAGTCGATGGTCTGCAGGCTGTGTACAAATACAAAGAAGCCGTCGCAGGTATTCCGATCAATCTCATCTTGCTTGATTTGCAAATGCCGAACTGCGATGGCATAGAAGCCTGCGAGCAAATCAGAGATTTCGAGGCCAAGGAAGGATTGTCTCCGGCTGCTATCTTCATCGGTCAGTATTCTCCAGCTGCATAACGTTTGTTTGCCTCATTCGTCAACTAACAGGCATGTTGTAGTCACCGGTCAAGACTCTCCCACCGACAGAACAAAGTCTTTTGAGGCTGGAGCTGATAAGTTCTTTGTCAAACCGCTCGCTCTGAAAAGTCTTGATAGGGGAATTGCAGATGTGTTTGACGATAACATGAAGTCGGCTCCAGACGTGTAGCATCAGCCGTGGGCGCGAGAGCCACGTTCTCTCGTTGACGGATCATAGGAACTACAGAGCACATACAGCGTCCCATGCCCACGAGCGGAAGCTGAGGACGAGGATTTGTGCTTCAGGGTCTCACGCCGTCGCTAAATAGAGGCCAGCAGCTGCGCATGACAAGCCATGTTTGCATTGCCACCAGTAAGTCCGATGTCGGACACGAGTCATGAGGCTGCCACCGGATCAGCACACTACCTCCTAGGAGGTACGACTTTCACCACGATGGCCTGCCCACCTGGTGCTTTGGCTGCCCCACGCATAGTCCTGGAAGGTGGCTTCAACCATTAGCAAGACCACTGGTCGCAACGCGAACATTGTTACATGTACAGTCGGATCATCTTGCCCTGCTTGACACGGACCAGAGACGGCTGCGCTGGTGAGGGCAATCCCTTTCGCGGCTTCACCTTTGATTGCTGGACCGTTGGGGCTATCAAAGGCCTCAGGAATACACGACCTTTTCTTACAGATAGGATCGTGGATACTGGATCTACGGAGACATGGACATAAACAACAGAATCTGGAGAAATGGAAATGAGGCATCAATCAAGTGACCAAGAAGCCTGCCATCTTCTAAGACTTTTTCTATTAGCAATACATATAATATACAACCATTCATCTACGGTTCCACCTCTCGCTTTCATCACATAAAATGACAACGAGTAGAACCCTCTCTCTCCCATTCCCTCTCCATCCGCCTCCCCTCCATCCAAACCAAATACTCCACAAACTCCAACAACACCTGCACACAATGCATCCGCCCCTGCGTCAAGAACGCATTCCACACCGCATACCGCCCATGTCTCTTCCTCCACTCCCGCTTCAACGCCCTCATCAATTTCTTCCCCAAACGACTCACTTTTCTCACTTTTCTGCTCTTCTTCTTCTCGCACAACTTTCGAAGAATTTTATCTAAATCCGACAAAACTTCTTCCCAATCCGAAACTAGGCGCGCCGAAAATCCTTGTCCGGGAGTAATTTGTTGTCGCGCTCGCACGAGGTAGCCGAGGGCTTTGACGCGGTTGCAGAGCAGATTTGGGGAGGAGGGCCAGCGGCCGGGGCCGGTGATGATGATGGGGGTGGTGGTGATGCTCGCTGTTGTTGATGGAGAAGGAGGGCCAAAGGGGTTGGTAGTAGTGGTGGTGGTGTCGGGGACTTGCATGCGGACATTTCCGTGGCCGTCGCGATGAGAGAGATTTTCGAAGAAATTGTGGGCGGTGTCGTAGATGTTTTCTTCTTCTGCTTCGCTGCCTGTAGTGCTGTCGCTGTCAGTAGTATTGGCTGGGGGACTGTTTTCGTAGGTTGGTGCGAGTGCGCGAGCTAGAGCGGAGCGCTCGGCGATTTGGGGGTTGGGGGCTGGGGTGGGCAAGGTGAAGAGAATTGTGCGGCAGAGAGGACATTTGTTACCTGTTGGAGCGTTGCTGTAGGTGAGGATGCAATCGTGGCAGAAGATGTGATTGCATGCTATGGTGACTGGATCTACGCATGGATCTTCGAGACATATGGCACACGAAGCAGATTGCTCGGTCACTGGTGTCAAGCCGGTGGCGACGAATTGTTCGAGGGTCGGCATCTTGTCGATGTGTAGGTGGGTGGTCTTGTACGATCTTTGGGGGAATTGGGTACAGCGAGTCTGTAGGCTGTGAGCAACGCTTTCAATTGGATAGAATCGAAATATGCTCAGTACTTCTCACTGCTGTGTGAACAAATTGTTAGGCCATGAGCATATGCGATGTGCTCTGGAGTATATATGTTGCGAGAAACAATGCCCTTGTTGAACCTGACTCTTTCATATAGGACAACCAACGAAGGGATAACAAAGCGCTGTTATCAAAGCCATTGTTCAGTGATTCAAAGTCATTGTTTACTCCCTTTCCTACCGGCATGCAACAACTCTACTGTGAGGCAGTATCATCAATTCATTGTATGCCCGCCTGTAGTGCCATGGAGATCTGTCACGCCCGCAGAGAGGCTGTTCGAACTTCGACTGTCCACTTCGCTATACATCTTGCTGCAAGTCTCCAGAGTCGATGCGGAGTTCCGAGGTACAGAGCTCTTGTTTGGATGTCCTGCAAACACGGTCACCAGTAACATGTCGGTGCAACTGCAAAGTGAAGTGGCAGACGACGCAGTCACATGGTCAAGCTGTGCTTTTTAGATTGATCCATGCGTAAGGTAGCGGCACGGGCCGACGCCTCTTTTCGCACGACTCTCGGCCGGCTAGCTTCTCTGCCGGCGGTCTACCTCCTAGGAGGCAGGCCCGGAGCCCAAGAGGGCGGCGATTTCGCGATGTCGGAAGGTATCAAGACCTTCATCTATGCCTACATCTCGCCAGACAGAGCCACTTTACTCGGTCAGTCCAACAAGACAAATGTTGCTACCAACATAATCAAACACTTTCGGGAGATTACAGCACTGCTTCCGGATCCTCTAGGAGAGCGGAGCGTCCGAGAGATATCGTGATTTTGTTCTGCCGTCGCTGGGTGGAGGGAGGGTAAAAGATATGCCGACTACATCAGCCGCACGAGCCGCGCAGCGCGCCCTAGTTCTAGGCCTGCCGTTCGATTCGTGGGGAACGACTTGCCCGACATCGCTGTCGTTAATTGGCAGGAATTCTACGTCTGTAGCCCTCGGATAAGTGTGTGCCTCCACGTCTTTACCGCATATCCAACAAGTCAAGCGTCCGAATACTGACGCGGCGCAAACTACTCTACCGATCCCGTCCGTCCTGACAGACTTATCAGCTATTATAACATACATCATGGCTGCCCTCCGATCCTTCGCAGCTCCCATCTTCACCACCGCCACTACCACTTCCT
Organism: Sphaerulina musiva SO2202; assembly: GCF_000320565.1. Taxonomy (NCBI): domain Eukaryota; kingdom Fungi; phylum Ascomycota; class Dothideomycetes; order Mycosphaerellales; family Mycosphaerellaceae; genus Sphaerulina; species Sphaerulina musiva. The sequence continues at coordinate 616,480 of NW_016017385.1, forward strand.
CTTCCTCCGCTAGACTTATCCCCGCAGCACGCGCATTCCCACGCCCAATTGCAGCCAAGCTTGTTCAGCGAAGAACCATGGCATCACAGATTCCGAAGATCAAGGTCAAGAACCCCGTCGTCGAGCTTGATGGCGACGAGATGACCCGGATCATCTGGCAGGACATCAAGGACAAATTCATTCACCCATACCTGGACATCGATCTCAAGTACTACGATCTTGGCTTGGAGAAGCGTGATGAGACAAATGACCAGATCACAACGGATGCTGCGGAGGCGATCAAGAAGTACAGCGTGGGTGTGAAGTGCGCGACCATCACGCCTGATGAGCAGCGTGTGGAAGAGTTTAAGCTCAAGAAAATGTGGCTGTCGCCAAATGGCACAATTCGTAACATTCTCGGAGGCACTGTGTTTAGAGAACCAATTGTCATTCCACGGATACCCCGCCTTGTTCCGGGCTGGAAGAAACCGATTGTGATCGGTCGTCACGCCCATGGTGACCAGTACCGCGCACAGAACAGAGTCATTGAAGGACCAGGCAAGCTTGAAATGGTGTACACGCCCAAGGGTGGTGAGCCTCAAAGAACGCTGGTCTTTGAGTTCACCGACAAGCACGAGGGAGGTGTCGCTCAGACACAGTACAACACCGTCGAGAGTATCAAGGGCTTTGCACACTCCTCGTTCAAGCACGCACTCTCGCTCAACTACCCTATGTACATGACCACCAAGAACACCATCCTGAAGGCCTATGATGGCAAGTTCAAGGACATTTTCCAGGAGATCTACGAGAAGGATTACAAGAAGGACTTCGAGTCTAAGGGTCTGTGGTACGAGCACCGTCTTATTGACGATATGGTTGCTCAAATGATCAAGAACGAGGGCGGCATGGTCATTGCCATGAAGAGTACGTTGCCCTGAATCCACGAATGTAGGCTTGAATACTGACAGGAAATAGACTACGATGGTGATGTTCAATCCGACATTGTAGCTCAAGGATTTGGCTCTCTGGGTCTCATGACATCCGTTTTGGTTACTCCAGATGGCAAGACGTTCGAAGCTGAGGCAGCACACGGCACTGTCACTCGCCACTACCGCGAGCACCAGAAGGGCAATCCTACCTCGACGAACCCCATCGCCTCCATCTTCGCCTGGACACGAGGTCTTGCCAAGCGTGGAGAGCTCGATGGCACACCAGAGGTGGTCAAGTTCGCCGAGAGCTTGGAGGAGGCATGCATCCATGTTGTCGAAGAGCAAGGGATCATGACCAAGGATCTGGCGATCAGCTGTGGCAAGAAGAACGATTACGTGACAACCACGGAATATCTCGATGCTGTTGAGAAGAGAATGCGTGCTGTGCTCAGCTCGAAGTTGTAGAGCGTTTCCCAGCGAGTTCGCTTCAAGATTTTAATTTCAGATTAATCTCAGCATATTTGCGGCGCCATGTACAGTGTATATAGAGAAATCCTTTAGGATATCAAAAATGAATGTTTGTGCCTGAACAGAACAAGTTTAGCCTCACGCCAAGATTTTCCTCGCACCCTCGATTCGCGCTCAGGAACTTTTTGGACTTCACGTCTGCACCCACGACACCTCGACCCTCACACCCTCCACCCTCACACCCTCACACTCAGCCCATCCACAATCATGGCAGAACAACTCGTCCTCCGCGGTACCCTTGAGGGTCACTCCGGCTGGGTCACCAGCTTGGCTACCTCGCTCGAGAAGTGAGAACAGTCCCCCGCCGCTCTCATTTTCGAGAGCAATACAGCGCGGAACAGCAGTACTGACAGGCATTGGCAGCCCCAACATGCTCTTGTCCGGCTCGCGTGACAAGACCCTCATCGTCTGGAACTTGACCCGCGACGAGACCAGCTACGGCTACCCTAAGCGATCGCTCCACGGCCACTCGCACATTGTGTCCGACTGTGTCATCTCCTCCGACGGCGCCTACGCCCTCTCCTCCTCGTGGGACAAGACTCTCCGCCTGTGGGAGCTGTCCAGCGGCCAGACGACTCGCCGCTTCGTTGGACACAACAACGACGTTCTGTCCGTCTCCTTCTCTGCCGACAACCGCCAGATCGTGTCCGGTTCGCGTGACCGCACCATCAAGCTGTGGAACACCCTCGGTGACTGCAAGTACACCATCACCGACAAGGGACACACTGAGTGGGTCTCGTGCGTGCGCTTCTCGCCAAACCCACAGAACCCAGTCATCGTTTCGGCTGGTTGGGACAAGTTCGTCAAGGTAAGGACATTCTCCTCGCGCTAATAACACCCAGAACAACCTCACTTCCTATGATGCTTTATTACAAGTATTTGCTACTTTAGAGCCGCCATCTACGGCTATGAAACCAACCTGCCTTTGAAGGCACTCTGATCCTTTGTCGAGTGCTAGCATGTTGTCAAAATGGACTACTGTTCCGTTGAGTAATGCGCTGACTTTTGTTTTTCTAGGTCTGGGAGCTCTCCACCTGCCGCCTGCAGACTGACCACATTGGTCACACCGGCTACATCAACACTGTCACCATCTCCCCCGATGGATCGCTCTGCGCCTCTGGCGGTAAGGACGGTACCACCATGCTCTGGGACCTCAACGAGTCCAAGCACCTCTACTCCCTCAGTGCTGGTGATGAGATCCACGCCCTCGTCTTCTCGCCAAACCGCTACTGGCTCTGCGCTGCCACCGCCAAGGAGATTGTCATCTTCGACCTCGAGAAGAAGAGCAAGGTTGATGAGCTCCGCCCAGACTTTGTTGATGTCGGCGGCAAGGCGCGCGACCCAGAGTGCATTTCGCTCGCTTGGTCTGCTGATGGCCAGACTCTGTTCGCTGGTTACACCGACAACAAGATCCGTGCTTGGGGCGTCATGTCGCGCGCTTAAATGCGTGTAGCTAGATCTCCCAGCGCATTGACGACAACAGGACAAGGGGATGACGGCGGTTTGGAAACGGCATTGATGAGGTGCTGCGATACGAGGCTTGCCAGATACTGCTTCATAGGGTGGTGGGAGGCAGTTCTGGCAAGAGTAGGACAGGTCGCAGCGGTGCACGTGCCATCTAGATCAGATGAATGATACGACTTGACTCAGTCCATTTTACCTTCATTTCTCCTTTTAAAAGTTGTTTTCATTCATATGATACTTTTCACATGTACATACCTGAAGTATCATCTTTGCACGCGATCATTTCTAGACGCATAACACCCATCCAGCAGATCCAGCCCGCTTTTACATTAACTACATGGTACAGTAGAGAAGAAGCCCAAACACAATCTTCTTCCTCTCTAGTGGATATCAAAAACCCCAACTATTAAAAATCACCTCCCACCACCACCCCCACCACCCTCAACCTCCCCCTCCACCAACCCCAACTCAAACTCCAACCCCTGCGCCTCCGCCCCAACAACAACAATCCTCTCATCCAACCTCGCCAAAACCGCATCCAGCGCCTCCAACGCCACAGAATCAATCCCCCCCACACGAACCAAATCCCCTCTCAACTGCACCTGCCGTATAGCCGCAGATTGCAATTCCGCCACATAGCGATTTAATGCGTGCGTAAAAGTTTGGCCTGCGGAGAGAATAGTGGCGGGCTCAAGGGAAGTTGTGGCGGTCAGATGGGATGTTTGGAGAGTGTGGAGGTATCCCGGACCGAAAATTGAGCCGTGGGTTTGGCAGAAGGTTGTGAGGTGGGATTGGAAGGTGAGGAGGAGATGGTGAGGAGGATTATTAATGTGATGATCGTTATTACATGTATGATTATTGTCGTTCATGAATTCGTCTTGAGAAGTGGTGGCGGAGTTGGGTGGGCTGGGGAGGTGAGATGTATAATGCTGTTGTGATGGGAATTTTGTCTTTGTATCGTTGTGTATGGATATTGCTGAGTCTGTTGTTGCTTCGTGTTGTTCTTGTTGCTTGTGCTGGTGGCCATAGAGATTTAAGTTCTGGAATCCTGAGATTGAAGTGTCTCGTCGCTTGAGTATTAATCGATCGTTCTGGTAGAGTCCGTTGGAGTTTGCATCGTTTGCTTTCCGCTTTCCTGTCGCGGCCATACTGCTTCGCAATGTCATTATATAGAGAGAGAGAGAGAGAGACAATGGTATCACAATGTATCACGAAGAGAGCGAGTATACCTGTAGTATAGTTTGTACGGGATGGATCACGCAATTTGCCAAGGGCCGAGACCGCTCTGGTACAGAAATTGGAAAGTTCATGTACAAAATACCACTCTTTTCCGAGTGCTTGAATCGCTTGATTGACACTCTTCTACGGAGTCCTGTCGTTCAGTCGTATATGCTTCGACGAATCCACTCGACTTCAAGTCTCCCCCTTCTATTAGTTCCACGAGCTCGCTTCTTTGCCGCTAACACCTAGAGTAATGAGTTCTGTACCTGCCCAGTGGCGTCACTTACGTCCCGTGGAGCAAGCATTTGAAGCAGCTGCTGTGAATGCCCATTGCTCAAGGCACTATCAAGGCTGCGTGAAGCGAAACGCCCGAGCCAAGCTCTCCAGATCACATAGCTTTAGTCCCTTGAAACCAGCAGTGCTGGCAATGCGAGCGGCGACCCGGCGAACTTCTGCGACAACTACATCCACATCTTCTCGCTCGATTGGATATCCGCCAGCCCAGCGGTATTCCCTCGGCACGATCTTGTTCGAGGGATGAGCATACTTCTCGGTCGCGTCGACGCGCAGCTGGCCCTTGCACAAGGAGAGCTTGATTTCGATGAAGCATGAAAATTTTGAACTACCAGCCCTGTGGAATGAGGATTCCGCGACCTCGAACATCTGGAGAACCACGTTTCGGAACACAGCGTCGTCACCAGCGTCACGAATAGCCTTCTTCACCGGCTTTTTGAAATTGAGAACTCCAGCTCGCTTCTGTTGCCCAGACGTCCGCAAAGCATTGAATCTACCCCCGAGGGCATGCTTGCGGTAGAGGGCACGATGCAAGAGGTTCGAGCCGATTGGCAAGTGAAACTCGGTATTCGCGAAGAAAAGTGGAAGTGCTTCCGCACGAAAGGTCTTGCACACACGCGCAACTTTTGGCGTAGCGGTGACTGCAAGCACGTGCTCATCGTCCAGTTTCTCCTGGAAGGTGTGTTCGTAGATGATTAAACGAACGTCGACTGGCAAATCGAGGATGCGAAAAACGCGCGCTAGCTTTCGCTCCTCTGAATTGGCCTCTATGTGCTTGATGCGACGAGCAAATGCTCTAATCTCAGCACGCTCAGAGTTGGTGAGGTAGAGAGTAGATGGCTCTACAGTGAATCCCTTGTCTGAAGGCTCCATTGTCCCAATCTTGCGAAGAACGTCGGCCGTCGGTGGGTTGACTGGCTCGTAAATGGCTGTCGCGTTGGTTCGGCGCCAGCGGTTGGTGATCTGCTTCATGGCCATGGTGAATTGCTCAATGCTGTTGTGTGGGTGCGCCCTTACGAAGACAACAGCAGGCTGTCCACGTTGTCGATGAAGTTGAAGTACGAGAGTTGGCTTGTGGAGGCATGAGTTTAGAGGCAGGAACGAAGAAGCCGAAGCTGCCTACAGGTAATTTACGAGAACGATCTCTTATAGGAACGGGCCGCAGTCGTTGCTGCGTGAGCTTCACTTCACTCTATCTCGCTTCACTTAACCATGGTCTCTGGTCAATGAGGAACGTGTTGGCGACGAATACTGAAGTGAATCTGGTGAGGAATGCAACCCGCGAGGGCAGCCTTAGACCAACGTGTTCTATTTCGTAATTGAACCATGTATGACTGCCATCTGGACAGTACTACGCTTGCTCGCTGATACGAATGTCGTATAGAATATAAAGCTCATCTGCTCATTTTCCTCCTCTCCTTCCCTTGACAAATCCGACCAGATTCTCAATCACGCCCTCAAGCGCCTCCTTTTCCTTCAACCCTTCATCTTTTCTCTGCAGCCAATACTCCAAAACTTTGCTTGCCTCCCGATTCAAGCCCTCAAGTGTAGCCACATGATGCTGCATCTCCCGATCATCCATGCCAATCATAGCTTCATGTGTAGTTCTGCAGAGAAGCATGGCGCGATTGGAATCGAATTCTGGAGGTGGCAATGGACCCTTCGATGCAGTCCCAGTTCTCCTCGGAGCCTTCTTTTTGGCTCCAGTTTTACTGTCGACACTTATACCAGAGTCGCTCGCGCCATCATTCTTGAGCCGATCTGTTTGTGTTGTTGACGCTCGAGGGGAGGCAAGGTTTATGTTCGGGAGCACGAGACGTTTTTGTTTGGAGGGTGGAAGGATCTCATCAAGGTCGACTGGAACTCCTAATGAGACAAGGAAGAGGCGCCGGATCTTGCTTCGGGTCCAGTTAGGAGGCTGCATGGGCGGCGGTTGGACGAGTTGTTGCCATAAAGAGAGAGAGCGTTCGGAGAGGAAGGGGGAGCTGTTTGACATGTCGAGTGGTTGTGCTGATGTGTTTGGAGGTGAAGAGGTTGTGTTTGGGAAAATGAGATCCAGATATGGGGCTAACGTATCATGCAGCTCTTTGCCTTGGAGGCCGGATTCAAGGGTTGGCTGATGATGGGGTCAGCGATGGCTTACTGGTGCAAAAGTAGTAAGTTACGTGGCTACTTACAAGTCCTGCCAACGTATCTGGCAAAGCATAAGATACAGACTGATCAGGGATACCGCCATCGACATCCCCAGGCGTAGTGGGTTCGTTGTCAAAGTCTCCAAAGTCATCATCATCGCCACCTTCGGCAAAGTCGTCGAAATCATCTCCAAAGTCATCATCGTCGTCTGCCCCACCATTTTGCCCGTCATTTTCTGTTTGTAGTGGAGCAGCCTGCTTATGCGCGTCCTCTTCTCCTTGAGCCTCCCACATGCTCCGGAACCAGGCCTGCCTATCTTCAGGGTCTTGCTCTATTTGGGATCTGCAGGGCGTCGTCAGCACAAGTCTCACACCTCTTAATACAAGACGACTTACTGACCATACTCGCCACTGCTGGCAGCAGCTGGCGCCTTCCGCACTTCATCTGGCGCAGCGTCTGCCAGTCTCTGTTCGTATGCGGCTGTGCCCTCGACTTCTCCATGTGCTGGCTTGTTGTCCACTCGCTCCACAACGAGCTTTGGTATTGGCGATCCTCCCGGGGTCATGGGTCTGCTACCAGTCGAACTCGTGCTCGCGGCGCTGTTGCCTCGACTTCGAGTCCCCCCAATTTGGAGTGTCGCGCTTCTTGATCTGGTCCCTTCTGGCACAATCTCTATCTCGTCTGGCACTGCATCCTGGGTGCGGAGAGAATAGGCAGGAGTGCCAGGGACTTCGCCATGAGCGGCCGTGTCATCGACTCTTTCTACTCTGGTGATTGGAATGGGCGATTGCGGCGGCTGGTTCGGGTTTGGTGATGTCGTCTCCGTCTCGCCTTCAGAAGCAGATGAGAAGTGGTCGTCGGATGAGTCTGTTGACCAGTCTTAGCAACTCTGGAGGACTTGACACGGACATGTGAGAACGTGGGACCATTATACATACTGGAGACGACATCCTGGCCTTGAATATCCTGCGTGTTGATGCGTGGAATCTGAGGGCCGGACATGACTGCGTACTACAAGGTAGTGTATCGAGCTGCTCTGGTCTGCTCTTATCTGCTCTGCTCTGCTGTCAAGTATGCCTTCTGTATTGTCTGTGCAAGTACCGGGAAGCTGGCAGCCTCAACTCATCTATTGTTTACCTGATGGCTCTGTCGCAGTCCGTGGAGGCGCAGTCCACTAGTCAGACTAGTGATACCTGGTCACTAGGAGGTAGGTTGTCGACGAGGCTCCACAATGGGCTAGAACGTCTTGGCTTGTATGGCCACAACTCCACCTCCTCTTCTCGCCCCTTGCTTTGTCCCAATTTAACATTGTATTTTACGCCTGAAGTTGGAGGTATAACTCGAACAAGCCAGGCATCAGACTAGGATGGCGATGCAGTATCGAATTAATGCGCAACCCAATGCACTGACGGCTAGCTGGAAATTCTTTTATTGACCGCAATGCCCTACGAGGAAGCTAATGTAGCTCGTTCTAACTCAAGACATTCAGATATGGATCCGCAACCGTGAAAATGCAGGACAGTCTTGGAGATTGAAAGCTACCTCCTACTCTGAAACATGAAAGTTCAGCTGTATCTGCAACTGCAGTCGTACATCTGCCTGTCTTACTCTACCCACGGCCCCAATCTCACCACCAGTGTGCGTAGTGGCCCATGATTGCTGGCTCCTATACCAGATTCTGCTCTGCCCCAACGTTCCATGTTCACTTTCACTCAGATGCATAAGGTGACTGCAGACTTGCAAAAACACATCACTTTCGACGCTGTCATTCAGTGAATGATACCCCAATAAGTTCTTCAGCGTGTACAACACAGTACAGTTTCTCTCATGCATGCTCGTAGAGTGGCGTCCTGTTCTCCTGGCGGCGCTACGTGTCTCTATACTCAATGCGATCTCTCCAGCACTTTGGCTCGTCGGCGCTACTTATCGCTCTCTAGAGTGCTTTGGAATGCTATGTGTTTTCCTCTTGAATCTCCTCCTCGTCTGCAAAATCTTCGAGAACCGCTTCCTCGGCTGTAACACCTGCCTCATAAGCCGCTGCTTCAGCATCTCCAGAGAGTCCGAGCCTCCTCACTCCAGCTTCCAGCGAAACTTCATGGCGTGCTTGTAATTGTTTTTCTAGCCTGGATCGTCTGATGTTCGGTGCGTGCGGCGTAGTCCAGACATAGTCACCCGTACCCTTCCAAGCGCCATTGCGCTGGCAAAAAGCGAGAAAAGCTGCCCAATTCAAGTCCTCATCTAAAGCATCCGGGTTGCCGATCACGACCAATGCTTCTTTTGCTCGTGTAAGGGCGACGTTGAAGCGTTTCGATTCGTGTATGACTCCAAGCCCACGGGCTAGGTCTTGGTCTATAAAGCGGCGGCGACTGCGTGTAGTACACACGATAGCGACTCGAAATTCGAGACCTTGGTAAGCTTCAAGCGGTCCAATGTTCACACTGGCAAGACCTTTTACCCTTGCTCTGGTGCGCAGGACTTTGACTTGCGCTCTGAAAGGACTCATTATGCAGATATCTCTTGGCGCCACTCCTTGATCGACGAATGACCTGGCGTGGTTTACCGCAATATCGGCCTCCTCGAGGTTGAACCAACCACCGCCATCCTGTTCAATCTCGTCCTGGCCTCGATTCTCGTGGAACAGAACAGGCAGGTCACGTCCTTCGAAGCCAGGCCATACGAGTAAAGCTTCCGTGTCCTGGGTGTGCGGTTCTAGAGTATCGTGATAGAACAGCGACGAAGGAATCGCTAGGATCGCAGGGTGTGATCGATAGTTACGAATGAGGTCTGTGAACGGGGGCTTCATGAGCGGCAGCATATCGCTCGTAAGTCGTGGAACATGGCCGCCTTGCTGCTTTGCACGCGCTAAGGGATGATCTTTGTATAGAGGCAGCTGCAAAAGGCGCTCAAACAGGGACGTTTGCAACTCAGCTATTTTGCTCGCTGTTCGCGGCCCCAGCTGATTGGGATCTCCCACCATCACCACTTGAGCTTCCCTGACGAAATGGTGACTCCTTGAAGGGGGCGCGATCACAAGTAGAGGAATCAGAGCCTCCAATTCTGTTGCTTGAGCGGCTTCGTCCAATATCAGTGCGTCCCAGTGTAATTGGAAGGTTGGGCTAGATTTTCGTGGATGATGTGCAGAGAATATGGCCGCTTCATGGTGACACAGGTCTGCGTTTGTTAGACGGGCTCTAATCAAGAGCTCTGCATCCCGAGTTGTGGTGACTACAACTTGCTTGGCCATGAAATCGGCGAAAGGAGGCAAGGAAAACATGCTGTCATCCACAAAGCCTGTCGCAAGGGACAAGTCAGTTCATATCTTTTTTGCCTCATTCCGTCCTGCGCTGACTCGACTTACAGTATGGGAGAATCGTGTTCGATACCTCTGCGAAGCTGCGGGCAGGCGAATTCAGACGTAGCAAGTCTTTGGGTGATAGGACTGCTCTCAGTCGTTGCGTTAGCGTATCGGCGGCCGATTCAGAGGGCGCACAGAGCAGGAGGTGCTTGGTTTCGTCCTGTGCCAGAATCTGAAGAGCCAGCTCTACCACAGTTTTCGTCTTGCCTGTGCCGGGCGGTCCTGAAATGAGGTAAGGCACTCTGCCGTAATCGTCGCGTAAAACAGTCTGAATAGCGCGTCCCTGTTCGTTGTTGAGATCTAGATCGAACAACTGTAAGCCATGGCGAGAAGTATTCAACGTCGTCTGCAGCTTTCCGTCTTTCGTATTTGGGAAGAGCATGCTGCGTAGCCAGCTGTTGTCCTGTTGTACCTGCTTGGCTACCTCTCCCAGAGCTACTTGCAATGCACCAATCCGCGCGTCCTGTAACGTGAAGCGAGCATTGTATAGTCCGCTGATTTGATGTAGATAGTCAATTCTCAAATGCAATGTCTCGTGAAGACGATCAACCGCCCATACGACAGCAAGGTGACAGATATCGGCACTTCCAGGCATGGGAACCCCCCGATTGTTTGTAAAAATCCCAGAAGAGGTAACGATGCTGCCGTGCGCGTCAAATTGCAGCTGTCGTATATGGACTGTGTCGCCAATTTCCAGAAGAATGTTGTTCTCACGAAGGCCGGGAACTAGTAGTCTATATATGGCTTGCTGAACATCGCCGGGCTAACACATATTAGTATTTCGGATTGGAGCTCGCTGCAATAGCGCGCAGAGTGAGGTTGCGGCGAAGGAGAATTGATTGGCATGGAATGTGCAGCGTCTTCCGTATAGCCTTGCACACAAGGCTCGTCCTTGACCAGACTCAGGAAGCATTCTAGAAGACCATACAATGTGTGTTGGCATGGAACACCACTCACCATTTGGAAAAGCCCCACCTGGTAGAGATTACGCTGCTCGCACTCATTTTGCAAGGCGGAAATCTCCAAGTCGAGAGCCGCAGAGAAGAAGGGACTGTATGTGTTCGCGTTGAGTGCAAGTGGACCTGTGTCTTGAGGTGGTGAAATGGCGATAGACGGGCGTGGGCGTGCGGTCAGAAAGCGTCCAGCGAAGTCCAGCACATATGAGTCGAAATTGATCCAAGGTGGTTCTTGACTGCTGTAGAAGTGGGCAGGCGCCGAATTGACTTGCTTCAGGATTAGTGGTATGTAGGGTTCAGCGTACACATCCAGCTCTTTTCCTGTCGCCATGTCTCATCTCGAACCACTGTTGCGTGGGAGAGAGAGGGCGCGGCGATTGCGAGGTCACTGCAGTCGAAGGAGAAGAGACAGGAGATGCCGGTGTATACTTGCGTGATGGTATGTTATGGTGTATCTCTCCATGCGTTAGCGGTAGCTTGCAATGAATGATGCCGTATGGTGAAACTGCATGCAAGGTAGATACATATGTGTGTAAGGCCTTGAAAGGCTTGAATACTTCGCGCTCAATTAGGTATGATAAGACAAAACTTGGTCAAAATTCGACCAGTTTTGGAATTTCTCACTTTTCAAGGCCCAATTATTGAATTTATGCCCTTCCAAGTACATCATACATGTAATCTCAATTATCAAAATTCTAGGAACTAGCCTGTAATAAGAAGAAGGTAGTCCGTAAGAAGAAGAAGGTTTACGAGGTAGAGCCTGCGTACGGTACGGTACGGGCCCGTAGGCCTATTAGAAAGCGTACTGGGCGCGTACAGGGGAGAAAATTGATTATTGAGGTCGAAAGTACCTGAATGAACTTCCTGAAGTAAAAGAAAATCCGACTCACTTTTGAAAATTGAGCTCAATTATCAGATAGCTTACCAGGTACTTCTCATAATTTGTGCATCATTCCGATAATTCGATAATTGGGCTCAATTATCGCTGACTCCGAGGTATTCGATCTCAATTATATAATTGAAACTGTCTTATCATCTTACCGTAAGGTATGGATAAGACAGGTTCAATTATCGATAATTCAGCGCGAAGTATTCAAGGCCTACCTTAGGTAAGAACGCGAAGTGGTCTCGGCCGGGCCGGGCCAGCCACTCTCGTTCTCATCGGCGTGCCAAGACTGTCGTATTTCGAGGACTTTATTCTGCCATCCATCTAGGTTCCGGCCGAGATCGGCCTCCGTGCATTGAGCTTGGATCTTTTTCGCAGGCACTCATCAATTATTGCTTGCTCGCCCAGTCACAGTCACACAACTTGACTGTCCCAAACTCACCACACCCTCCCCATTGCCCAATCTCATCACCATGGCCTCCAAGAACGCCTCCAGAGCTCTCCGCGCCTCGCTGAGGCAGCTGAAGGCACCTGAGGTGCAGCGACGCACCTTCATCACCGCTGTCAACTCGGCCAAGCAGGGCGTGCGATCAGCGCCCAAAGCCGCGACATCTGCCATTGTGCACCAGACACGCGGCAAGAAGACTGTCGACTTCGCCGGCGACAAGGAGGTCGTCTACGGTATGCGGCGCAACCACATTTGAGCGCCTCGGGGCCATGACTGACGCCCACCACAGAGCGCGCCGACTGGCCACGTGAGAAGCTGTTGGTATGTTTTCTACACCACTGCGCATATGACTCCATCGTCGGATTGAAGTCATTTGAAGACGTACGAAGAGCGCGCTTGCTAACGAGCTTCCTACAGGACTACTTCAAGAACGACACACTCGCCCTCATCGGATACGGCTCGCAAGGCCACGGACAGGGGCTCAACCTCCGCGACAACGGGCTCAATGTCATTGTTGGTGTGCGCAAGGGCGGCGCCAGCTGGAAAGAGGCAACACAGGATGGTTGGGTTGAGGGCAAGAACCTCTTTGACATCGACGAGGCCATCTCCAAGGGAACCATCATCATGAACCTCCTTTCCGACGCTGCGCAGTCCGAAACCTGGCCACACATCAAGCCACAGCTCACCAAGGGCAAGGTATGTCACCGCATCGCCTGTGCTTTTTTTTTCCGACTCATGCTAATGTCAGATAGACCCTCTACTTCTCCCACGGCTTCTCCCCAGTCTTCAAGGACCAGACCAAGGTTGAGGTGCCATCGGACATTGATGTCATCCTCGTTGCACCCAAGGGCTCTGGGCGCACTGTCCGCACTCTCTTCCGCGAGGGTCGTGGCATCAACAGCTCCGTCGCTGTCTGGCAAGACGTCACTGGCAAGGCTGAGGAAAAGGCCATTGCTCTCGGCGTGGCTGTTGGCTCCGGCTACATGTACAAGACCACCTTCGAGAAGGAGGTCTACTCTGACCTGTACGGTGAGCGTGGTTGCTTGATGGGAGGTATCCACGGCATGTTCCTCGCCCAATACGAGGTTCTCCGCGAGAACGGCCACTCTCCTTCAGAGGCATTCAACGAGACTGTCGAGGAGGCCACACAATCGCTCTACCCTCTGATTGGTGCCAACGGTATGGACTACATGTACGCCGCCTGCTCCACCACGGCCCGCCGTGGTGCCATTGACTGGAGCAAGCGCTTCAAGGAGGCCCTCAAGCCCGTCTTCGATGACCTCTACGACTCTGTCAAGACTGGCAAGGAGACGCAGCGCACCATGGAGTACGCTGGTCGTCCAGACTACCGCCAAGCTTTCGAGAAGGAGATGGAGGAGATCCGTGAGCTCGAAATCTGGAGAGCCGGTAAGGCTGTCCGTAGCTTGAGACCTGAGAACCAGTAAAAAGGGGGTTAGACATCTTGAGCAGAGGGGCGGACGGATACCACAACCAATTTTCCCATGCGTACACTCGCCGGATCTGAGATGAAAAAACAAAATCTATCCATCCTCTACCAGGACGATCCGAATCTCTTGTGTCTTGTGCGTGAAATAAAGGATTGGGGGGGACGTACGGGGACCTTTCTTCTTCTCCTTCGGAAGAGCCTCATTGAAAGGGGCCCTTCTCCGAAGAAAGAGAGATAAAGACCAAAAGAAAAGCATAGCTGTCTGTAATCTAGCTTTTACACTTTCCTACCACCACCTGACGCGAAATCGCCCTGCTGTATTACTTTTAGAATGGAAAAAGGGGGAGAGAGGGGAGGGAGTATATGCGATTTCTGTACTAAAAAAGAAAACAAAAAATAAAAGGATGTGTTTTATTGATATATTTTGTGGCCAAGTCCAATAACTCGCAAGTAAGATATATAGGGTACATTTGAGGTACGGCCCTAGGGTATTCTTCCATCTTCGAATTCTCTCGATACGAGCTATATACCTTATACCCTGCCTTGCCTTGCCTTGACTTACCTCACCTTAAGCTTTGGGTATATAATCTATTCGATTTCCTCGTTTCTTAGAAAAAAAGAAGAAGAAGAGGAAGGAAGACAAGAGGTGTGACTTTGTAAAGAAAACTTTAAATTACTACGTACATTCCTTGCACATCGTAATAAGCACTTCGCATACACGTTCTATATACCTTTCATCGGATAAAGAAAAAGAATTTCATGGCACACCTGATATAGGAAAAAAGAAAAAAGCTAGTTGCAAACTATGATTAGAGTAGCTGGTCATGCTGTGAAATTTTTACTTCACGATCAACGATTAGGTACTACAGATCAGATAACAATTGCTTCGAGGGCCGAATGTACCGTAGTCGCTCATTCTACTTGGCACTCTCTCATCGCGGAAGCCATCCACATCGCATCCACAACCAAGCCAAGATCTGGCGCATAACTTTCTTACATTAAGCCACGCGCACGGAAGGCCTCAGGCCACACATTCCAACAAGCCGTTTTAGGAAGCCTGATCCGAGAAGTTGCAGCTTCCGCCTTCCTAACATTGCACCGCAATGCAACAAGGCGCAAATGAACAACGTCGGTTTTCAATCGTCCGCCGTTGGGTACTGTTGTGGACAGTGTGTCGAAGCATGTTGTTGCACTGCAAAGTCCTCCAGGTGCCTACCATAGTTCGGAGGCGACTTTAAGTCGCTTATTGTGGCGTAGGGCAGATGACCCTGCGTCGGCGGCTTCTTGTGACCACGAGCCTGTAACAGGGCCATGAAGTCATGGAGTGTGATAGGGGTGATGGGAATGGTCCAGACCGTAACCAGCATTGGAACTCATGGATCCAGTGCTATCCTCCGAACTCAGACTCGGTTTACCACCTACAAGAGGCGGGGTATGAACAGGATGATGGGAGCCATGCTGTTGAGACGGGTGCAGAGACGGTTCGAGAGTCGAGAGTACATGGAGGTGAGGTAGGGGTGCACCAGGAGGACCCGGAGTATACTCCGGAATTGACGACTTTCTGCTATCGTCGGAGCTGACGGAATGGCTATGAACCAGGAGGGCGTGGTTTGAGTGATGGGGGTGTCCTGGGCTCGGCAGCACCGGCTGCTGAGATGATACATCCAAAATGGTCTGTATGGGGGGAAGCCGTTGATCGCTTCCTGAAGTCGCCGGTGGCATAGTGGTGTGCTGCAGATTCGGTTGACTGGCATAGGAGTTGTCTTGTACTTGCCGCAGCAGAGTGAAGATGTCATCGTAGGAGCTTGTCCTAATCCGCTGGAAGATCTCCAAGGCCTCGGGCTCCGGTCTCATCTGTACAAAGGCCAGAAGTTCGCGAATTTGGTCTCGTTCCTGTTCGAGAATCTGGTTTCGGCGCCGAAGGGCAGACCATCGACTCTCGCCTTCCTCTGCCTCATACTGGCACTCAGTACGGAGATTTTGACAGCGCGAACAAGCGGGCCTAATGATTTGAGGGGGCGGTGGTGAGCTAGTGATAAGATAAGAGGATTGCGTGCAGACGGGGGTTTCTCATACCGGATACCGTCGCACTGGGCTTTCATGTCAGCGAAAGGCGGTGGTGGTGGTGGGGGACGGGCGCGAGCACTGCACTCACTCGAGACTTCCTGCGCCGGCAAGCAGAACACGCGCTTTCTATGAGGGTGCGCTTGGGACGGCCGCCGGAGGGTCGATGAGAAGCAGCAGGCGGAGTAGTGCCGCCCTCTTTGGAGGCATCGCCAGACGAGGAGCGAGCCGCAAGCAGCGGCCGTGAATGTCCTGGGCCGGACATTCAAGATAGTATAGGCCGACCGGCGGTGATTGTCATGTGGAGTTACCTGAGGTAGTGGGTGTCGTTTGCTGGATTTGCGTTAAGTAAGTTTTGAAGAGAGGCCAACAACACACTCCGACGGAGTAGTGACCGACTGCACTTCAAGAAGGCACTTCCCGGACGTTAGGCCGAACATGAAGAGCACACGGTACCTCTCTTTTTTTGCTCTTCTCTCGACTGACGGGTTTTGGATTTCTCGATCGGCGATGAGAGGTTGAGATTCAGATTTCGCCGCCACACGCAGGAGCAGAGTGTGCAGAGTGTGCAGACGAGGTGGAGGTGGAGGTGGTGGTGGTGGTGGGCGCGATGGTGGCTTGGCCTCCTCAATTGTGTTTTATTACTGTGGCCGTGGCCGCCAGACGTGGCGGATGATGCTCTAGAACTAGGTACTTGTACCTACAGTTGCCTACTATAGTATTGGGAAGACAGTGGCCGCTTGGGCGGCATGCGTATATCCATTGTCCAGCGCGTGCTATGCTGGCCGACACTGGACAGTCAGGACCCGACCTCAGGTACCTATGATCCTTATTATCCACTACCCAGTGCTGCAGGCAGTGAGTGCCAGGCCAGGCCAGCCAGCCAGCCAGCCAGCCAGCCAGCCCAGCTCAGCCAGCCCAGCGCCAGTGAGCGCACCAGGCCCGTGGGCCACACGGCATCCACAAGTACAACCTAGGAGGTACATATGTAGACACGTCCCATCTCGCCTGGGAAGGCTGGGAACGAACGACGACACCTGCGCCACCCGTGGCGGGTCGTGTCCACCCGTGTTGTGTTCCTCCGGAGTCCGCGCCTCCATCCATTTGCCTGTGCCCTACATCATCGCACTGGTTGTCCACTTGTGCGTGCGTGCATAATGAGCGATGCACATGCACCTTGACACGCGTATACCGCATGCGGCAACGCCTGTCCGCTCCCGTCCCCGACTGACTCAGTGCCTTAGTAGTCCATCTCCATCGTTCCCATCAACGTCTCATCTCATTCTAGGTCGGTTGGTCGCAGGCTGCAAGCAGAGTGTATGTACCTGTATACCTTGTTTTTCATCAGATACCCGTCTGGCCCAGTCAGCAGCATAATATGTTCAAGCCAGCTTCTTCCCAGAAGCCCTTTCGCTGCAAGGTCGAACCAATCCCACTTCCTAGGAGGTAGCAGGTAGCAGGACCCGACTGAGCCACAGGACACCGTGCCGACCTGCCTCCCGTGAGGCTGATGTCGATGCGAGCGCACCGAGTGGCAGGTAACATGAGCTTACGCTTCGCACGTAAGACGCCGCCTCCATCCCGTCTCGCATCACCAGATTCATCACACGCGCACATCTCATCTCGCCTCTTCGTCTCGCCTCCTCCCATCTGTGCTCAGTCACCGACGATCGTGTGCTGCTGCGGCGGGCCTGCTGCTGGCTCCGGTCCTTGTCACCTTGCGCGTTGTACTGGTACTCCCGTGAGCGGACCGAGAAGAGATCATGATGATAATGCAGGCTCCCATTATCGCCGTAGCGCTTACCTTGCCCACATGCACAGCAGCCGTCGGCGCTGTGCGTGCTGGAGGCTGTTGCAATTGCCAATTGGCAGCCATCGGGCGCAACGATGTGACCGGTGACTTTGCGCTGCGGGAAGCTCCCATCATAAGGTACCTAATACATGCATACATGCATACCTACCTCATGTACGTGGCACATGCATCCCAGCTCGTCTCGTCACCGGACAGCCAGCGCCAATATCATCACGAGTTGACTCTGTTCTGTTCGCCTCATGTAGCTGAAGTTGTGCTGGCAGACAGTAGTAACATGAGGTAGCAGTACAGCATAGGTAGAAGGTATAGTACCTTAAGGTACTTTACGGGCAGAGAGGTGGAGGTACGCTTTCTCGTGACGTGATGGTGATGAGCAGATGCTGGTGGTGCATGCAGCTTCGTTGCATACAGGCACATAAGGCACATTCGTTACCTTCCCTACCTACTTCTCAGTCTCAGAATACGGTACTAAGGTATAGGTAGGAGGTAGGGCAGTTGCTAGTAGCCAGTAGGGACAGTAGGTAGGTAAGTTTAGATACGTTATCAGTCTTCCGGAGATCGTGTCTCCAGTCCCGCTATGATTCATCACATACAAGTACATGTATCTCATCCATCTCGTCTTATAGACTGATATCATACCTTACCTACCTGATCTTTACATCTTCTTGTTGCTGCTCTCGGCGTGAGAGAACACGACTTTGGCGATGAAATGACTGCACCACTCGTGCGATCGACGAGGCCGTCCTGTCTCTCGTGAGACGGCGGTGTGGGCAAGCTCCGGCATTGAGGTCGGCATCGAGGTCAGCATCGCGCACTGTACAATGGCACGCGCAACAGTCTCCGGGCGGATAAAGCACTTATCAGATGCTCTGTACACTACTACGCAGTTGACTACTGGCCAGACCGAGTCCAGACCTCGACATGGACGAATGTGGTTTCATACCACTTCAAAAGAGACAAAAAGAAGGGCGACTCCGCTCTGCCACCTGCACGGCTGCTCTTTTTGGTAACCTCATCAATACAGCTGTACCTACCTTATACATGTACCTTGTCGACCAACTGGCCAGGGATCTCCTGACTAGGTAGGCACATGTATTGTAGTAGACGAAAATCCGTGCCCACCAAAAATTCAGGTAAGTGAGAGTTAGGTACCTAGAAACAACGCCAAATTAGTAGCGGAAAGAGGAATCAATTTCTTACAACCTATACTCGTACTAGCCGTTAGTTCTGTGTCGAAATCTGCTATATTGCTGTCGCTATCGTCGCTGTACTGTCTTCGTATAGGAGCTTAGTCAGCGAGCTTTATATACGAATTCGCGCGACAGCGATAGTAATAGCAATACAGCAGATTTTGACGTAGAACTAACGGCTAGTACGAGTATAGGTTGTAAGAGATCGACTCCTCTTTCCGCTACTAATTTGGCGTTGTTTCTAGGTACCTAACTCTCACTCACCTGAATTTTTGGTGGGCACGGATTTTCGTCTACCACAGTAGTTGTTGGCTTCAGATGCCCGCAACCAACAATGAGTTAATTAAAGTCACTACAAAATGGCAGGTCAGCCTCTGTCGACTGTTGAGAACTGCCCAACTCACAGCAACTCCTGAGTCTCCTCGGACGGCGGTCGAAAACCTGACGAAACGAAACAAAATGCGCTTTTCACTGCTGATCTTTGCCGTTATGGGCAGGTAAGCTGAGTCCTCACCCTCGACACGTCTAGTGATGGGAGGTACTGTACCTCCTAGGTGGTAGTCGTGAAAACTAACTCAAATGTGTGCTGTAGCGTCGCTCTTGCAGGTGATGAGGATGATAACGGTGATCTCCAAGAATATTGCGTTTGTGGAAATAATTTCGACCCGGAGTCGCCCATCTTCATGACCATCTTCAATGCCACCATAGACAGTTGTACTGGACTGCTTTGGACCTTGGGATGGTATGACGACATGCCGCACGTACGTATGGAATACATTACCTGCATGTACCTACATACCTTACATGCAGTGCACTTCAGATTGCAGTACTAAAGAACCTCAAATCGCAGTGCTATCACACAGGAGAATTCGAAAAAATCCAAACGTTCGCGGATGAGTGCGTGAAAAAGCCCGAGAATCGTGCGACTGGTGCTCAATGTTGCCCACCATACGACGAAGCGAACCCGGACGCGCCCTGTGACCACAAGCTTGGCAATACCGGGGACGATCCAGCAGCTATTCCCTAGTTAGGTGCATGTACCTCAAAGACGACTGTCGACTTCAACAAGAATTGTTGATATATCGCCGCTGTACGACTTGTACTCGAGCGACGAGGAGGAAGGGAGGAAGTAAAGGGGTAGGGGGAGCTCCCTTAGCGGAGTACCCCGGCGTAAACACTAGTTATACGACGGTACTATAATAGTTCTCTTCTAATTACCGTTTAAAGTTAGTAACAGAGTAAAGACCGTAATTAAGTCTGAACCGTAAGCCTTTATTAGCTATTGAAACCGTTCTAGTAGGTAAAATATATAAGCTGCTCTTTTGTTAGAGCAGTTGTATTAATAGTATTAATTATTTAGTAGTTGTAACTACAATTTATTTTTATTAACGGGTATTCTAATATAGCGGTTGTTTTGTATATAAGTAGTTTAGTAAACAGGTAATTATAATAGACTGCCTAAAATTTAGAGTAGCTATAACTGTAGCTTACTACCTAAACTTTAGAGTAGTTGTACCCGCTACTCTTATATCAACAGCAGTTGTACTTGCTGTTAAATATAATAAGCAGCTACGATTAATAAACGGTTGTTTCTTAAATAAGCGGTTGCGTATACAGTTCGTACTATACGAATAGTTATTAGAATAGTTGAGTAAATAGGTATTATGTTAGGTTATATAATACCGGGCGCATTCCGGATCTAGCTACCCGCCTAGTACCCGCTGCTCGGTACTACTAAAAATAGTAGCAATTGAATCCGCTACCTATCCTATATAGGTATATACTAAAGAAAAGAACTATACTAGAGTGTACCTAGGCAGTTAGAATAGATTCGTAAGGTGTCTAAGTTAGGTAGGAAGTCCTAGCAGTTAGGGGGCAGCGGGGCGTTGCGCGTTGCGACGAAAGCCGGCTAGCTATCTCTACCTCCCTTATATCCGTTAGGTAGTTAACCTTACAACACTCTCTTCCTATCGCCTATCGTCGACTACCCGCGGGCGAGTTCTGCTGTACGATATTCGTTGTTCGTAGTATATAGAATTGGTTAGTCGTATACTCGATTCAGTCCGTCTACTCGACTCGTTATACTACCCGACGTAGAACCTAGAAGTTAGCAACTATTAAGAATCTGTTCGGTATATATATATATAGGTATACATACCGTATCCTATCGCAGGTACCTAAGTGTACGTCTAATCGTAACGTACGCTATTATTCCGTTAGTACTAATATAAATAGCTAATAGTATACAAGGGTAGAAGAGTATACCTCTCTAGGTTTTTACTCTAGCTATCGTTAGCCCGGTTTATAGACGGTTGGACCTATATCTCTACTGTTAGCGAATACGTTAGATACTATATATAGACTTACGCCGAGGAACGTACTCGTACGGAATTACGAACAACGAATCGATTGATCTAAGCTACGAAGCCGTTAGCGCAAGTGTTAACTATACCGATACTCGAGCAGCGGTATACCTACCTTCTATCGCAGAGGTTTCTACTAACCTACAGAGTCGTACCCTTCGCGCTATTAGCAACCGATAATAAGCTATAAGGCCTAGGTTCGAGTATATCTTCGTATAATCGGAGCTCTAGCTGTCCTAAAAGAGATAACTGTCAACTAGATAGATACTATTAGTATAGTTTATAGACAGGAAGCTGCTCGGGACAATCGACATACTAAGCGGGTACTACGGCGGGGACAATTGACCGTTCCAATACTACCTAGTATCTATAGACGGGATATAAGTTAGTAAGAGCTCGAAATGTATAAAGAGGGGATTTATACCTCTAACCTGCGGCTAGCGGCTAAGACTACTAGGATTGTATAAGCTTCTGCGTTATAGAGTGTCTACCTTACTAAAAAATACTCGGGCGATTACAACTACTAAACATCCTAATCGACGTATACTAGCTTATCGCTATCGACTAATTCTAGTAGTCGCTTGCCTAATCGAAAGGAGGCATTGTTGCCGCGTTTAATTAGTACTATCTAGACCTTCTAACTACCGAGAGCTAGCAGGCCTACGATTAGCGGCTTCTTAGGTATTAGACCAATTTGGTAGACGGTTAGCCGCGTAATTAGATCCTCGACGATACTTAGATCTATAGTTAGAGTAATTGGCTTCTACGAGGGTATAGTACGTATAAGTTCGACAAACAGGCGGACCTTACCCTTCTTCGACGAGCTACAGGTAAAGATTTGATTAATCCGACTAATATTAAGGCCTCGGTAGGATACGAAATCGCTATAGCAGTATACAATACGTCTCTACAATACTGGATTATCGAAACCGAATCGCTTCTACTAGTAGATTAGAGTCGTAGACTAGGCAATAGCCTGCTAGTTAGGCTTATTGTAGTCCGAAGCGTATATAGTTTATAGAGAGGCCCTAAAATTGTCGGGTATCTTATTAGAGACTACTAGCTTCAGCTAGAACTCAATTATCTAATATACCGGCAGACGCTAGCTAGTTAGGATACTACTATACTTGTTGTCTAACTAGACCTTTTTATTACTATCGAGGATAGTTAACTTATCCGGATCTATACGCTCCGAACGTAGCAATATTCTTTCAAATAGCGACCCGTTGTCCTAGAATATCTACTATAGTTAAGTCGTAAGAACTAGGTAGTCTAGATACCTATTCTAGATTATTATACGTAGTGTTATAGATATCGAATAGCGCTGTAGCAGATCGCGTCCTAGATTAATAAAATTGGTACTATAGATTAGCTCTTTAAGTAGGCGGTAGAAGTCTTCTCTAGAGAGTATGTTGAGGTTGCTAGCGAAGCTATACTCCTAGATCGTAGTTAGGTAGTATAGACCTATATATATATTAGGTCGAGCTTTTATCTTACGGTATTCTTGTACGCGAATTGCGTCCGCTAACGGTTCGTTACCGACCTCGACCGACTAGGCTACGTCGTCTATATCGATATTAGTAGACGTAGCCCGAGGCGGAGTCTCTTAAATTCCCCTACGACTACTGCGACTAGCTTCTCGTCTACGGCGCGTACTATCTGCAACTGTACGTCTACGGCGAGCAGTTCTACGCCTACTAGTAGCCGGATTAAGCGAGTTATAGCGGCTTGAAGGCTTGTTATTCGCAGCTATAGTAGCTAACTCTATTAATCTCTAGAACATTCGGCGATAACTCTTCATCTCGGCAAGAAATTCCTCTCGCTAAGCGGTTGTTGCCTTATTAGACATAAGGTTTATATTGTTCCGAGCTATAAGAGTTAAGAAGCGGGTAAGAACTGCCGTTACTAGGATAGACATCTTAGGTATATTGAACTTAGTAGCAAGCTTAGTAATTATATCGTCGAACTTATTAATAGCGGCTAAGCGGAACTCGGGCTGCAGATATTTATTACTAATCTATATCCGGAAAAGCAACGGAGCAATAAGTAACCAACGTATATACTTAGAGAGTATATAGCTACTAAGGTAGTATAGTAGATTCTTTAATCTCGGCTAGTCTAGAGGAAATACAAACGAGTATAGGACGCGGCTATAGTAAATCAGACCTTGTACAGATAGTACCTACTTGATTACTAGGCCGTATATAAGCTGAGTTAGTCCGTTATATTCCGAATAAGCTAGCTCTAGGGGGTTACTAGCGTAAGGATCTAGTGCCGGACTAATCTTCTATAATAGCGGGCGGTAGACTAATATACCAAGTCTATTCGCAAACTCTTCGCGTACGGTCTTGTTTCTAACTAGATAATCGGTAGTCGTATATCTCTCCTACTTAGTAGTTAGCCTTACTAGAACTAAAGGCGGACCTATATTCTGCTTCTTCGAGTACCTACGGCTACCTCTCGTACTACCTCTACCCCCTCGAGTCCCCGATATAGCCTATAGAGATTGCAAACGCTTTACGTTTTCGGCCTATTGCTTAGCTACTTTAGTCGATGCCTTAGCTTGCTCTTAGTTAGCTACGCCTTGCTTAATTAGCTGTCGAATACGCTTAGTCTTATAATAGAAACGACTATTTTCAACGACGTCGAAGTCGACATTACTACGCTCGTCCTTATAGACCTTGTATCGAAGACATCCGTATATAGCGGAGTAGCTTAGTATACCGGCATTCTCCTATTGCTAGGGTATATTACCGATATAAGCTATAGTCTAAGTATTCAAGATAACTGTAGAACCGTCCGGTATAGTTACTTTAACCCTAGCTTCGAGCTCTAGTAGGGACGGCCCGACGATATCTACGATACCTTACAAATTGCTTCTATAAGGACTAAGTGTAATTGGAATAACGTTAGTACGCCGGTTGCGCTCTAGAAACGGAAGATTCGCTAGAATAAAGTAAAAACTAGTAATAGAACGTCGTATATTCCGGTATAGCCTAAACCTATCGATGAAGTTTAACAATAGCAACGAACATACTCTTATACTACTGTTAGTATTAGTATCGAATATTGCTATACGTACGCAGCTATAGTATATAATCTCGAGTTCGGCCCGGATTGGATTAGTCTTCTAGATTAGTCGCCAACAGCTACTCGGATACCGCCTAGCTAGTATCGTACTCCCCTATCTAGACTTTACGAACAATCTTCGGATAAAGAATATACTTAGGCTAGATAGCTATACTGTAGGAGGCAGAGGCGTATCTTTAACACTGCTGTCAAACGTATAGTACATAATAATCTTGCCTTCGAATAGGTATAGGTAACCCTCTAGAACTAGACATCCCTATCCCTAGATAGTAAAAAGTTCCTATAGATAAGGACGCTAGTCTGCCTAATCGTCGGTATATTGTAAGAGGAGGTCGACCGCGCTAGTACCCGACGCTGCCTTAACTATTCCGAGCGTCTATAGATATTGCAACTAGTATACTATCTAGCTATATGTCGACGATCTAGGTCGCTTGTCTCGAGCAATAACTATTACTCGCCCGATGTACTAGCGTATTAGATCCTAGTACTAGTAGTACTAATATTGATCTATTATATATCGGAAGCGGACTATATCCGAAGGTATAATTAGACCGCCTAGACGACCGATGAATTCGTACTAGTCTATAGTAGATATAGTAGTATTGCTAGTACTAGATAAAATGCCAAATCTAGGGCCGGTAGATATAGGGATATACGCCTAATAATAGGCGAATTCTCCCGAGGTAGAGCGGCAAGATATATTCTAGGCTATACTCTCCTATAGCTCTACAGGCAGCTCGACGATATAACCTAAGCCGAAATGTATCTTCTTTAAGAGGTCGCTAGCGATTATACGTATAAAAAGCTCTTTAGGGTCGAAGAAGAATATACCTTCGGTCGCGGAAGCTTGCTCGCTACCTTGCTATTAACCTAGTAGGGTTAGCAACCTATCCTCTAGGAGATGAACTTCCTGCTCGCGTAGAGGTAGAAACAGTAGATAACTCTTTAAGTATAGCTTTACTATATCGACAGACTGCGGAAGATTCCTTATATTAGTATCTTAGACTAAGCGGAAGATGCCCCGAAGTGACTTGAAGTCAGCGCGCGAGATACCTGCCTATAGGCAGAAAATACCTATTTCAACCTCTAGGTTCGTTAGCTAGCCTAGTGTTAATTTAGCCTTCTTAATAACTAGCGGTACTAGCTTAGATCTTATAGGACTAAAGACAGAGAATATATTAATTAGTACAAGAGCATTCTGCTATACCTCGAGCTGCTATAGCTAATCGGGTACTCGAGTCTTAATATAGGATTCGATATCTGGTCGATTATCGTCTACGTTGTCGAGTTCTAGGTCAGCTATAGAATCAGTATTAGTATTAGCCTATACTTCGTTGAACTTAGCGAGCTTAATAATCTCGACAGCTTAGTAGATTGTTAGAGTTTCGAAACGGGAAGAGTTAGGATCTACTTCTATCTCCTTATTACCGTTAACCTAGAAAGCAGCAGTAACTATACTTAGGCCGTCGGAATGTAGAGTCTAGCGGAGACGTATTAGTACCTATTCTAGCGACCTCGAGTCGGTAGCTGTATACCTAGTTAGTATCTAGTCTATTATCGTCGGACTAGTATATATCTTAAGGATAACTCTCGCCTAGAAGACTGTCGTTACTCTAAAGGTCTTCCTCTGCTTTACGCTTCGAAACTTGAACATCTGCTATCTACTAAGACGTAGTCTAAGCCTAGGCCTAGGCCTAAGCGGGCTAAGCTCGTCTCGGCGGGTTGATCGGACGCAGATTGCTTTCGTTAGTTAAACCGTATATCGAGAGGATGCCGCGACGGCTAAAGCTAGCTACGAACTTCGCAAGTTAGCGGTCTCTATCTTCGCCTATCTTCGACTATGCTCGAACCGAATCGCGTCGTTAGTAATCGACGAGGTAGAGGAATTAGATACGACGAGAGACGAGGTAAATTGCAGCGGATAGGTTGTTCGTATGTTTGTTTCTAGTAAGAAGGCGCGCTTAGACCTACTATACTAGTCCTGATCGAGACATCGACACTTCTAGCTACTACCTAGTACCTAATATAGAACCGCCCGGATTTGAATAGAATAGCTAAGCAGATAGGAGAAGTGAAGTATTCGATGAAATGGTTTGTTTAAGCTAACTTTAAGTATACTACAGATTATTCAATACGCCCGCGAGCTCGGTATTCGACTCTAATTTAAGCTTCTCCCCGGCTGCTTTCTCTCCAAACTAGTCTATCCGGGCTGTATATAATAATGCTAATAGTAACGCTACCTAATAACTAGTCTATAGTAGTTACTGTTGTGCTTATCGTAAAGTAGTAGAGCGTAAATGTAAAGAAGCAGTTATAAAGACGACAATAAACATATACGTAAATATAAACGTGCCCGAACGTAAACGTAAAGATAGTAATAAACGTAAAGATAGTAATAAACGTAAAGATAGTAATAAACGTAAATAACTAACGGTAGACCTACGAAGTAGAAACGGTATTAGTTCTATTGCCTGTCTTATCCGAGACTGCTTAAACGGCTATTTATACTATTAATTAACAATAGTTTGCTAGGACAGCTGTAGTAGTAGTACTGCCTATATATAGATACTATAATATCGTACTTGCTCTTACTTTGTCCGATAATTAATCGTTCTCTATTATATATACAAGGATAACTATATCTGCTCTTCTATCGATTAGTTCGGTAGAGGAGGAGATCTTGATAGTTCGAGTAATATTGATCTTAATAGTTCGAGTAATATTAATCTTAATAGTTCGAGTAATATTAATCTTAATAGTTCGAGTAATATTAATCTTAATAGTTCGAGTAGTATTAATCTTAATAGTTTGAGTAATGTTGATCTTAATAGTTCGAGTAGTATTGATCTAATTGCGCGCGATTCGATATATCGACTCGGCGGTAGTTAGGATACTGATCTCAATACCTACGGTTAGATATTACTCGCAGTTGATTTCTACGAGGCTGTAAGCACTAACTTGTCTAATGTAATAAGATGTTACTATATACAGAGGGTATAAGATTAATTAAGTATATATATATAGTATTGATCGTTACGAAGGCTATTACTATTGTTATAGGAGTCCTTATCGCTTTGATCGTAGCGTCTTCGATCGTCCGGTCGCTATTGCTAACGACGTTAGTAGGCTCGATATACTACGGAGATTAAAGGGCTTTGTTAATCGTACTGTCGATAGCTATACGATCGGGGTTAACGTTAATAGGTTGCTTAGGCTCGCGTTTGCAATAAGAGGGTTTAGGCCTAAGCTAGCGGTTCGGTTTGTGCTCTATACTATATATTAAGTATACGCGGATTAATAGTCTGGTCCTAGGGCCTACGATTAGTAGAGAGGTAGGATAAATATAATCTAGATGTATTGGCGGGGGAGTAGGAATTGTCGTTTAGTATCGGCTAAGAGTTACCTCGAAACGTAAAGCTACTCTCTACCGACATTAGTAATTGCTTGCTTAAAAGAGCAGTATAATCTAGAGAGGGAGAGGTTAGTCCCCGCAAGCGGGTGTTATTATTAGCCCTTAGGCATCGGGTCGAGCCTATACTACTATAGCGAAGCATTTATGCTATAATAAGAATAATAAGAATACTAACCGTCAGTTGCTAATAGCGATAGTCGGGAGCTGTTAGCAGGGCTATTACGCCTACCTCTCCTACGACTACCGCGACTAGCACTCCTAGTACGAGGACTAGGACGCCTCTTCTTAGGCTTTACGCCTTCGTTAACTATCTCCGCGAGGCCGGAGTAGTCAATAGGCTATAAATACGTTAGCACGGTATATTCTTCTAAGTATATGTCGATAGACTTACCTTCTTCTACGTCTGCTAGCCTCGCGCTACCTCGAAATCGTCTACGAAATCTTCGCGCAGTACGTTATCGTAGTCTTTATAGCGGCTATATATATATACCTCAATTAGTATAGCTCTTTCGGAATACAATAGACAGAGGCAACTTATACGATAATAGTAAGGTCGAGGAGAAAATCTTTATTCGTATTCTTGTCCTCTTTCGGCGCGAAGGGTATATCGGCCTTTACGGCCTTCGCGGCTTTCGCTAACGCGTTGGCCTAGATATCTATTAATATCTATTAATATCGCCTCGCGGGATAGAGAGTGTTAGGAGTCGTAGTAGAGTTAAACTTACTTTTAATAAAATACTTACCGCCCTCTGTCTCGTACGACGCTTCGATATCGAGGAAGCCGTCTATAAACTTCTATACCGTCCGGAAATTGTCGTCGCTATACTATCGTCTAAATTCTTTAACTAAAGCCTTATAAGGTATATCGAGGAGGGCGGGATTGTCGACAAGGGCTTGCTAGGCGTACTTCTATCTATTTGTTAGCTACGACACCGGACCGAAAATGCAAAAAGATAGATAGGGCTAAGGGAGAGGGGCTGTATTAGTTTACCTTAAGTGACTTCTTCTATTAATGCTTCTAGGTCTTGATCTAGTTAATAGCAGTCAACCGTAGGACTTCTTGTCGAGCGTCCCCGGGACTATTAGCTATCTTATCGCCGTATATCTCTCGTATTACCCTTATTTTCCTATTGTAGCTTATATATTAAAAGAACTCGAACTTTATCGTACGCTAGAACTTTGCAGCCCGCTCGCTATCCGTATTGTACCTAGCGTAGTCCTTAGCGGTAGGACGGTTGATTCCCTTCCGGTATCCTATAGACGATTTGCGGCTATCGATATTCTTGTTTTTCCTAAGTTGAGCTCGAACCTATAATTCTATTAGTACTAACTACTAGACTACTAGCCCTATCTTAAGGCATAGTATATTCTAATAGTATATTAAGGTTGAAAGGTAAGGTAAGGTAAGGTAAGGTAAGGTATACGTACCGGCTCGCCTTCTTTAAGCTCGAAGTCCTCTTCGTCTGCCTAGGTTTCCCTAGGCTCGGGATCGGGCTAAGTCTCTAACGACTCCTACTCGTCTCCCTCGGGCTAGAGAAACAAGCTATCGTATCTAGTCGATATAGTCGGAATTCTGCGGCGTCTTCTAGGCGAGATTTAGGGTCTATAGTATATAAGTAAATGTCTTAGTAGCTCGTAACAACCGGCAGTTCTATAGACTTATACTATAAGGGCGGGCGGGCAGTAGCCCGGTTAGATAGGTAAGGTAGAGGAAGATAAAGAGGAAGAGGAAGAGGAAAGAGTCTCGTTAATATCGGGTTCTTGCAACATTTGCTACGTATACCTCTGCCTAGCTATACGGAACTATCCTATTAGCTATTCCCCTTATTATATCTAATACTAGAACTATTCTAGCAACTATTCGATAGTATAAACTATACGCTTAACCGTTTATTAGAGGAACAACCTTCCGATTTTCTTTATAGTTCTAGCAACTATAGGGGTAACTATTTATAAAAAGGCAACTGCAGTCCTAACGGCAGGTACAATTATACTAATACGGAAGCCGAATATACCTAGGGAACGAGATATATCTACGAACAGTAGAAACAGAATGTATAGATAGAGAAGATAAACAGTACTAATATTTCCAACCTCGTACGAACTGCTGTTAGATATTAACCTACTTAGTAGCCGCTTAGCCTTCGGAACCGCTTTGCCGCCGGCTTACCTAAGTAAGCAGTCGGCCAACTGTTTAGAGATACCCTATAACCTCGCTAAGGTCTATTCTACCTTACCTATACTGTACTGGGATGATTCCAAAGTGCAGTTAGGTAGGTACTCAAGGATGTCTTTCCGATCCTTCTGGGTGTTGGGACGGTAGAGAGCGAACGAGAGTGCATTGTACTTTAAGAAGAGTGGAAGGTACAAGAGACCGAATTAATACATCGCTAAACACACCTACCTTACCTTATGTACCTTATCTACCTGTACCTGTACCTACCCCTGGTAGGTATACCGTATTTACTACCTACGGTACCTAAGGTACGGTATTAGGTACAGTCAACAAGGCAAGTAAGAGCGGCAGGAATATTTGCGACAAGGGAAGGAGCCATCGACTGACTACACACGTGCTGGTACCTATGTACAACTCATTACGGTTGGTACTACATGTACATAAGGTACCTGTACCTTCTCTTCAGGTCACCCCCGCCTGCTACTTATGCGAACTGACTGGTGCACAGCAATCAAAAGAGGTACGTCCATCTACCGTACCTTACGCTCCAATTCAACAGCCATGCACCCTAATGTACGTACGCAAGTGCCTCCTCAGTGATCGATCGTGCTATCATCTCTGTGTAAAACGAATGCTTCAACATTCCGAAACGCCGGCGCTCGCTCCGTACGCAGCAGCAGCAGCATAGGACAGACACGCTAAAACGTCTCACTGTCCAAACTGTCACGGGAACCTATAGACCACACCATGGTAAGTCAATGCAACCCTTTCTCTGGCACGCTTCGGGCAAGCCCTTTACATGCGATTGTAAAGACTCTCCACAGAAGACGTACCTTGGCTGAGTGCGCCAGGAACTGGCTTCCTTCTCACTGTGCCCACAGCAGCAGCAGCACTGGGTCCAGCATGATCCGTCCTTGCTGGCTTGCCATTGCTTGGAGTTCGAGGGGAACCCATGGGCCGCGGTCCTGTGAGACCACCCTTCCTTGCCGGGCTGGATATATTAACGGCCTTGGCAGACGCCACCTGTGGCTCCGGAGACATCTGCTGTGCAACACCTGTCAGTTCTTTCACTCCAATCAAAATGTCGTCGGCCCTTCATCGATGATCGATTCACCGCGACAGGGGTTTTGCATGCGCATCTCCGACTGACTGCCCAAACAGGAATGGTCTCTAACTTACATGTCTTCCGCTATCCGTTTCCAAGCTATACCTCACCTCTTCGATCGGCTCCAACAAATGGCCCGAGCCATACGGAGAAGAGTAATATCCACCTTTGCTGAAGCCACTGTTGCTGTATTGTGGCTCCTCCCACTCGTCCGGATCATCGTAGTCGATCTTGGGAGGCACGGCAGCTTTCTGCTGTGGGACGAGCGGATCGGCATCGTCGCTGCCTCTGCGCTTTCCTGACTTGTCATTGCTGCTCATGCTCACTGGACTCATGGGTTCCGCTTGGGTAAGACGGTGGCGTGCCAAGCCCGCAGTGCCAGCCGAGCCCCATGCCGATGGATCAAAGTCGCTTACCGTCTGCTGTGAGAGGTCGGAATTCGTGCCTGCTGGGTCGTCAAAGGATTGAGCCTGTGTTTCCAATGTGTTCTGGTGCCGCGACGTGGTTCCCTGTCGGGGCTGAGGGTGTTGCAAGAGTAGCGAGTTGCGGTGCGCTTGGTACTTGGGGTCATCAAAGAGCGCATCATCGTCTTCCTGAATAGGCGACCCTGCTCCGTCGTAATCGTACGGAGCACGTTGCTTGGTAGATGCTTCAGATGGTATCAGCGGAGACGGAGTCCGGGTCAGCCTGCTACTGGCTTGGCTGCGGATGCTGCGGGCCTGGGCATGATGGCTGGCGGGATCCTGCTTCCGTGGCAGGGTGTCACTGGAGCGTAACGAATCCTCATCGTCATCATAATCGTCCAGCGATGACCGGGAAGAATCAAATGACTTTTTCGCCGTTCGTGTCTGCTTTGGGCTGTCCAGAGTTGCTGGATCCGGTGCTGCAGATGAGGCTGTAGTACGTGACCAACGCGAGATTTTCGGAACACTCATACCGAATAAGGAGGAGCTGGCGCTCTTGTGCTTCCGATGTTTTTCTGGTGTATGGTCATTATTGGCTGCCGCAGTAGGCTGCGAAGGAGGAGTACCATTCGGCGATAGCCCTAGGTTGCGTTGCCGCTCCTGCGTAGGTGTTACCATCAGCTCATTATTCTCGAACTGATGGCTGAGTACATGTGCTTCGTGTGGCTCGAGTTCAGTGTCGCTCTCTTCCAACACCGTGCTGACACGATTGTCGGAGCCACGGCGACCATCGTACCCAGAGTGGAACTGCTGCTTCTCACGAGGTGTGATTGGAAAGTGGCCCGACTGGCTTGGCGTACTCGATGTTCCTGCTTGACCTTCCGGCTCGTACCCAGAGTCATGGGTTGCGCGCATGTTCTCGTACGTATCTAGGCTGTCCATCGTATAGGTGCGATCGAGGGTTGCATTATGACTCTGCTGGTGCCTCAGGTCTTCAACGTTGTCCAGAATCTGCATGAGCATATCCTCAACTCTGGCAAGGTCCTTGGCGCTCTTGCCTCCTGTCAGACCCTTAAGAGCGCGGCTCAGGACACCTTTCCGCTTTGTCTGGACATCTTGTTCAAAGGTACCTTGTCGGCGAGGCGTCCGCGGCGATTGGACAGGCTGTGGGCGCGGACCGCCGAGCACCTTTTGTGCAGTGAGCTCGGCATTGCGGTCAGTATTCTGCATGATCAATTTGTCTTGCTCCGCAATGAATTTCTTCATTTCATCGAATGAAGAGCGCATTTCCGCGGCACTACGCACAAGGGTGACCAGAATTTCGGTATCACGGGCATTGCGCTGAGCGTCCCGTACAGTCAAGTGGTCCATGAGCGCTACAATGTCCTTGGACTCGATACGATCCATGCCTTTGCCCGTGGAAGCATCGTACAGAGGCGAGTCCATGCCATGGGAGTTGCCACTGACATTTCGCAAGTGCCTGGGACCTGGAGAGGAGAACATGTCGTCGTCACCCACGTCTTGCGCATCCATGGCCCGATGATAGTCTTCCAGATCCTGTTTACCATACCGCTCGGCCTGAGGGGTGAGGCGGCCTCCGGACCGAGTGCGCCCGTCAGTAACGTAGCCTTCGTCGCGGAAAGAACGACCAGTAGGGGTTGCCTCTCGATCAATGTCGGGATCTTCGACTTTAGGCTGGCGTGCGGCATGAGTGGCTGCAAGAGCAGCAGCACCACCTGCGGCCGCCGCAGTCAAAATAGCTCCCTTGCCCAACCCATCGGTGCTGTTGCGCTTACTCCCAGGCTCTGGAGTGTACGGCCAAGTAGACTTACCAGTGACATCGCCACCGAGTGGTCCATGTATAATCGATGGATTGGTCTGAAGGTCGGACTGCGAGTCATAGTGACCGATCTCTGGCAGTGGATCTTCCGCAAGTGGAAGGCCGCTCGCGGTCATGACAGGTTTGTCGTCTGCACCGTGCAGGTCTCCAGCGGGACTTTGTGCCGGGGACTGCTCTGAAAGGTTGCGCGCATTATCCTTAATGGCAGCCCAGCGATCCTGACTTGGGACGCTCTCACTCAAGGTCGGGCCGTTGTAAAGTGCTGGATTTCCTTTGCCCAAGTCTTGGAGTTGCGTTGCCATGCGGTCGCTGTATGTGCCTCTCGAGTTGCGAGGACTGCTCGCGGAAGAAAACATGTTGCTGCTGACTGTAGATGGTTCCATCAACGATGCCACTGCAGACTCCACTGCGACTGGAGTGTTAATGTACTTCGGTACAAGGCCACCGCCATTGATGTCGCGCACTCCATGCTCGCCATCTCCACCGGCATCAGACTGATGATCAAGATAGCTGTCATCCGTGTACATGGTGAAGCGTTTCGAGTCTTCGGGGTACGGATTGGTCTGATAGGAGTCGCGATTTGTTGCCATGGAGTCGCGATACTGGTCATTGATCAGATGCTGCTGTTCGAGCCATTCATCTGCACTCTCGGTAGCAGGTGGTCCTGTACCATCACGCCAGAATGATTCCTCGTGTCGCTCAGCAGGTGTTTCGAATTCATCCAAGCTAGCATCGCGCGAGTGCTTTGTAGATTGTGCGAGCCTCTGCGTGGTAGGTGAGGATTCTGAACGAAGCGAAGATTGCGATCTTTGGCTTTCGCGCAAACGACCAGCAGAAGAGCGCGACGCTGCACTTTTTGGCCGCAATCCTTGAGGGATGAGCGGGTCGTCCTCGAACGTCTTACGTAGACTAGACACGCTCTGCACGGGACTACCGTTGCTGATGGTTCGCCTAGGTGCAATGTCCCCGTAGCCATCCGCATCCACATGGCGACTCTCTGAGCTCTTTGTTACCGCTGCTGCCCCAAGCCCTGCTGCAGCGAGCGCGGCAAGGCGTTCCTTGTTCGAGATACCGCCATTCGGGCTTTTCGCGCTGACAGGACTCTCAAGTGTTGGACTGTCCAAGGTTGGGCTGTGAAGTGGTAGATTCGTAAGGCTCATTCCAATATTCCTGTCTTGTCGCGATCCTGGTCGGGTCGGAGTGCGAGAGGAAGCCGGAGACGTAGCATCGCCCACAGCCCCACGCGAGACTTCCCTGATTGGAGTGCGCGAATCTCCCGAAGCACGTGAGGCTGGACGATCAGTGCCTTGCGACAGGAGACTTTCTCGCGTGACGTCCGACTCGTTGATCGCACTGGCCATTGGCATTGCTGGGATAATCTCCTTTTGTAGAGATCCTTCGTCAATGGATTCATTGATGCTAGCAGAACGGCTCCGACTGCTTCGCGACTTTGTCCGCCTTCTGCGGCGTTCGCTGAGATCACCCTGAGAATCATGATGCTTCAATGCTGCAGAAGTAAGGATGCCACTGGCCAATCCCGCAGCTGCAGCGCCTCGAAGTCCATTGGTGCTTCTGCTTGACTTCTTATGCAGCCTTTCTTCCGTTTCATAGCTACTTTCGCGAGAGTGCCTTCCAGAGGATCGTCGGCTACTGGAGTGCTTTTCCGAGTGCTCGCGGCTGGATTTGCGATGCTTCACTCGCTCAGAATCGCCACGCGAAAGAACGACTCCTGGATCATCACCATCGCGATTGAGAACAACCTTGGGCTTCGATGGCAGATGTGGCGTACTGGATGACTTGCTCACTCTCCTTTCCAGGCTAGCGGTGCTGTCGGGAATCGAGCCTCGCCTGCTGTCATCATACTTGTGTAGCTGGCGGTCAATCTTCTGCTCTGCCTTCATTTGGTTCAATTCAGGCAGGATCATGCGTTTGATGGTGTCTTCAACCATCTCCAAGAGCTTCGGATTGTTAGTCATGCTTCGTGCTTGCGAAGTTCCTGAGCGATAGGATCTATCGGATTTGCTTGACAGCAAACTTGACTCTGCACCTATCACAGCATCGTCCTCTGAACGTTGGGACTTGGATGATCGCCTGCGCCGCTCGCGCGTCTGCGCCTCATAACCGTACTCCTTCTCACTCGGTTCCTGGCTCGACTGGCCAGATTTGCGAGGCTTAGTCGCCGAAGCACCAAGTTTCTCCATGACCCTTTGCGTAATGCGGTCGCGACTGTTGGTCCTGCTCTGACTACCGGTTCTCTGCGGTGTCCTCAGATATGTCGTCTCCTTCACAGGCGTGGCGTCGTCGAAGCTGACCTCACTCTCCAGAAGAGAGTTCTCGCCTTCTAGCATGCTGTCCGGTGGCATAGACGACACGTTCGATTCGACTGGCGCATACATCAGTCCACGCGAGGACCTGTCCGGCTGCGGCACCTCGCTTTGATTCAGCACTTCGATCTCGACAGGCGGTAGCCCAGATATGTCGCTTCCAGAGGAGCCACTCAGCTCTGTACCCTGTCCAGACGCAATGCCAGCCTCTGGGTGCTTGCCTCCAGGAAGCGCTATCCTTCTCGTGTACGAAGCCTTGCGGTCCTTGCCGATTGACGTAATCTGCACACTATCACTTCCCGTCCTGCCCTTGCTCGCAGAGCTGGGTGTGACTTTCACTCGTACACTGGGTCTACTCCGGCTCTTGTCCCCCGTCTTGGACGCCTCGAAGTACTCAATGAGCAGACTCGTCTGGCTCTTCTGTCTTCCGTGCTTGCCAATGCCACCCTCTCTGCTGCCCGAAGTGATCTTCTGCGTCGAAATCGTGATTGGTCGTCCGTCTTCGGGGATGGTGTAGTGCGTCTTATCGGTTCTCGTGGTGACATTCGTGGCAACTTCGGTATCTCCTCCACTCGTGTCGTTCTCGTCCATCGACTCAGTCGGCGCAGGCAGCGGCGGACGGCGAGAGTCCACGCCCATCTTAATTTCCAAGCAGAACACAGACGGCGCGTTGTTGGCGACACATTACTTTCAGCAGTGGGGCGTTGCGGCGGCCCTGCGCTCTTCCGTCGTGCCGCTGTGCAAACGATTGGAATTTGGGCAATGTTGTTTCTTGTCGGTGGCGGGACAAGTTCTCACGGAGGTCGCACAGCTGCAAGGATGCCGGCAGTTGCTGTGCCTCTTGCAGGAAGGAGCGGTTGAGTAACGAGAAGAACCCACGTTGTTGCTGTGATGATCGGCTCGCTGGTGTGGGTGTTTGTTACGGGATGGGTTGGTGAGGTGTGATGTCGCATGCGCTTCTCTTGGTGAGAATGATGAGAGCTCGAGCTGAGGTGGAAGGTACCTATT
Organism: Sphaerulina musiva SO2202; assembly: GCF_000320565.1. Lineage (NCBI taxonomy): Eukaryota > Fungi > Ascomycota > Dothideomycetes > Mycosphaerellales > Mycosphaerellaceae > Sphaerulina > Sphaerulina musiva. The sequence continues at coordinate 652,909 of NW_016017385.1, forward strand.
CCAAGTCGAGGGTTTGTTGATGCGCTGGCCCGCTAGAATGGTTTGAGCTTCGCTTTGCTTGGAAGGTGCTTCGTTCGGAACTGAGCCTGGAACAGGTAGAGCCCACCGACGCCGACCACCGCGACGACGACGACCTGTCGGACGTTCACAAGGCTGGTGGACAAACGAGTCGATTGCAGCGCTCGCAGGCACATGCCAGGGTTGTGGGTTGTGCAGTACGGATGTCGTTGGCGACACAGGACCAGCAGTGGCTGGCCGAATAGACTTTCGCACCATTCACCAGGTGCTCCATTGATAGTGTGTTGCTAGGCGACGGAACGAGGGATGCCTGCCGTCCATCCAATCGATAAAGCTAGTCGGCTGCCTGTGCTCTCGCGCTTATTGTACAGACTCTGTTTCCCCCGGCTTTCGGGCAGTACCTACGGTGGTAGCATGTCACAGAGACACTCCACCAGGAGAATGGTATGAAGTCGGACAAGGCAGCATGTCGTTAGGCTAGACGTGCCACGTTGAGCCCGCCCTCCTCCATTCCACGGCTCCAGCTGCTGGAAGCGTGACCAGTTGACTACCTGCTACGTGTACCTAGGTACTTCTCTGCACCGTCACAGCCACAACATCCCTACCAGAGATCGCAAACACAGATCAACCGACAACCGGCGAACGGGCGGCGGCTCTCCACCTGCTGAGAATCCAGCACACCTGCCCCATGGCGCCTACGCCGCCTAGTATACTTAGTGACTACCTACCTCCTACGTACCTACAGCCTCTTTTGTTGTGTTTATTGCCACAAATCACAGCATGCACGCGATGCACACGTGTGCTTGCATACACTAATGTACCTGTATCCATCAGCACGCAAGAATGGCCGCAAGACACCTCTCAGGGGACCGAACACAAAGAAATTTGATGTCCTACGGTCTACCTTAGGTACCTAGGTACATGTACCTTACGAATGCTTTCTACCTCTTCTACTGGAGCAGCACAAAACAGTACTGATTCCTGATCATCATACAGCCCTGCATCTGAGCGAATCAAACGTGATTTATCTTGTGGCTGGAACAGCAGGTACATTTAGGTATCTACCTATGTACCTCCTACCTGACCTTCCACAATTCTACCTCCTACCTCCATCAATCACATCCAGCATCTCTTGGCTGCTCGGCTTTTCTGCCTCCTAACCAGACTCCCAGATGCACGCCCCGTGAAACGTTTTGTCCGTAATACGTTATACCGTTCTTCTCCAGTCGGCGCAACGTTTCGGCACTTGTCGTTGTTGGAAGCCGATGGTAAGAACACATGTTCGTTTCTGCAGACTAGGTACAGGTACATCTTAATAAGGGGAAGGCGTAAATTACATATGACGAAGAGGTTCAAAGTACCAGACAGACCTCATTCATTATGGGGTTTCCCAGCCGACGTTGCCCACTACACTAATAGCTACTTGCATTCAGTGTATTGTCTCTCGAGGGGAAATATTTCGAGCTTTTCATCAGCCAACCAGCCATACCACACTTTTTCTGGCCATGCCATCATCAATCGATGCTTCGCCTTTTCTAAGAGTGACGCTAGCAGTGAGCCTCCTTCCACTTCCGTCCCATCCCAATCATCAGATTTGACGTTGCCCAACAGTAAGCTACGCAGTATGCGGCTTTTGTCTCAACACATTTTCTTCTCTACCCTTATTACGCCCCACCAGTCTGTTCTCTCGTGTCCCGGTCCTCGCCGCTTGATAATCCTCAAAGGGCCGGTACAGTCTACGACATTCCTACTGTCGCATCTGGTCCAACCCTTGCAGTTCGCGTTCCAGGTCATGTTGTTGTCCACCTGCCGCAGGCCCTTGACCTAACTCCTGTGGCCGAGGATCCTCAAACGCTCGTGGGTCGTAATGCTCTGGGATAGGCACCTGCTGCTGCGGGGGCGCTTGCTGTGAACTATGATATTGGGGCGCCCGTACACTCTGTCGGAAACGTCTGACTTCGTCCAGGATCATTTGACGCATCTCGGGCACCTCGTCGACAACTTCGAAGCCGAAGTCGAAAGGTGTGGGGCATGCTGGCTCATCCGAGGCGTCATGCCAGATGGAGAGATATCGATGCTCGAGGGCATCTTCGACGGAGATGCGCTGGGATGGATCAAAGGCTAACATGCGGTCGAGGAGATCCAGCGCATCGGGATTGGCTCGGTGGAAGAGGGTCTGGAAGGGGATCTTCTGCATGTACGGAAGGTTGCGCACATATTCTTGTGCGCGAGGAGACCCGATACGAGAAAGGGTCGACTCGGATGGTGTTCCCAGAAAGTGGAGAATCTGATTCAGCTGGTCGACGTAATCGCGACCCTTGAAGAAAGGCTTGCTGCCCAGCAGCTCAGCAAGAATGCAGCCCACAGACCATACGTCAACTATACTATGTCAGCAGCGCACCTCACTCCCATGTGATCGTCTCCACGTACTCGCTTTGGTGTAGCTCTGGAAGCTCAACATGATCTCCGGTGCTCGGTACCATCGCGTCGCAACATACTCGGTCATGTAGCCCGCATTCTCTTCAGGGTCGATGCTGAAGCCTCGGGCAAGGCCAAAATCGGCAATTTTCAGCTCGCAGTCGGCATTCACAAGCAAGTTTCCAGGCTTCAGGTCACGATGTAGCACATTGGCGCTGTGGATGTACTTGAGCCCGCATAGAATCTGATAAATGAAGCTCTGAAAGTGGGCATCGGTCAGAGGTTGGCCTGATCGGATGATGGCGGCTAAATCACACTCCATGAGCTCTGCGATACAGCCATGTCAGCATTGTCCCTGCAAGTTTAGAGCTCTTCCATCTTACCCTCATATAGATAGCACTCATTGAAGTTGTCCATGCGAGGAATGTCCAGATCGTATAAGCAGGTAATGTTTCGGTGGCCTCTGAAATGCTGCAACAGCTTCACCTCTCGCAGGGCGCGCTTGGCCAGAATCTTCTTACTGAACACATTGGTGATCTTCTTGATTGCAACACCCTCGCCCGTCTGAGCATTGGTGGCAGCGCAGACGATACCATACGCACCCTGACCCAGCTCTTTTGTCACCGTGTATCGCTCGTCCACGATGAACTCTTGATTGAAGACCTTGAACGTCTTGCGCCCGTTGAGGTCACCCATACTGTCCTGGAAATGGATCGGTGTTTTTGCGAGGAGCAGGTGGGTAGTGGACAGGCGAGTTCGGTTCGATTTCTGTGCGGTGGTCCGAATGGACGTGCAGGTGCAAAGAGCACGCGCGCGGCTACAACTTGTCGGTCTTGTCTTTCACAGTGGTCTCGGGACCCTGCAGCAGGAAGCACGAGCCGATTTGACGAATGCAGTCGAACAAGCGGAGTTGTTCACCGATGCAGCTCGAAGTGACACTGAAGCGGTCGAAGCGAAATTGCCCGGGTTCTTTGTTGAGAGTGTCGTGCGTGGCGACGGATGGGGATGGAGTTGGAGATGGAGATGCGGACGGGCGAGCGCAGGTTGTTATGCTGCCTGTATCGCTTGACCACGACAGAGTTGAGAGGGTGGGAGGTCAGGAAGACGAGAGACGGGAGCGGGTCTATTATTCTTTGAAAGTCTCACCAGCTGAACAGGACAGGACAGGATACGATAGAATACGGACGGGGGCAATTTTGTCGTCAGCACAGCACACAGCACAATAATCCACATGCATGCAACGAGCGGTGTTTCTACCTGCTACTCCTAGTTTAAGGCAGTTAGTTCGTTCATCCCACCTTGAGGTCCTTGACCAAGGCGCCACCATCTGTCAATAATGAGGGGCCCTGGCCTGGACACCTCGTCTTATCTCGACCGTGTCATTGGACCGCGAGCTGCCCTGAATACCTGTACCTCCTACTGCCTACCTCTACCTCGTCCTGCTACCTGACCTCTCCTACCTCCAGCCTCCAGCCTCCCTTTTACGGTATGTACAGGTACGGTAAGGTATGCGAGAATAATGCTCACCTTGTCCTCCCTTGACCGCCCCGTCTGCTCCCCTCGAATACATGTATGTAGTAGTGGCCGTCTTATATGCGCACGACATGCGGCGGAGTAGGCGGTCATCTCACTCTCACGCTCACTCACACTCCCACACCTCTCTCACTCTCACTCCCTCTCCCACACTCTCCCACCATTCTCACCCTTCCGAGTGCACGTCGCCGTCTCCACAAACATGGATCACGACCCAGTCGCGTCCCAGCTGGTGCACTACATCAGTCTACATGTAATCAGGCGGTTCTAGGCCTCGGGCGCTGATGAGGAGGAGGTCAGCCTGGTCAGGCAAGACTTGCAAGGCTCCAGAGGACCAGGCCGCGGTGTCACATGCTTTCGCGATGAGAACTCGAACCGTCACTGCTGAAAGAGCCTCGGTGCAACAGAAGTGCTCGATTGAGGTAGGAGGTAGGAGGTACCTCTATGTACCCACACCACACCACCGCAAGTAATAATAGTTCTCCCGGGGGCATACAACCATCCAGATCTGTCTGTTGCACCACATGATTGCTAATCCCCACTGTATATCTGGACCTTCTTCTCCTCTCGCAGGATCCCCGTCCTTCCCCTTGACTAACTATGCCCATCCAGCTCACCATGAACGAGATACCGGAGCTGTCTTACACGCCCGTCGACCATGTTGCCCAAATCCACCGCCGCGTCGTCGACAAATTCGACTCGCATGACACCCGTCCCATTGAATACCGCCTCAAGCAGCTCCGATCGCTGTACTGGGGCCTGAAAGATGCCGAATCGGCCGTTATGGAGGCTTGTATGCTGGACCTCAAGAAGAGTGCCTTTGAGACATACCTGACCGAGGTGGGCTGGGTGCTCAACGACATCATCTTCATGACCAAGAACCTGCAGCGCTTTATGAAGGATGAGAAGGCGGAAGATACCAGCTTGACCAACATGCCCATGCGTCCGCGCATTCGCAAGGAACCCTTGGGAGCTGTGCTTGTCATTGGAGCCTACAACTTCCCATTCCAGCTTTCACTGGGCCCTCTGGTCGGAGCTATCGCCGCTGGCTGTACCGCTGTGCTCAAGCCTTCAGAGAATGCGCCCAATGCCGCCCGTAAGCACGGCCCAAGTCTGCCCCCCTGGAGCGATTGTGCTCTCTGCTAACACATGATGTTCGAACTGTAGGAGTGCTCCAGCACATCATCCAGGAGTCTCTTGACCCGAACTCTTATCAGGTCGTCCAAGGCGCAATTCCAGAGACGACCGCCGTGCTCGCTTGCAAGTGGGACAAGATTTTCTACACAGGCAACGGAACCGTGGGGACTATCGTTGCAAAGAAGGCTGCTGAAACGCTCACCCCAGTCACGCTAGAACTTGGAGGTCGCAACCCAGCCATTATCACCAAGAGTGCGGATGCACGTCTTGCAGCTCGTCGGCTTCTCTGGGCGAAACTCATGAACGTGGGCCAAGTCTGTGTTTCCCAGAACTACATTCTCGTCGACAAGGAGATCTTGCCAGAGTTCCTGCGTCAGCTCGAGCTTGCCCTGGCGGAGTTCCAGCCCCAAGGTGCAGAGCAACAAGCGGACTATGGAAAGGTCGTCAATGAACGTCAATGGAGTCGCCTCAAGAAAATGCTCGACAGCACCAACGGCAAGATCCTGATGGGCGGAGAAACCAACCAGTCCACTCTCTTCTTCGGACCTACAGTAGTCCAAGTCAGCAGCGCAGACGACCCGCTTCTCGCCGATGAGTCATTCGGTCCACTGATCCCCATCCTCCCTGTTGACAATCTGGACGAAGCAATTCGTGTCGCGAACAAAGTCGATCCCACTCCTCTCGGAATCTACCCCTTTGGCAGCACCGCCGAAACCAACAAAATTCTCTCCCAGACTCGTTCGGGAGGCGCATCAGTCAATGATGCTTTCTTCCACGCATCCATCCCCACCCTAGCCTTCGGTGGCGTCGGGAACTCAGGCACAGGCTCATACCGCGGCAAAGCCTCCTTTGACTGCTTCACGCACCGCAGAAGTGTGACCACCACCCCCGCATGGATCGAGGGTCTCCTCGCAGTCCGTTACCCGCCTTACACAGATGCCAAGTTGAAGAAGTTCAGAGGCATGTCGGAGTTGAAACCCGATTTCGACCGCAATGGCAATCCCACTGGTTCGGGGCTGTTGTGGTGGGTTCTTGGTAAGTCAAGGTATCCGGCATTGGAGCAGAACAATGGCAAGAGCAAAATTTGAGGATGCAAATATTACCACAAAAAAAAAAAAGATTATCCTGCAGCGACTAATGAAAGAGTGTATGCAGGACTTGGGGGCAAGAGTAAGACTGGAGGTATGACGAGATGGGTACTCGTCGCAATGATTGCCACGCTGGTGAGGTGGTATAACGCCAGATCTGCTGCTTGATAGGGGAGGGGGGTAACGATTTAATTTCTAGAAAAGACGTTGGAAGAAAGAGATGATTACCTCGGGTTCTTAAGATTCGGTTGATGTACAGTATATTATTACACGTACCTATTGATATCCATGAAATTTTCTGCTTGGACTAGGCGTCGACATGTATCTTGCAATAGGTATCTATCTACCTTACCTACACACCTGATCTTAGCAGCCAAACGCTTCTTCTCCCACAAGGCTCAGATGAGTTGAGTCCTGCAACCTGAAGTACCTATCTCAGGTACCAGTTTGAAACCTGATGTCTCTCTCTATCTCTCTCTCTCTCTCTCTCTCTCTCTCTCTCTCCGCGGCACCGTGATGCATTGCATTATTTACTTAGCAAGGAGAGTTGTGCCATTTGGAGGTACAGTACAGGTCCCTAATTAGGTTCATCAGGAGGATCCTAGATACCAATACAATCATCATCATTTCGCAGCATTTTGAAAGTCTCTTCAGTAGGTAGGTACTGAATCCTTCGTCATGATCATATCATCAGTCAATCATGACATGCCTCAGGTTGCTACTCCAAGGTAAGGTAGCGTATCTATCTATCATTAGGTAACACTTCCCCTTCCAGATCGATCAGCAGCAGCAGCAGCAGCACCAACACCCACACTACCATTTCTCGAACCTTGCATCTGCGTCCTCTCCTTCTCAGCGACAGGCTTTCTCCGACTTCTCTTAACAGGAGAGTAGACCTCATTGAAATTCATCGCAATCGCCAAGAAGCGCATATCACTATCGGGTTGATACGCCAAATCTCCTAGGAGAATGTTCACCTTGGCTCGGAATTCAACCTCTAATGTTTTGAGTCGCTGCCGGAGCTGATCGAGCATGTTTCTCTCGCCGTCGATGCCAGCCATTGATGGCAATAGAGGAAGGAGGGGAGAGTCCGTTTCTCGATCGTGAAGTCGGTCTCGAGTGTTCCTGCTTGCTGTGGGGTACAGTGGCGACGGGGCAGAATCTTCGTCGGCATCTGTAATGCCCCATCGTCCAGCACGCGTCCGAGTTTCGATCTTAGCGGAAATCTCTTGTCGGCGTGTGAATTCGGCTACGCTATAGCTGTACAAGCTGTCAAGGGCATCGCGGTATGCTAACATCAGCTTGAAGAGCTCGTGGAGCTGAGTCGTGAAGTCTAGGCCCACCATGCCGGAGGCACCCAAGAGCCCTTTGCGAGTGATGTTGCGAAGATATTCGGTGTGTGCATTGATCAGCGTGTCTAGTGTCGCGTCTGCTCTGCCCATGTTCCTTTGCAAGTCCGCCCACCCCTTCTCAATCACTTCAAAAAGCACGTAGTACTGGAGTTGATCAACGAAGTGTATCATCTCGGCCAGCCCGCCTCGTGCTGACTTCCAGTCTGACCCGAGCTTGTCGCTCACAGCCGCTAGCACTCCTCGAGCACCAGTTTGCAGCCGTCGCCACGTTGTGGACAGCGCAAACTCGACCCGCTTGACCCTCCACAGAAAGTTGAAGACCTTGAGATACTGGCGGCCAGCCCAGGGAGTGACGATGACATCTAAAGGCGCATCCACTCGATATTCCAGCGTGAAGACGTCCCAGCCGATTTCACCATGACTGAGTTCCAGCATACGAGCATCCAGGCGCCGCAGTACATCTGCATTGTCGTACTGAGCATTCGAATTGCGTATGGCATGTTCCAGTTGCGCTGTCAGTGTATGCCGATACTGGCTGTTAGCAGGTCGGTCCAGATTTTGCGACAGAGACTCCATCAGTAGTGCCACAAAGTCTCCTTGGCCTAGCAGTAAGTACTTCTTCATTGCTTTGAGATGCGTCGACAGCGCAAACTTGGTTTCAAGCAATGTCATGAGTCTCGCCATGACGGTCTTGTATGCTTCGTCAATGCTCGCAGATAGGGTCGCAGTATCGCCATACTTCAGCTCTTTCGACGCAGACTTGCTGTACGATTCCACCCAGGCGCTATCACCGCAAGCATAGCGGATGAAGTTCAAACTCTTGCCGATAAGGTAGACCCGGTTAGCGAAATCAGAACTCATGATAGTAGGTGTCATATTCTCTTGTAGACGATACTTTTGCTCCCAGACGCTCGTGGCTCCCCCTTCCTCATCCGGGTTCTCAGTCACGAAGAACTCCTTGTATGGGTCTTCTAATTCGCCATCATAGATCCATGCTCGTAGCATGTGGTAGAACGGCCGAGTTACTTGCACGAGCAGTCGTTCGGCAAAGGTGTGTACAAAGGGGTCTCCATGTTGTGATGAGAATGAGTGGATCAGGGTGATCAGCTCGCCGCCTTTCTTGCCCTTCGCTGACTCCACGATCGTACTCATCAGCCGCAGGCCGAACGTAGCCTCACGTGTCCAGACCACACATCTCTTCAAAGTGACGCCCGCTTTGCCCAGACCACCATTCGATGTCGTGGAGTCCAGTTGTGCCAGGGCACGTCGTATCTGACCTTCTAGTGTAGCTACTAGACTGAGATACGATCGCAATTCCTGTCCAATTGCACTCCGCAGGCTTTGGCCGACCAGTCCACCCTCGCTGGACTCTACGAAATCTGAAAGTGACCTGTACAGCAAAGACGGCTCAGCCAGCTGATGAAGCAATGCAACGAGTGGTACAGGTAATGTTGTAGGCAACTTCAAGCTCTTCTTATCCGCGAAGGGAAGATTCGTCGAAGATAGTCCCTGCAGCGTGAAGGGAAGATCTCTCAAGAGCGCAGACTCTGGCGGATCTAACCCATCTGATGACTTCCTGGCTGGCGATTGGGGCTGTGGTGTCGCGTCTTCACGCTCCTGTGTTCTCGACTTTCCCCCATTTTCACGCTCCTGTGTCTTTGGCCTTGCTGGCATCGGGCGTTCACGATCCCTCACGCTGTTCTGCCTGGTCTGCTGCTCGGGGTCCTGCACTTGAGAATGTCTAGGCAACCCATTTCTCGAGAATGCATCGTTGAAGACCTCGCGTTGTTCTTCATCGCGCTCCTCTTCTGCTTCTCCAGCCCCGATGCCCGTTTGTCGTGCCTGTGGACTGCTCAAATCCTGCGCATGCGGCCTGCCTCCATTCCTGCTCACATCCCCATCCTCTCCCACCTTCCACAGAAAGTACAGAATCGCCCATTTGTTGTTGAGTACCGGCTGCGTCAACAGCCTCGAGTACAAGTTGCCGAATGTTGTCGCCTGCGCAGCCTTCCCCTCGCGCACCAACTTCCTTCTGATCAAGTCCGCAGCCTGGTTGACATCGTCGACTGGCAAGGTTTCGCTCTCGCCGCGGTCAATCAAGCTGGTCGCGATCTGGTTCGCATCCTCCCACCGCTGGTCTGCGCTTTCTTCCTCTTCGCCGGGCTGTTGTGGTGGGACCAGTCGCTCAAGCAGGGACTGCAGTGCGTTTTCGACGCGTTCCTGTTGGCTTTTGGACATTGTTGTGATGCATGTTGGCCGCGACTGTGCTGCAGTGGAGAGGTCGACGCGCAGTGTGACGCGCGATGTTTGGGCACGAAGGAGGGGCCGCTGTCGTTCATCATCATTACCTGTCGGTATATGTACCTGTACCTACCTTACACTTAATGTTGTAAGACATTCACTCATTGAACAACATAGGCCGAGAAGTCGGGAAAGGACAACCAAACAAGAAGTAAGGTAGTATTTGATCCTGAAGATGTATGGCATTATTTGCTTTCACTGGTCGTAGCAATTTTGAGTCTGGGCCTGAGCCTGAGCCTCACGCCCATATCGCTAAGTAGCTGCACCAATCTCTGGTTCCGCCCATGCTCACATGTGTTGCCACCATAAAACGCCTGCTTCGCCAAAATCCCACTCTCAAAATCCTCCAAATCGCCGTCCGTCTGCGTTATTCATCTAGAAACTCAAGAATGCCACTGGCGCTACGCCCACTCTGTGTCTCGCCCTCGGTACTGTACATTGGAGCATATGAGTGCCTCTGTGGAGTCGACGGCGGCATGTTCAGGTATTGCGAGGGGGACTCGGAATTGTGAACTTTGCCCTCATATGATCGATCAAATGACCGCTCAGTGAAGTCAGAAGATTCCTAGCTACTCAAGGGTCAGGAATCACCTGGAGGTAAGAAAATGTACTGTCACACTTTGCTTACCTCCTCTGCATCTGAGCTTGAGCCATTTGAGCTTGCTGGCCCATTCCTGGCCCACCTTGACCCATGGCCATGCCGTAGGGATTGGCATAATGCTGACTGTCGCCAGCAATCTGTTGCATTGCCATGCCAGAAATGCCCTGCGCCTGTGACACAGGGCAGTCTTTATGCGCGAGCAGGAGAGTCTTGAGCCCCACAATCTCTTCGCGAAGCTGGGTGACAGTAGCTGCGAGAGCATCATTTTCCGTGCTGAATATTTCTACCTTTTGCTGAAGATTGGCCAGCCATTGCTTCTTCCGCTGTCGACATTTGAGGGCGGCGACACTGTCACCATGTTAGCACATATGTCACAATGGTGAGTACTGTCACACTCCACGTACCGATTGCGCTCGAGAAAGTTCTTGCGCTTCTCCTCGTCTGTCATCTTTTTGCCATCTTTGCCCATCTCGTCTCCCTCGGGACTCATGTCGTCCACATCCTCGGGCTCTTCTGATTGTGTGCTGGCACGCGCCTTTTTGTTGGCAGGCGGTTTCGCCGGTGTCTCATCGGTCTTCCTCTTTCCGTTCGCCGCACCCTTGCCCGCTGCTCCTTTCTTGCCACGAGTCCCTCGCATGTTGGCCTTGCCATCCTCCTCCGAGTAATGATCTGCATGCTCCGTGCTACCAGACATGTTGCTGCCGATACTGTTCTTTCCGCCTCGTTGATCTTGCTGCATGGTTTGCTGGAAACCCTGTTGCGGTGGCATGGGGTAACTCGTGGGGTTTCGTTGTTGTTGTTGCTGCTGCTGCTGTTGACCACCAGCCTGGGCTAGCATGAATAGACCGTTCGCAGCCTCGTTGCTTTGATGGGAGCCGAACGGATCGGCGTTGTCTGACTGCGAGTTCTGTCCGTTAGGGTTGTAAGGCTTGCTATCGAGATCCGGCTGAATGTTGGGGTTCTGTTGCGCCTGCGATGTGGCACCTGGGCCAATACCATAGGTGTTTTGGGAGCTCTGTGCACGTGCAGTCATAGCAGTGCGATGGAAATCGAGAGTTCCAGGCGTCGCGCCTCCACTCTGTAATGAGTTGTATATCGCTTGCGAGTTGGGTGATGGCTGCGGGAACATAGACCCGCCACCACCGGGCGTCAGACCAGTCCTGAGCGAAGATTCGTTGGGTGTGGGAAAGCTGCCAGAGAAATGGTGATCGCTGTTGAAGTAATCGTTCGAGCCAGACGGTCCGCTGAGCATCGCCGGACTGAGGGGGCCTGAACGAAGAGAGCCGGGCCAACCGGGTGTGTTACCCGGTAGAAGAGAGGCCGGAGAGGTCAAGCTGGTCACGCCTGGGAGCTGTGTCTTGCCTGGTGTGTCGGCAGGGTTGCTGAAGGCACTTTCAAACGGATTGGGCTCCTTTGTGAGGTGGGTGGCAGATCCAAAGTAGTCGCCGTCGCCGGTCTGCGCAGGCTTAGGCGGCGGTGCGAGAGGCGCATTGGCGGGCGGAGCACCAGTGTCCTGCGATTCGGCCTCAGGCTCTGGCTGCTTGATCGTGGGAATAGAAGTGTCTAGGTGGAAGTCAGTAGCGCGCGCTCAACGGCAGTGGTGGAAGGTGGGGGTCATGGTCGCAGAGAAGCGACGACCACAACGACCACAACGACCGCAACGACGATGCGTACCTGGCTTTTCGGTTGATTCCTTCTTCGCGGTATCTGTACGCCAGTCAGCCAAGGCGTGCGTCAATGCGATTGTCTCGTGATGGGCGATGATGCAATCAAGACTCGCAGCCTGAATGGGAGTGATGATGATCCGGTTGCGACTCGAGAATTGCAGTGCAGGCCGCTGCGCCGGGAGGGAAAGAGGGATGGCGAGGCAGCGCAAGATCGAGCAGCAAAGGGGAAAACAACATACCTGGAGCATGTAGTGAAGTACGATTAGAGCGCGGCGATGCAGTTTGGCTCTTCGCGTTATTGAGACGAGGTGAACTAGCGACGACAGCTGCTGCCATGACGTCGATTCGAAGTTGCCCGTGTCGTCTGTTTCTCCTGGTGACGATCTACTAGGTACTGTGGAACTCTCAAGTTCCCTCTTTCTTTCTCTCTCAAGTCTTCCAACACGACTTTTACACCTATATTTCCCGCCTACAGTCAGCACATTCGTTGTTTGGTCGCGTGGTGCAGGTTGGAGCAGGTCGCGAAGTGCGTGTCCAGCGGAGCACAAATGATACACATGGCGGCTACGAATCTGGGACGAGTGGCAAAACCGCTTGCGCGACTTCACCACCGCCTTCACCAAGACATCGCGAGCCCCCGTTGACGCGTCTCTCTTCGCTTCCAGATGGCCTCGAACTTACCTCGAATACTCCAGAGAGGCTCGCACGGAATGCCGCTGGTGCCGGTGATGGTTTTCAGGGCTTGGCTGCCGTGGACATAGGTTGTGCGATGGTGTCGAAGATGCGACGACGCGCAGAATGGACAGTGGCGCGCTCGTTTGTCTCCCCAAACACCCTCCAAAAGCGCCAATGGTGAAGAGAAAAGGCCGTTCGTCGTGCTGCCTGCGCAAAAGTCTTCTTCTGGTAGTAAAACGTGACACTGCACGCGAGGATGTTCTGATGCGAGCGAAATACGTCAGTGGAAACCTGGAGCGAACTGGAAGAGAGCGTGACGTCTTCGTCTTATGGGTAATATGGGAAAGGCTCTGCACAAGCGCAGCTGCTTACGAAATCTGGGAACGGCCCGTGCATCTCCTCACTTTCGAGCCTACCGTCGCGATAAACACGACCCGCGTAGAAAACGTGGTCGTCGACACTGAGAGTTGTTCCTTTCCATTTCTATTGTTGTGTCTGTCTTTTTTTTTCTTTCAGGATATCGCTGGTGCACTCTTGGGCCGTCCCGGCCCTCTCACTCAACCTGATTCCTCTTTATCACCGACAACGCCGTACGCGACGCCGTGCTCTCCTTGCGAGAGAACTACATGAAAGACTTGCGCCCAGCACGTGATGAGCCCGCCCCCCTCCCCCTACGGCAGAGCGGCTGGATAGCGGCCGCTATCTCGCGACATTCTTCGATCTCTGATCGCACAGAAGGGCGAGGAAGCATCACGGACTGCCCCTCCTCCTCCTCCTCTTCTTCTTCTTCTTCCTCTTCTTCTTCGCCTTCTCACTGAGACCTGCGCTTGTCGGCCTCAGCAAGCAGAATCTCATTCACTTCCCGTGCGTCAGCATCCTACCAACGCGGCGAGGAAGCGCCGTTTCATGGATGTGCAGGGCCTGTCGCATCCATGGCGTTGTGACGTCGCTGGCAACGAAATCTCCGAGGATATCCCACTAGAGCCGAGTTCTCGCTTTCCGCCCAATCAGTGATCAAAGCTGCTGCAGCGGAGACAGCTCCAACCTCCAATAGTCAGACAACTGATCGAGTCTACCAAGAGTAACCTATTCCGCTTTCTTCCTCTCTTCCTCTCTTCCTCTCCTACGCATCATTCACTCACTTGCGAGCCACTGGGATATCATGTAGCTCTCGGCGCCCTGCGCTAAACCATCGTACACCAGCTCCCTTCTTGTTTGTCGCTGCGTCTTCACGGAGGGATACGGCAGGTTCCATGCCCTTTCCTGGAACAAAGTCTTTCCGGTCGTGTTCGGCAGACCGAATAGCGTATTCGGGAGCGGTATACCTTAGTGCTGTACATACCTAATCATGTAGCCATTTCCTCGCAATATTTGTATCTTGCCCCACCGTGCACCGCACGTCTAGTTGTGCTTACCTATTGGAGGTACTTGTCTGGCCGAGAGATCTTTTTATTCCATTACAGTATGTGCCTCGCAAGCGCCGGGTCCAGCATAGGAGGGTAGGAGGCTACGGTACCTTGGAAACTTTGGTCCTCATACTGGAGACCATTCCGAATTGCTAAGCCACGCTCACGCCATCTTTGCAGCCCTTTCTCTTGTCAGACCACAGAGCAAGCATCTCCATGTGATACGACCATCAAGTACATGTATTACCGCCCTCTGACTCCTAGTCATTCTTTCGAGTCACTACAACTATTCCACGGAATCCGCGCGACGCACTCTGTGGTTACTGTTGCTGCGGGAGGGCTCGTCCAGGAAATACCTGTAATTCTTCACGGTTTGCTGTGCAGCTGAGATTCGATGCATCGCAGTCGCGGGTGAGGAGCCTCTGGCGAAGAGTAAGGTAGTCACTGTCGGCTAGATTTCTCAGGTACCTAGGTAGGTACCTGAAGTGTAGAGATGGCTACATATAAGGACCATGTGCAAGGCGAACTATTTCCCTGGGAGAGTAAGGTACATAGTATAAGTAAGGTAAGGTACAGTCGGGGACTCTCCAGAGGTATATATAATATATATATCACGTATACAATCGACCCAATATTCGAATTGTCCCCCACTAGTACAACTTTTTTTTTCATTCGACCAATTCGACCGGCTGATTCCCATTTTCTTTCCGAGTCGACGTCTGTCGTTTATAGACCAAGAGACCCTCATATGTTGGACTTGGAATGACTTCAATTGGCAGGAGGCCTTACCTAGCGCCAGCCCTATACCAGGCGACTTTGAGTTTCAACAGGTAAGAGGAAATTTTTTCTCCGTAAGAAGGGGTTGTGACTGTGGTTGTGGTTATGTTTGAGGGGCTTTATCTGATAGGTAAGGACATGGTGTAGTTAGACAGACAAAAGGTTAGGACCGAAGGTACATACCTAGGCTGCATCAGGTATGGAAGGAGATGAGGAGATGGGATTTGCACTAGATACCTACATACCTGGTATAGACAGATTCAAGACGATGTCGGGACGGAGCAATGTCATTGTTGGGGAGAAAGTGAAGAGATGGAAGGAATGGTGGCGAGGCTAGTAGAAACGACAATAAGGTACCTTACGTTTTCTTTCTACGTATGCTACTGTCTGTGTGAGCCTGACAAGCACGGAAGTAGATCACTTGTCTCGTGATGGCTTTCCGCATTACCAATATCTCCCGTTCTGCACTTCGCACTGCTCTGACTGGCGCTTTCTTCTTCGACACTCTCTGCAGATCTTGTACATTATTTTACGAAAACTCAAGCCGCCATACCTCAAGCCGCATGTAGAAGGTGGCTGTATTTGCTTTCGCCTGAAGCATCCCCTGCAGAGCAGAAAAGCTTGGCACTAGCTTCTGCTCCTGGTCTGGTGACATACTGTTCAGGCTCCCTGTCGGTTGTGGTGAAACCATAGTACGAGTCGAGCCCATGTACATGTAAGCAGGCTGAGAGAGCAGAAAGGCCGCCTGTGACGCTGTATGGAGTCTCGGAAGAGAAGGGGGAAGAGGGCTTTCCACGAAGTTTCCCAGAGAAAGCCAGCCGAAGATGGGACCCGATGATGGTGCACTCGTAGAGCCAAACGATCTCACAGTGTACTCTCTGGGTCCTCTGCAGTCTGTCGTACGTTTGGAGCTGTCGGAAGGTAGCTCGCCAGCATCGAGCTGTGTGCTGAAAGTTCAGAGGCTCCGTTCGTGCGAACGTGGATATCGCGACCAACAGCCAACGGACGATGGCCAGCGTTGTCCATGTTTTGCTTGTATAATCTGTACTGTAGCGATGCAGTGTTTGAGGATACGTGACCACCCACCTAGGATGGTTTCTGGTTGCGGGCGAGCCAGAGGCCCACGCTCTCCCTTGCCAGTTCGGTTCCCCAAACGCCGTCTTTGCCACCACGTCGAAACTCCTCGTTGGTTGCATCCTCTCCGCCGCCGCGTGTGGCTTCAGCGAGAATCACCTCAAGATCGCGTTGCTGAGAGCTAATCCATCGCTTGACAAACGTTGTTGGATCCTTTGAAAGACTGTTGTAGAACTTGCGCTTAGCATTGGTCTGGTGAATCTTCTGGACCAGTAACGCAAGGTCATCATCGATCTTTACAATGGTTTGCAGGTCATTGAGATGAGTCTTGGATGTGTGGAATCGCGTCAACTGGTGACTGAGTGGGTTTGGCAGCGGCACGCGAATGTCATACACCGTTGGTTGGCTTGGTTTCAGGTCGGCCCTCGCCTCCTCCTCTTCATCGTTGAGGAAAGCAGAAGGCGAATCGGGATTCTTGGTCCCACTGATGTATGCTTTATCGACCCGGATGGTATATTTCAATTGGATTGGCGGGAGTGGGCTCATGTGGTGCAGAAGTAAATCCGGCACGTATGGAAAGTAAACAGTCTCTTGCTTAAAGATCTGGAATGCATCAGTAATTGTCAGAGCATACGGATTCGCGTACTTGCCTTCTGCAGCGCCGCATCGCAGATGATCTTCCTCTTGTCATCATCTTCCTGAAGCCCCATGGCGCGGCAGTACTCCCAGATGCCCTGCACCGCACCAGCGCGATCCTCTTCATCCGTATCCAGGATCTCGGCAAGCTCGGGACTCAGCCTATATCGCTCGCTTTTCTCGTCTCTCGTCAGGTTGATCGTGATGTTGATGTTCTCGTCGGCCTTGCGTGTGAACTCAAGCTGATCAAAATTGTTTTCGGGATCTTTCGGATCCAGCATTTGACCAGGAGCGACCTGCTTCTTGCGCCATTCAATCTGGCTGTATCCATCTGGATTTAAGCTCGGGTTGCGGTCAAAGTCGATAGTGATGGCTTTGAAGAAGGTGCTCAGCCGAGGGCGATGTCCTGCTGGCGCCTTGTCCGCTTCATCCTCGTCGGGATCTTCCTTCAGTCGACCTTCAATCTTGACCTTGAAGGTAGCCTGATTCTCTCCCAGCTCGAACATGCCATCCTCGTTGGCATTGCCCTCTTCTACTACCTGCCATGGCTGTCCTTCTGCTGTGTTCGAGATCCATACGCGTAGTGTGCCTTCGCGCCGAGTCCAGCGCCTCTGCAGGTTGTCGCTAATATCCAGCCGCTTTCGCATCATGATCGCGTCCAGTCTCTTTTCCGCATCGCGCAGCTTCTTGTAGCGTTCCACGCCATCGCCCACCACTGCCTCACTGACCTCGTCGGGGATCTCGCGGTCCGTGGGCTTCTTCACCTGCCTCCGCGCAAGATCTTGGCGGCGCAGTGCTTCGAGATGCTGCTGCTGAATCTGCGCGGCACTCAGCTGCTGCTGTTGCTGCTGCTGCGCGTGCGCTTGCGGGGGCGCGACCATAGGACCTGCGTTGCGCCACGTGCGCTCTAGGTCAGCAAAGCTGATCTTCCGTCGGTGTGTGCGCGCATGGTCCATGGCGAAGACCTGGATGTGTTGCGCGCGCAAAGGTGCAAGGCTCGGGGCTCACCAGGTCCTCGTCGCGCTTGCTGCGGACTGCGATTGTAATTCCGGTAGTTTGCTTGCATGTTGCCGATCGCCAAGACGAAACTCTGGCTTCGAGGAGGGAGCCTCACGAATGGATACCGCTGCGGCTGCGGCTGATGATGGCACCGACGGGGTTTGGTGTTGGGAAAGGCAGAAAGGCAAGTCGGGGAGAGAGGTGAGGTCGGTGAGGTCGGTGAGGTTGGTGAGAGAGGTGGAGGTTGTGATTGAGTGTTTGACGCGCGCGGTCAAAAGAAAGCGGAGCAAGGAGGACGCGCGAGGTCAGACCGTGCATGGGGGACTAGGACGAGGAAGATTGCTGCACGTGTCAATGGACCTCCGAGGGGCGGGGGGTAAACTTGCCATCTTCTTCAAAAAGGGGACATATATTACCTCCTAACTCCTACCTCCTAGTTCTACCTGCGATGTTTATTATTGCCATTTTTTGTCCGTCTGCTTGCTTTTATACATCTATTAAAAACACTACTTGGTATATCCCGCAATGAATGTTGATGTTGGCGGGCGAGCGAGGCAGCGTTGAAAGCAACCTGGAAGCTGGAAGCACTCCCATACGCCATACATAGGTACTCCCCGCCGTGTGCTGGAGGAAGACGATCACATGCAAGGCTTGGCTGCATACCACCTCACCTCCCATCTGTATGGCCATCATGTGAACGTTCATCGATCAGCTCCCCTCCCCTGTCCCTGAAATCTCTCCTCTGTGAATACCTTGCCACCCTGACAAGTCTATGACAATACCACCCCTGAACTGTTCCGTCTACAGCTGTCCTAGTACATACAACACTCAACATGGACAGCGATTCTCTTCGAGAGCATAGCATGGGCCTGGATGTCCAACTGGGGAATAACCAGACCGTACGCAGTGAAGGCGACAAAGTCCAGACCTCTGAAGATCCGGGTCGTTCTGCAGTGCCAATCGCTCAGAATTTGCCGAGTGGTGGAGCATGTGGATCTGCCCAAGATTGTGGCCAGGAGTTGCATACCGAGATACTTAGCAACGTGTCCCTGCCTGGAACAGAGGCTGGCAGTCGATGGGATGTCCATATTTCCGATGGATATATACACAAGATCGACCGTCACGAGGACCAGCCGTCGAGACTGGACTCAATCGACCGGCATGGCGCGTTGCTTGCTCCGTCGCTATGCCATCCGCACATACACATCGACAAGGCATACCTGCTGGCACACCCCAAGTATGCACATTTGCAGATAGACAAGGGCGATTTCCAAGAGGCCATGGAGCTTACTGGAAAAGCCAAGGCACAATTTGGACACGACGATCTGCTAGAACGAGGACAAAGGCTTGTTGATGAGAGCGTCGCTGCTGGAGTCACTCACATGCGTGCGTTTGTCGAGGTTGATGCTGGAGTGCAGTCGAAGTGTCTGGAAGCCGGTCTTCAGCTGCAGAGCCGGGCTGCTGCAGTTGAAAGCTGCGAGATCCAGTTGTGTGCATTTGCTCAATTGCCGCTTTTCTCGTCCTCCGAGGGCGATGAAGATGGCACCGCCATTCGTGGGCTCATGCAGACTGCAGCTTCAACGAGCGGAGTGGCTGCTATTGGGAGCACGCCGTATGTTGAGTCTGACCGAGAAAAGATGAAGCGTAATGTGGACTGGATGATAGCGCTCAGCATCGAGCATAATCTTCACCTCGATTTCCATTTGGATTACAACTTGGATCCCGCTACTGAACCACTGGTATGGTATGTGATACAATCACTTGTGGAAGCGCGCTGGACGGATCGCACGAGCAAGCGCACAATCGTGCTGGGCCATTGCAGCCGACTCACCTTGTTCAGTTCCGAGATGTGGGCCAAGCTGGCAGCAGAGATCAAGACTGCGCTGTTGCCGTTGTCTTTCGTGGGGTTGCCAACGAGCGATCTGTTTATGATGCGCACAGGAGAGCGACCTGAAGTCCGTGGCACGCTTAGCGTGCCAGACCTCATCAAGGAGCAGAGTCTCAATGCTTGTATTGGTGTCAACAATATCGGCAACGCCTTTACGCCTCATGGCTCTTGCGATCCGTTGAGCTTAGCTTGTCAGGGAGTGGCCTTGTACCAAGCAGGAACGAAACAAGATACCGAGATTCTGTATGAGTGTGTCAGTACCAGAGCCAGAGCAGCGATTGGATTTGGAACACAAGAGAATGTTGGCCTCGCTGTAACCCCTGGGGCACGGGCAGATCTGGTGTTGTTCAGCGCAGAAAGAAACAATTGGCATGCGAGGAGGAGCATATCTGAGGCAGTGTATCTATATGATCATTGTCAGCATCGGAGAGTGTTCACGCGCGGTAGGCTGATCGAGCCGCATTAACTCGGATTGGAAGACTCGAGACCAAAGTGAATGACAGCACGGCAGCCTCCCGCTACCGGCATAAAAGTTTCCCGCCAAGGAGAATAACAAGAACACACGGTTGTCATCGAACGCGTCCAAATCCCCCACCAACTCCTCGACAACGACTTTTTCTCCGCACACACAAATTCGCACTTCGAATAAGAATCTTTTTTTGATCCCGACCATCCAAAAGAAGAAGAGACAGACACAATGTCCTTCACCATCGAGTACGACGAGTAAGTTCTCGAATCGCCCGGCTCTCCTTTCGCGCAAGAACCTGACTCCTTTGCAGAAACGGCGTGCCGGTCGGCGGCCAGCTCCCACCCACCTACCCACTCCCATCATACGTGCCACCGCGAAGCTCGTCAGATCAGCACACGTACCCTTTCGTCTCGAGCGGCAGCGGCAGCTTCGCACCATTCGACATCCCCCCAGATAGCCCTATATATTTGATGGGTCCTCCTCCGTACCCGGAGATGGAGACGGCGCCCCTTGAAGCAGAGCGACAGCCACAAGCTGGCTCACAGTATGGCTTCGACCATGCCACCCAGTTCCGCGGCCATGAGCTGCCGCAAGATGTGCGCGGCTCCGAGATGGATCGTCAATTCGCCTTGCCGATGGAGGCGAGTGCACCGGTGGATGAGGCTGCCAGCAGCCCTCAAGCCAGCAAGAGCAGGAAGAAGAGCGGTCCTCGGGTCCGTCGGTGCGCTCGGTGCATCCAGAGGCACAAGAAGTGCAGCCATGGTCAAGCAACAGCCGCCGCCGCCAGCGAGCCTGCAGAGGACCAGAAGGCCAATTTTCAGGCCAGTATTGACGATGAGCAAAGTTCTGGTCCGTCTCGCAACCTGGAGATCCCGACTGCCAGTTCTGGCACCACGGCCACGAAGCCAATGCCGCAGAAGCGTGCGGGCAAGATAGCACTCTTGAAGGCCGCCGAAAATGGAGATACAGAGTCCTCCGATTCTGTCTCTACGGTAGCTGAGCGCTACGCTGCCCAGGGCAGGACCATTGTCAAGGCAGGCCCGGACCCGGATAGAATGTGAAGCGACCGCTCTCTCTAATATCGGACGGGGTTTCCAATCGCTGGTGCTTCTCAAGTGTGCTGCAAAATAACAAATTTGCCGAAAGAATTGTAATTCTGTTCACTTATGAGCAGTTACGCCTCAAGCGCTTGGTTGTCTTACCTTAGGTACATAGAGCTACGACCAGTACTCACAGAAAATTCCCAAATTCCCAAAAGCAAAAATATGTGCAGGACTCGGGTTCTCATCGAGTCTAGTTCTGACTACTCGACCTAGTTGCTATATAAGTGTAGCTCTATGACCTTCATGTGAGCCCGATTGTCTCCCTGTCTTACCTTATAGAAGGTTTTCAGGTGAGGTCCCTAACAAACAAGTTTCGGGCCCGAAATCCCAAACAAATCCTTGTACCATAAGGTGGAGCTCTCTCAGCGCTTCACCACACCTCTCACACATCTCTCTCATATAAACCCGTCCATCCACCACTCTCTCCTAAACACTTTCCTTTTCCCAATCACCACCATCACAACCACCACCACCACCTATCATGTCCACCCCTTCCTCCCCCCTCACCATCGACCTCCTCGCCCGCGTCCTCAGCAACAGCATTTTCCACCCTTTCATCGCCTGGCTCATCCCCCTCTGCCTCCGCTCCCTCCAAGCACCATACCACAGTTTCGAATTCCGCGCGACAAGCTTCTACGCGAGTATCGTCACGCTGTGTTGGATTTTGTCTATCCTCAACAACCGCATCGCGCATGGCAGGCCGCGCGTCGTGGATTGGGATGAGGAGGTCGTGGTGATTACCGGGGGAGCGAATGGATTGGGGAGAGTGATTGCTGAGACGTATGGGATGAGGGGGGCGAGGGTGGCGGTTTTGGATGTTGATGGGCCGGATCAGATGGAGGGGGAGGAGGGAGAAGAAGGGTTGGCGGGGGTGAAGTTTTATCGATGTGATATTGGGAATGCGGAAGAGGTTGTGGATGTGGCGGGGAGGATTCAGAGGGATGTATGTTTTTAATTTTTCTTCTTTTTCTTCTTTTTCTTCTTCCAATGTGGATCTCGCATATATTTCTTATTTCTTATTTTTATTTTCATCATTACAATTATACCTATATATATAACTGATTCCATATCCATCTCTAGCTCGGCACACCCACCATCCTCATCAACAACGCCGGCATCGTCAACGGCAAACGCATCTGGGAACTCAGCGCGCAAGAAGTGCAACGCAACATGAACGTCAACCTCCTCGCCCACTTCCACACCATCCGCACCTTTCTCCCAGGAATGCTCACCACCTCCCAAAACGGCGGAACAATCGTCACCATCGCCTCCGTCCTCGGCAAACTCGGCGCGAGCCATCTCTCCGACTACTGCGCCGCCAAAGCCGGTCTCATTGCCATGCACACCTCTCTCCGATCCGAACTCGCATCATCATCATCATTGCCATCCTCCTCCACCACCACCAGCAGCAAAACCCTCCGCCACCACCCCCAAAAAATCCGCACCATCCTCGTCACTCCAGGACAACTCTCCACACGCCTCTTCTCCACCCTGCAAACGCCCTCGAATTTCTTCGGACCCGTCGTCGAAACAGTAGAATTAGCTCGAGAGATTATTTCCAAAATTGACGCGGGCGAAAGTGGAGAGATAAGTTTTCCGTTTTATGCAAGGTGGATTGAATGGAATTGTATCTTGCCGAGGGGCGTGCAGGAGTGGATGAGGGTGGTGAGTGGGATTGATCGAGCGATGGGGTTGGCGAGGGAGAAGGAGGGGAAGGGGGAGTGACTTGCTTTATTCTATCTTATAAGTTGTGCTTGCTGGCAGGCCTGGCGGTGGTAGAGTCCGTCGTCGAGTATTGGTGGGAATATGTTGTTACGATACTCTGTTTGGAGAACATATGTAACATCTTAATGTGATATCTTAGTCAATACATAGGTATATGTAGCATCTCATCTGCTGTTGTCTTGAAATATGGGCGCAAGCAGCGTGACTTGAAATGAAGAAACGGAACAACACATGGAAATGCGTGCACGCTTGCTCACGAGGAACGACCATTACATATTTGATACAGTATGTGTACAGCCCACGTCGGTTCCATTCTCATTACAACTCCACACTCCACCTTCGAATGCCGTTGAGCACTCCCACGCCCTTGAGGACGTGCATCGCCCCCGCAGCACCATCCTTTTCTTTGCCACCTCCATTCGCAGCCAAGATTGCAAAGCGAAGAAAGACTTCGGTGCACGTCACCAGAATGGACAATATGATGAGCACAATGATGATCCACGTGATTCTGGTCATCTTCACATCGGCAATGCTGTCTGATAAAATTTCCGCCAAGTCCAAGAAGACTCGGCATCGTTCGTTGAGAACCTGGATTCGAGGTTTGATTTCCAGGTATTCACGGACGGCGGCGTAGAGAGGATGCAAAGTCGGTTCCGCGTCCCAGAAGAAGTTAGGCGTGTCGAGCATATTCGATGCTGTTTACGAGGTCAGTGTGGTCAGAGCGACTGTGGAGAGGAAAAGGCTTACAAAGATTGACATCAACTCTTCCTTCGAACAACTTTCCCACGAGACTGACAATCTCTTTTCGGTCCATGCCTAATCGTCCTTCCAGAGCGAGGCGGCGTGGAACATACTGTGCCGATTCCATGGTGCGCTGCATGCGCTCTTCGAAAAATGAAAGTTTGGTCGATTGCCCGATGCCGTGAGACATTGCGAGCTTGATCATATGATCACTCGTGCGAAGAGTGATCATGTCGTTGTATATTCGTGGCTTGTCAGCTTCCCGATCGTACTGGAAGTGGAACTCTTCAGTCTCGAAATCGCTCTCATCCAGAGGTCGTGTCATTAGAGGTAGTGCAGAAGGAGGTGCGAGGGCTGCACTCTTGGCAGATATTTGCTGAGGAATGCTATGCCGCGCGGATGATGGCATGGCCGCTACGGTCGAAAAGGTCAAATCCGCAAGCAAGTCTCGTTCCTGGTTTTGGGTAAAGTTCCATAGCACTGCGACACCATAGCTGAAGATGAAAAGCTCGGCTACGGTATGTGCGTTTGGATTGATGCCAGAATGTGGCGATGGGAAGCTGAAAGCAGAGTTCGAATCGCTGGACTCTCTGCGTCCCGCTTCACGCTCCTGCTCCCAGCCACCGTCTTCTTCACGTGTGCCATTCTGTTGCTTATCATGGTTTGCCATGTGCATTTCCTCGTCTGGTGGCGAGTTGGCATGGTATGGAGAGCTGCTGCCCCGTACGGAGTACTCCTCACTCTCCTCACCCCATCCTTCCCGATACTGACGCCTCTCGTTGGCCTCGATCTGCTCATCCAGCACACTTCTGCCGCCAGGGTGCTTGACTACCGGACTGCTCCTGACGCGATAGCCATCACTCCCGCCCAGGAGGGGCAGTTGGTATACACAATACAGACAGTCGTCGTATAGCTTCGTCTTGGCTGCATGCTGGTCTCGGACAAACATGGCGGTACTCTTCAGCTTGAAGCTTTGCGCCGTACAGTATGCCGTCACGCGAGCCAGCTGCGGGTCCGCAATTCTCTGCGACTTGGGAAGACGTTCTGCTTCACTCTTTCCCCCTCGAGCAGCCTGTCTCCTCCGCCGTAGCTCGTCGTCCTTTGGCGGCGCGCTGTCATCCTCTTCGCTAAAATGTTCGTCCTGGTCTTCTTCTGTTGTTTCCGGTAACAGCACCAGCTTCTCACTCGTTTTGCTGCTTCGCGCGGGAATATGCGCGCCGCTCAAGGGGATGCCCTTTCCACTCAGCTTCGGGTCGAGGGGATGTCGTCCTGAAGGGGTTCGCGCATGGTGTGCGGGACGCTGTCCGGGCGGTAATCGTCGTTGTGCGGAGGGAATCTCGGAAGCATACTGCAGCACGTTGTCGACGGAGATGATGCGCGTTCCTGTTCGCTGCGGCTGCGGTCGCGGTTGCGGGCGATTATTGTCGGCGCGTTCGCGTGAGTCGGTGACCTTGAGGCCGGTTAGCTGGAGTGCCATGTTGGCCTCTCGTCCTCCTCGTTCTGTTCTCCTGGGAATGAAGCAGCACAAGGGAAGGGAAGATCACATACGAGAACTGACGGGCCTCGTTTGTTGGGTGGGCCAGCTCCCCGTGGACCTGCTATCGACATGCTTTTGCTCGATATCGACCAGGATTCACGACAGCGGACAGCGGACAGGGATGAAAGTGAGACAGTCGTCGACTTCACTTCGATTCGCAGGACAACAAGTAAGGTATGTATGGAGGGAAAGGGGAAGTGCTCGGTTGCTCGTCGTCAAGAAGGGGATGTTGTTGTCCGTCAATGTCTCGTCCCAGATTGAGGTGTCGTTGCTGCTTCCACGTGCCGAAGCTTGCCAGTTGCCAGCTTGAACTCCTCCGACGACGTCACGCACGAAACCAACTTACATGTACATGAGGTACCTTAGATGTGTTTCTACAAATACATGGAGGTATCTCCTCTCTCACAGAAAAGAAAAGCTTAAATTTATTCACTAGCTACAATATGTATACCAAGGGCTTGGTAAACAGCAGACGAAGAAAAAAACGAGCCAGGGATGCCCGGAAAACACTATTTTCGTCGTCACAAGTGTGGCATACCGGCCAGAGAAGGAATCTTCGGAGACAAACAAAGAAAAAGAAAAAAAATAAAATAAAATAAAATAAGAAAGGTCCTAGAACGTGGGTTTGGTACGATGGATGGTGAATAACGTAGTGAATTTGCACTGTGTAGAACAAACATTACACACGGGAACAGTTGTCGGCTGTGGTTGTGGTTGTTGCATCGCTACCATTATGCTATTTAAGGATTGCATCATACCAGGTATTTTGGCGAAAGCAAACATGAAAAGAAGTATCAGAGCACCAGACCATCCCAAAGCTCTCTCAGCGAATCCAGAGATCCTTCGGGGGACTTCTGGTCATTATCGGCTGTTTGTGTGGTCGTCTTTTCAATAATCTCCTTCGCCTTGGCCTCATCAGCTCGCTCCTGTTCTCCGTCTTCTTTTTCTTTTTCTTTTTCTTCATCTTCATCCTCTTCCCTTGTCGATTCGTCCTCTACCGCCGTCTTCTCGTCCTTGTGCTGTAGTCGTTCTTCTTCCAATCCCCTCCAAAACTCCTCAATCTGCCTCTCATAATTCGTCTCCGAAAGGGGCATTTCCCATCTCGTGCGATTCGCCTCGAGCTTGTCAATCCAATCACTAATAGCTTTACTCTTATCCCCAACCCCAGCGAAATGTACAAGCAACTGTCCCGGTCGATGATCAAAGTGCACATCGCCTTCATCACCATCACCGGGATACGAGTTGAACCACTGAGGGGGGCATTGTACAGCCCCTGCTTTGTATTTATCCATTTGCATGACGTTTTCCATGGCGGATTGTTCTGTAAACGGTAGATCGTCTTCGGGTCGGAATGTGCGGTATGCTAACACCGAAGACAACAATTCGAGACTCCATGTGGACACTCGGAGCATGAACACGCCGTTGTTCAGACCATTCCAATCTTTCGTGTAGAGGAGGTGGACGTCGCTGCGTTCTTCAGGCGGCAGGAATGTTTCGAGTGGGATGAGCTTGTTCATGATGACTGTGTCGGCATCGAACCAGACGAGCCATTCGAGTTGCTCTGGCTTTGGCTTGGAAAGTTCTTGGAGGAGGAGTTCCAAGAGTAAAGACTCCTTCGACCAAAGGCCATCGAGAATAGGATGATCCAGTAGATATGTTGGGTACTTGTGGTAGTCGCCATGGCTGATGTGTGTGCTCAAAGCACGTTGATACCCTTCCTTGTGCTCCCCGTGAGCAACAGTGCAAGTTGCTATTCGTGGCTTCGTGACTCCAAGTCGTATGATGGATTTCCAGGATGCCCCGGACGTATGGCCGATCCCTAGGTCGGTAAAGGCTGCTGCATTCGAGTATCTTCCAATCGTTTCGAGGGCTGACTTGTGAAAGCTATCGTAGGCGGTGGTAGCGTGGAAGACCACGACGGAAACAGTGATGCTGAAGATGAGTACAAAAAAGACCCGGTTGATAGGCGACATGCCTGGTGTTGGCGCTGGACGATGATATGTTACAGGTACGGGAAGCCTGTGGTAAGATGCGAACATGTTGGATGCAGCTGTATACTCACCACGTGCGTAGGCATCTTATACCAAGTCAGCGAGGACCCGCGGGTTGTGCTAAATAGGGTCCCGGTGCGGTGGTGTTTCGCAATACTCTTGCCAGACGAGTCGAGCTACTGTATGGATACCAAGCACGCTGGGCCGCCAAGATGCTTCGCGCGTCAGCTTATGAACTTACGCATCGGCCGGCCGATGTCCTCGCGACTGCTCGAGCAGAATTCTTGGCCTTGGAGATTCCTAGCAATATGATTACGGCGACTCCTGAAATATGACATGGCATCAATGGCTGTCTGTCTTCATCCTGCTGGTTGCGCCAATAAAGACGCCTCGTCGCGCATCCTTGGCGGCAGTGCTTCGAGGCTCTGCGGCATCCATGTTATTTATTATTGTTGGTTGTCGTAACCTACAGGTACCTGTGTTGGCGCAGCCAACAGATGCTGGACGTAGTCCTTGCATGTTCCTGCCCTACCATCTATACACATTTTTTCATACTTCAGGTTGTCGTCACTACACATGCTCTATTAGCGAGATCAGGGATCATCGACAGGAGAATAAACGGTAACATCTGCCGTGACCCTCTCCTCCGTGACCTGCTATCTTGACCGCCTCAGCCCTCTCTCTAAGAGGCTCACCAACTCATCGAGTGTCCCGATGGTGATATCGGTCCTGTGATCATCCTCCAACTCCTCTTTGCCCTCACTTCTGAGCAATACTGTCAAGGCCCCAGCATCGCGACCAGCGGCCATGTCATCCACAGAATCACCCACCATCACGACAGGAATCAATCTCTGATGCGGTGGTGTGTTTGGAACTTCTATTGTATCGACGATTCCCCAAGCTTTTGCGATATGCAAGATTCCCGCAGGACTCGGCTTCGATGGCCGAAAGTCTCTCGTGACAACAGGTGCGAAAGGACGCAAATGGCTTGGAACGTGCTTCTCCAGTAGGTGGTTGACAGGTGCGTCAAAGTTCCTGGTGCAAATACCTTTTCGAACATCATGTTTATCCAAGAACTCCATGAGAGTGACAAGTCCAGCTTGAGGGACTTGTTTCGCCATTGCCTCACTTTCGATGGCTCTGACTTTGTCAAAGGCGTCAGTCTGCTGTGGTTCAGGCAGACCGTGGATATGATCCAGAATGTCAATGTCCTTGGTGATGCCGAGGGCGGTTCTCATCTGGCCAAACATCCAGTTCTGTGGCTCGCCTTTGTGCCGCATTCAATCAGCGTCGGGCATGCGTTGGCGAACAAGTCTCTGCGATGGACTCACACAGTGTGCCATCCATGTCGAAGACTACGCCTTGGAGGCGCATCAGACCAGTGTCGCTGCCGCTACTGGATGTACCCAGTGGCGCGAAGTGGTGGCGTTCAGCACTCATTTCTGTGGCGAAAAAGCGGCGATGTGGTGGTTGTGATTCTGTATACCTGTAGATAGTCCGGGTCTCACAGACATGCCTGGCGGATCGCGCCGATGTTGTTACCGAACCGCGCGCCAATAATGTAAACATGAGAGATGAGGAGATGAACTTTTGAAGATGGGTACAATCCAATAGTGATGCCCAGACTTCACAGGGTGGAAAGGACAAGGATGTATATTTATCTTACATTTACACTAAGAAAGTTTACACGAGAAATTCGAGAATTATACCACTTTATACGAGTTTCACAGCCACGCCACGTAGGTCAGTGGAGACTGGAGACTGTGGAGGCTGACATTCATGTTCGGCTCACCATCCGAGTCATCTCTCACATCAATTCCGCCTCATGCCGCCCGCACGTCTGCCCCAAGTTTCGTTCCAAGACAAGAAAGATGTGGACTACATAGATAGCATGCACCCTTTCAGTGAGAATTGAACAGGTTTCATATGAGGTTCTCCGTCAAGACATTTGCCCATACAAGTGGACGGCGGCATTCGCCTCGTTCGCGATACTAGTGCCCTCTACCGATGTGGTAATGGTATCTCAAAGGAGCGCAAGGTCGCTAAAGCGCCAGACAGATGTTCTGACATATGAGTACAAGTCCGCTGTGGTGTGATCCTTGATCAATTTTCCCATCCCAAAACGCCGTGTGCCGGAAGCACTCCTGCTGCACCTCGCCCGGTTCTGCTATCTGTCTCCTTCTGATGACCCGGGAGGTGAATTGAAGACCGCGAGGCGCATGCGATGGAACTAGAAACCACATCAGGTTGTGTCGAAATTCTCGCACCGGGGGAAGAGTACTCACCGCTGGTAGCTTCGGTACCACCACCGCTAACGTCGCGAGAAAGTTGATCATAAAGTATGCCAGGTCGTAATGCGTGTAATGTGTGCTGATCAGGAACAGTCCGATCGGCATCGCCAGTAAAAACTTCTTTGCGGGCGTGTATTGGTCTTCGTTGTCGATTTGTTCCCACATGTTCAGATTATCATAGGCTCCAGCGTTGAACTCGAAAGGGATGCCTCGCACATAGTGGAACATGAGGTATGATCCAGCCATGTATGTGATGTTGACCATAGTCCACGACGTTTCTTGGGTGATGGACGGCACGATATCGTAGACAATCTTCAACAGGAGGATGAGAATGATGTGAATCATCCATGCGCCTGCAGCAAGACATAGTGTCAGCTCACACTCACATGCACCCGTATTGCCTCTTTTTGGTAAATCTGGCCTACTCCTCCTCCGGACTTCTGTTGCTTTTCTTGAGAGCGGAAAAAGCTGGACTCACCCTTCGCATTCACCCACTGAGCGTTCAGGTTGGGCAGCACGGCCTGATCTGACTGTTGCTCGAGACTCTCCGGAGGCTCATGATACATCAAACTGCTACTTCTCCGCCGCCTCTGTTGATCCTTGTCCTTACTACTGGTGTTCATCCTGCGCTCGGCGGTCTGCACGCACGGTGGCGGGGCTGTGTTGACTCCCTCCGCGAAGGTGATGCCGCCCCGCGACTGGAGTAATGTGGAAGACAGTTTGGCGGCGGTGTCGGAAGACCGGTTGCGATGTGGTAAGAATAGGAGCGGCGCCAGAATGGCGGTATGGAGGCCTCGGTGGCTGTGGGAGGGGAGCGTGCGGTAGCAAGGCAGTGCGAAGATGGCGGTGGTGAGAGCTGCGGGCAGACGTATCGGCAAAGGAAGTGCTTTGTTGGTGTTTGTGTTTGTGTCGTGGAGAGAGTTGAGAGCAGCGGGCGGGCAAGGAATGGTTAAGGTGTGTCTGGCTAAGGTAGGTTGGGAGGCACTTTGTAAGGTACCGTAAGGTAAGGTACTTGGCGTGGCGTGGATTCCAGACCCGTCGGCAGGCACGGTCTTCACTAGGTACTCTCGGTACAAGATTCAGCACCGGAGCACGAGAAGGGCAGGTGACCGTGGGAGTGGTGATGGATGGGGTGGGGAACAAAGACAAGAGACAGAGAGTGCAGGGGAGTTTGGGAGGAGGCTTCACTGGAGCGGGCGGGCGCTGCGGTGGTCCGAAGTGAATGCAATGGCAACGTACGACGTTGTCCGTGTGAGGTGGCAGTTGAGATACTGGATACACAATAATGACATGTAATAAACGGTCTATTATCGCGGGCATCGTCACAACTGGAAGTTGAGCGACCTAGTACATAACTAGAACGACCTAGTACCTCCTACCTCCTACCAAGACTGGAACTAGGAGACCGCCAGGGTCCAGTCCACACTCTCACATGGACTCTCTCCTACTTGTGCTGGCTGAAAAGCCTGCCCGTTCCTCGCTGACTACCTAGCAAAAATACCTACCCACCTGGTACCTCAGGCTACCTGTACCTACTCTTACTCTATACCACGCCGTACTACTGCCCATTGAACCGAACATCGCCCACTACACCACTGTCGGACTACTACTAGTGGTCCGGATGCAGTTCCCGCGTCCAGAGGAGACCGCGCGCGTCTGCTGACATGACAGCTCATCCGCCACCGCCAGGCTGCAATAATGTTAATAGGTCCTCCTGGAACTGGGCTCACCTGTGCTCATCACCATCTCATCGGCATCATCGTCATCAATATCATCATCATCGTCATCTCGGACTCCGTGACATGATCAGTTTCTCGACAACAATCCATCAGCTTTGCGTGCGGCCTGCTCTGCACTCGTGTAGCGCGCGCACCCTTCGAACTAATTATTATACTTGATAGCTCCCGCTGACCGGGAACCTGAAACAAAGGGTCTGTCTTCACTCTCGTGTAGACGGGAACCTCTGCGCCCTGCACGTGTTCAGGCAAGATGCCTGTCGGGGACGCGAGTCCGCAGTCTGCCCTATGCCAGCACACTGTGTCCTCAGGCAGAATAATCAATAACAGATGCTACCTTACGGTACCTGATACCATACCTCCTATCAACACACAAGCGCAACGGCGAGAGCATTCGACTTCAGCATCGGCCCTCCGACGCCACATCACATGCCACGCCTGACTTTCCACTCTCTTCGGACCCAGCCGGGCATGGCATACCTACCTCGAGAGCACGGAAGTACGAGCTGCGCCTGCCATTGCACTTGAGAGCGCTTTCCATTGCAACTACGAGCGCCTTCCCGACATGTGTACGCGTGGCCAGATCAGTTGGCATTCCTGTTTGGCATACATGTACCAGCATTGAATACTGGTACATGTATACATCACCATCACCATCATCATTCTCCGCCGCTACATGCCTCGGCCACCGCAATGATATCAGCAGGATCGAGTACTACAGGTAACAAGGAATAATAGGAAGAAGAACATGCTATAGCTCTTTGAGCGCCACACTGACGCCTCCGCCTACCGACCATCTATCTATCGCATATTGCTACTATACCTAGAGTCATAGTGTGCAGTCTAATACATGCCAAGCTAATCAGGAACGACAGTGTCGATGCAGGAACGGCTGTAAGTCCAGCTCTTTTCATTATGGGTATCATATCAAAAATGCTTCGGCAATAAGCCAAAAATCACCACCAACGCCCGAGAGCCGCTCGAACGTCTCAAGATGAACACAGACGGCAAGATGGAAGAATAAGCGGATGGAAACACGCCTATGCCGCCTTCACTTGCCAATGTCGAGCTGTCTCCATCGTGGGCATGCGACTCGCGGTAAAATCATCTGCTGGCCAACCTTGGCTTGTCGTGCCGCCCTCAACCACATCTCCAGCCATGATGAGAGTATGCTCAAGTAAGCACGAATCCTCTTCCATTCTGGCACCAGATAGGAGACGCGATCCGCTGCGCAGCACAGACCTCGCGCCAATGGACAGCGGATTGAGGTCGAATCTGCCTCGCGTATTGATATGGCCAACGACAGAACAGTCGTCAAGAGCGACGCGGTCGCCAAGGGTAATCAAGTCTGGTTCAGTGAACATCAGAGATGGTAGACCACCGGCGAACAGAGCGCAGTCCTTGCCAATATCTGCACCCAGAGCGCGGAAATACATTGTGATCCACTGAGTACCAGTCAGAAGACCGAGGATGCCCTGGCTGCCGTAGCAGTGTCTCCGGAAAGTCTCGAGCTTCAGGAAGAGTTGCCAACGCTGGCAGTACGAAGACTTGTCCCAGTCGTAATTTCCAGGCTTCCTACGGCCCATGAGAATCCATTTTGCAGCGATCGTGGCAGCAATAACGATAATACTTTGCAGAGCCATGATACCCATAATGAGCGCCAGGAAGAAGACGTAAATCGCGATTGGGCGATAGGAGGTCTTGCCCAGAAAGTTTAGGGCCACGGAGTTATGCTCTTCATACAAGCGCGCAACAACCTGGACCGCAGACACTGAGCCCACATTCCAGTAAACACCGTTGATGACGCTGATGGCAGTGGAGTACAAGTAGATCTCGAACTGGCTCCAGACCCGATACGATGCCTTACCCTCGTAAAATGCCCGTCCAAAAGGTGTCGACTCTTCCTCGGAGCTGGAGGACTCTCGTCCTTGATGCTCAATAACACTTTCAGCGGAGTGCTTCGACTTGTCGGTATAGCCGTGATCGGCCTGGAAGTCTTCTTTGCTACCCTTCTCGATGACGCTGCTGCTGCTACTCGATGATCCAAGATTCATCATGTTGGTCAAGGTTGTGGTGGTAGAGTTCATACTCGACGTGTTGGAGAAGGGGCTCTGCTTGTCGTTGAAAGGAGTTTCTAGCTTCGGTGGCGTAGCAGAGGAAGCATCGGCAGTGAGGCAGATCGCTTCACCTTTCTTCGCACCGACCCATGTGGTGGCGTCGGCATATCGAGTATTGCGCTTCGTAAGCGCTCCACTTCCCATCACTGTCTGCTCTCCTAGCTCAACACCTGGAAGGAGAACAACACGATCTGCCACCATGGCACGGGCTTTGATGCGAACATAGTCACTACCGCTGCCATCCGAAGTCACTAGATGTGAGCGGGAGCCAAAGACAACATCATCACCAATGTCGAGCAGGTCGAAGTCCTGGATCGATGGACCAGTACCTGGCCAGTATACCCTGTTGCCGACCTTGGCGCCCATGGCCCTCGCAAAGTGCGAGGTCGCATTGTAATGGGTGCCGAATAGCTCAGTGAGCTTATGAAATCGAGCCGACGGCATGACCATTCGGATCCATCCCATCCTGAACTTATCAATCTGGCTACGTTCCTCGCTCGTTGGCTTCACCTTGCCGAGGCAGAGATCGAACATCTTCTTGAATGCTAAGACCGCGGCGAAGAAGAACATGGGACCAAGTGCAACGTTGGCCGCTAGGGCCAAGTAGTGGTAGCCAACCCGGTTTTTAGAAGCAAACCAGAGGATCGTCGAATGGAACATATCTGGACTCGGAGTCGGCTTCCGTTTCACAAGTGCCAGCAGACAGGCGAGCCATGGCACAGCGCCGCAGAAAGTACAGATGAAGCCAAGTGGTAGTCCCAATATGTACTCGAGCGTCCAATGGGTCCCCTTGATTCGGCTCGACGCAAGATCACGGTTAGCCTCGTCGAAGGCTTCGGTCTCCCATGATGATGAGTTTGGACCCATACAAGCTCCAGCCGGAACAGACGTGCCAGCGGCGACAATTGAGGCAAGCCCAATTGAAGCATTCGCTCCAATGTGGATCTTGCCCAAATACATCGAAGTGTTCCTCTCTGCAGCAAAAGGCCGGATAATGCTTCGCTCCAGGATGACATTGTCTTCGATCGTGATCAGATCCCACTCGCCAGCAATGACTCCCTTTTGCACCGTTACGTTCTTCCCAACCTGAGCGCCTAGCAACCGAAGATAGAGAACGCGGGACCAATTGAAGAGACCGAACACACCCATACCCGCCACCGCCGTGGTCTTTTGAACCAACCACCATCGAGTATGATACGATCCCCACATTGGATAGAGACCTTGCCTGTACTTGCCGATGACCAGCCATTTGAAACAGATAGCGACCAGAGGTGCTATGATTCGAGTGATTATGCTGCCGATTGTGATGGAAAGTACCAAGCCGAAAAGACGACCTGGAAGATATTTGCTGGTGATCCAGTGGCTGGTCTCGGTAAGCATGTACATGAAGATGGTCCATGTCAGGGCCCGCTTCATGGGATAGAATATTCCCATAGGGACGAGTTGGAGCAGCATTAGCGCAACGTTGCTAGAGCTGTAGGTCTCTTCACAACCTGGCAGATGTTCTGGCTCTCGAGTAACGATGTTTTCTTCTTTTGGGACCGCGTTCTTCGGCATCTTCTCATCGATGATCCGTGCAAGTTGGGACACCTTGGGATTCGTGAAAAGGGTGTTGATTGGCAGGCGGAGAGGGTATTCCTTGCGCAACATGGTAAGGAGTCGACCTGCACCCATGGAGTCGCCACCGAGCTCGAAGAAGTCTGATGAACTTGAGACTTCCTCGATGGATAGTGATAGCACCTGCGCAAAGATGCGGCTGACTGTATCCTCTGTTGACATCGATGGTGCTGCTGGTGCTGATGCCGCGACAGTTGGTCTTGGTCTGGTCAACTTCGCAGCGACGGCTGCCTCGTCTATGTTGCCCCGAGTATCGCGAAAGAAAGGCTCCTCGAGCTGATGGATCTTGACTGGAATGCTGTAGCCATCGACGCGCGCAGCGATGCTGTTGGTGAGTGAGTCCTTGTTCACCGCCCCGTTCTCGCCTGCTGCCTTGGGTGCCAGAACAAGTTCGGCATAGAAGTCAGAATGCTTGATCCAATACTCGAAGCTGGCTGGCACCTCGATCTTGCAAGCATTTGCCAGCTTGTCATGCGAGACTGCAAGCGGCCGGCATGCGATAGAGACGCTCAGAGCAGTATTCGGTGGTGGACAGACTGCTTCAAAGTGTCGACCTGCTGGTGCCGTGCTGTCGGAAATTGTCGGTAGACCAAGACGATCAGCAAGCTTAATGCGAAGTACTTTGTTGTTGTTCGTCGGCACACCACCGTCCATATAAACAACAGCAACGGGGACCTTCACCTGTCCCAGGACGTTCTTGACTGATTCCTGTATGGTGCGTAGGCATGGTCGAAGAGCACCTTCGGTCGTAGCCACGGCAATGCCGACGACTTCTTGCAGAACATCGTGGTTGACCGAGAAAGCGAGAGCCTTGGTGATTCGTCCATATGTTGGGGACCCTGGCTTACTGGCAGCACCCACCACAGCCTCTTCCACCTCGAAGGGAGATATCAGTTCACCTCCACGATTGATGACCTCCTTACTACGGCCTGTGATGAAAAGGTATCCGTCGCTATCAAGATATCCCATATCGCCAGTGTCGAACCAGCCGTTGGCGTTGAAACAAGTCTTGTCGATAACATTGTCTCCCTTGAGATAGCCACCAAACACAGGTGATCCCCGAACGCAGATCCGTCCGACCTCTCCAGTCGCTTCTGGCGTGTCTCTACCATTCAGAATGCAGATCTCTGGTCCGACTGTGACTCCTGACGTACCAGTCCGATCGAGCTGGTAGTCCAGAGGTGGCGTGGAGATGGGCATACACTCCGTCATACCGTAGCTAGGCAAAACAATACAGTTGACAGTGCTGGTAGAGAAAGTGCCCCGAAGTTGAAGGGCTAGACTCGGCAGAAGCCCGCCAGCGGCATTGCAGATGAGTCTGATCTGACTCTTGGCTACACTCTCTGGCCTTTCACGCCCAGCTTCGAGGATCATCTGGTGCATCGTAGGCGAAGCATAATACCACGTTGGGCTAAAGTCTTCGACACAATCCCAGAAGAGTCCCGGATCGAAAGCACTGCAGCAAATTACGGAACCTCCCGAGAAGACCGGCGCAAAAAGATTCCGAATCAGGCCACCGACGTGGTTCAGAGGCATCTGATTGAGACATCGCATCGTGGGAGATAGCCCCCATGATTGCTCGACCATGGCGACACCGCATACCATGGAGTGGATGCTCAAAGGCACCAATTTCTTCGTCCCGCTAGTTCCACTCGTGAAGAGCATAATACCCGTATCATCAGCAGTGTTGCGGACCGGTGGAAGGGATGTATGCTCCTGGATGATGTCGCGGCCATCTAAATCTGCGATACGAAGCCTCATATCCTGATCTAGATCGACGAGTAAGACTAAAATGCCTGCATCGGCAAGCCATGAGTCCCGAAGACCAAGTCGCGCGACGTCGGCGGATGTCGCAAGTACTGCATTGCTTTTCGACTGAAGCACATCTGCTTTGAATTGCTCCGCTCCCACGCCACTCCCGTGTGCTACGGGGGCGGCTGTGTAATAGGTGGCTGTAGCTAGTACTGTCATCGCTAGTAGTGGTCCATTGGGGAGAGATATCGCGATCACGGGCTTCGGTCCGCCTGGTGAGTGTGCTATGGGTAATCTAAAGGTACTGATCGTGGAAGCCAGATCATTATGCTGAATCGATCGGCCTGTGTCCGGGTCGAGAATCGCAGCTGCTGTCGATCCAGGATGGTATAAGTCGAGCAGACTCGAGTACGTTGATTTGCATTGCTGGGAGACGTGTTCTAGCAATGCTCGGATTGCTGGAGGTCCATGGCCAGCTTTTGCTTCTTCCGGTAGGAGTTTCCACAGAGCTGTGTGTGCTCGTTGTATACCAGTTACTGGCCATGGGCCTGACTTGGTATCAATAAGTGCTGATAATGTTGCTAGGGGTCCATATGATGGTTGTGTCGGTCGAGGAATCTTCGACAACAAAGTCTGGTGGTCGAATGGCGAATTCACGGCATCATCCAAGAATTGACGGTATAATGGTAGCTCCTCCTGGTCGACAATCGACGAGTCGAAGAGGAAGGTTGCCATTGCAAGGACGACACTTTCCAATGATTGACGAAAGGAGGTGAGGCTATGGGAGCTCATCCTCAGATAGTGACAACTCCAGGTTATATGTCCATTGAACGCGGCATCGTGGCTAAGCACTCATGCACATCGATAAACAAGCACGGCGTTCGACAGCGATCTCAGCACCACGGGCTCAACGACCCCCACATGAGGATCAAGAGTGAATGGCAGAAGATCGGGGTGTGTGATACGGTTTCAACTGGTCTAGGGGAGTCGTATGTGTGGGTCGGAACTAAAGGAGCGCAGTGAAGCTAATGAACGAACGCCCGCTAGTTGCCTGTCGAAGAACCATAGACCTCTACCTACGGTAACCTACCTACCTTTGACGCCTGTCTAGGCGATACCTCCGCGAAGCTGGGAATATCAAACCTCAGGTACACGATCAACATGAAACCGACGAGGGTTCTCACCACTCGAACGCTCCCAGTTACACACATGGGACGCAGGTATACACTTCCAGAGACTACAATGAGATCATCATCTCGTTTGGTCCTTTCGCTTGGTTGCAGAGATTCGTTAAATAGTGGGTCTGCTGTGTAACGACCTACTTTTGAGGCTTAGAAAGCGGATGCAGTGACATATTACTTTGGACTTAGGGGCACAACAAGCGGCCCCACATTTAAAAAAAAGACTAGTGGGTCCAACCTGCAGGAGTTTGTGCATAATCTTCTTCCGCCAAAACTCGCTTGGACTAAAAGAATAAACCCCCGTCGTCGTTGTCGTCGTCGATCTGCGTTGCGCTGCGCTATCTCTTTTCGAAGTTGCTCGGATGGTTTTTTGATTGAGACAGAGAGAGAGAGACGGTCGGCTAGCTCTCTGCTCAACAAGTCTCATATTCACTTACTGCCCGACGAGAATGATCCGGGTTATCTCGCCACATGGTTGCAATGGTCTCTGTCTGTTGTGATGGGGGTTTAGTTGGGCATCGGTGGCTCTCTCAGTTCAGGGACACCGATACGTATCCACAGCGGAAAAGCAAAAGGTGTGTTGATTCATCAGCGTTCTGGTTCTTCACATTGATTAATCGTGCGAACGAATTCTCCTACGGGCTATATGACGGATATGGGTATCTGATGCATGTTTTTGTATAAGGAGCAGAAGAAGATGCGCTCCGGATCTGATAAGAATGCTATAGCTGTCTAGCTAGATTGCTGATTTTCTGGAGCACATCTGATTTTCAGGAGATATGTCCGCAATCTTACCGACATATTTTCAATTTATCCAAAAAAGAAAGATACTTCATCGATCGATTTAAGCTTTGGTGTTTTTGTTTTTCTGTTTGTTTTTTCTTTTCTTCTCAACAATATCTCGAAGCCAAGCATAGAAGCAACTCTTGTTCAACTCAAACAAGCTCAGACAAGACATAATCTTAGCTTTCTAGTAGAACGAAACTAGAATGAATTCCTTTTACTAGTCCGTCCTCGAGCGTGCCTGTCTGTTTTAGGAAAAAGGTACGTTGTATCAAGTACCCCCGTGCCCCCCGTACCTTCGTACCTCCGCTGCTCCGTACCGCTCTCTCTCTATCTCTCTCACTTCTACTTCTCGGAGACTCCGAACCCCGGACCTCGTTCCTCGAAACTAAAGACTAGTCGAAACCTCACTAAAAAGGAAAAGGAAAGAAGGGGGGTAAGAAAAGAAAAAGGAAAATTGTCCTATCGGTACACATGTACCTTAGTTATGGATCTCGTAGACGGTAAAAACGGTAAAAGGGCCGTTTTTCGTTTTGTGTCTTTCCCTATCTACGATGGGACTACCTACTAGAAGGGGAAGTGAGAAATAGGTACAAAGATACAATGGGTACTGGAGGTACTGTATCTTTGTAGCCCGCTCGCGATGTTTGTCTCTTTTTCCTAACGTTTTGAAAAGAAGGAAATATATCTGGTCTACGGGTAGGTAATAGAGGTAGATTGTAATTGAG
Source organism: Sphaerulina musiva SO2202 (assembly GCF_000320565.1). Taxonomy (NCBI): domain Eukaryota; kingdom Fungi; phylum Ascomycota; class Dothideomycetes; order Mycosphaerellales; family Mycosphaerellaceae; genus Sphaerulina; species Sphaerulina musiva. The sequence goes on from NW_016017385.1 coordinate 692,250, forward strand.
ATTGACCGACGAATTCTACGAAAAGAGGAAGAGAGAGAGAGATACAGACGGATAATTTCCTATTTAATTAGGTATCGAAAAGAAAGTTTTTTGCATTGTAGTCTACCTTGGTTACGAATTACGCTATAGCCGTTGATTTTCCCTTTTTTGTTGTAATCCTTCTTAACAGCAAAAAGTATCTAGGTCAGGTACGTACGTACATACCCTCGAGCAGATAGTCGGTCGTCTCTCTCTCTTACACATACCCTGTCCAAGACCTCCTACTACGGTACAGTATAGTACAGTACACTATACTATAGTTCTTACCTCCTCCTGCTAGTCTACCCAAGTTTATACCTACCAGGTAGCTTCTAGGTTACCCCCCAAAATCCTTGACACCTGCTATTCTAGGCTATCGATACCGTACCCGGCGAGCGAGAGGGAGCGAGGGTTCTCCGATTTTTGCCTGCTTTGCCAAGAAAAAGAGAAAGGAAGAAGAATAAAAAAGAAGGAAAAAGAACGGTACGTAAATGTACAAATGTACAAATGTACAAAGGTACGTACATGTACCATTTTTTTTTCTGCACAACTGACACTACGGTAGCTACCGTAGCAGTAGTATATGCACAACATCTTTTCGTGTGTATAAGGGATGCATTCCAACATTGCATTTAGACTTTTGACGCCGGCTTTTTTCTTTTTTGACGATAAAAGATAGCCCTCTTTGTCTTGGCAGCTTTTTGCTGCGACGACGCTAGCTAAGGTACGGTACCTAGGGTATATAGGTTAGCCAAGACTAGCAAAAGTGGGATTGTGACCAAAGTAGGTAGCCCGATCCAGGGGTTTCATAGTATACATATCTTCCGATGTCTTTCTTTGTATGCAGGCGGCTGCATAGGTAGGCAAAGCAAGTGCCTGAGCGGAGCGGCTCTGAACATCATTGAAGATAGTAATATATTAGGAACTGGCGAGAACGTTTTTTTTATTAAAAATCGAAAAAGTCGATCTTTTGATTTGCTAGCTTGCTAGCTGCGTGCGTGCGTGCTTGCCTGCATATCGGCATATTTACCGGAGATAGAGAGGGGGGGCTCTCTATCTCTATCCTGATTGATCCTATCCCGGTCTTTCTGTTGCATGCAGGTCCCGGAAGGGTCGTGTTGTGCAGTGTCAGCATAAATGGGAAAGAGAAATAAAAAAGAAATCAATGACGATCCATCAATCCATTACTTCCTTTCTTTAACTCCCCGGTTCAGACTTCTCGCGCTATTGTAGCACTCAAGACCAGGGGGCAGGGGGCCTGGCCGGCTGTTCAATCAACATCCGACGAGGACCCGTCATATGGATGCGACGTCCGTATCGCGTGGCAAACAATAGATTCGCGATGATGATATTCTTTTTTTTCTTTTGGCGCCGGGGGTGTAGTCGTAAATTCGGATAGAGAGTGGCATTGTTTCCGTACGGTTTCATCTGTGCTAGACTGCGCCATGTCTTCTGGTTGGCCCTGGTGTGTGTGTGTGTACCTCCTATGTGAAGACAGACTGAAGAGGAGTTGTGGACCGGGGAAATGAATGCCCAAAGGCTTTTAGCGCTTCAGCCACCAGGAACGGGCGAAGCCACAAGTGAAGTACGGACCAGTCGATCTCAGTTCAGGGGCGTCGGCCGGGGCTGGCCGAAAAGCCCCAGGCACGTCGCACCCACCAACCACACCTGCGCTCCTCTCCTGCGCCAGCCGCACGTCGTCATCTCTTGGCATCCGACGACATCACTTCCTTATTGGGGGGCTCTATCTGACGTGTCTGTCATAAACTTCTTTTAGTCGGCGCAATTCCTACATGAAGCTAGAGATTGATACAGTAGTGGCGCATGGTACTACTGTAGTGTTAGAGAGATGCAAGACATGAGGGAGACACCTGTATCAGACGTACCTGTATGGAACTTATTTGCCAAGGCGCGCGGAGACGGCAGCTTCAACTCAACGGTCAAGAAACCCTCCGGATACTAAGTTTGGTATGCAGAGAGAGCGGCGCTACCAGAAGAATTTCAACATGTGAAGCTTGGCGTACATGTTGGAACTGCTTGTTTGGGCGTGAGGAGTGCAGAATACGCTTGGCATGCATGCTTAGACCAGCTTGGAAGGGCGTCAAGAGTTGCAAAGATCGATGCGGAAAGCTTGAAGCCCTGTCTAGATTATCGTAAACTCGTCAAAGTCTCTGGGCAGCGCGCTCAACCAAATGGCGTCAAGTCGCCTCTCCACGGCCGCTGTAAACTACTTGCGGCAGAAGGGTTGAACCTCCAGACACCGACGGTGCTTTGTACTTCCAGATTCTTGCCAGCTTCAGCAAGGAGCTTTTCCGCAATTGGGTGACCAGTCTCTTTGGTGAAGAACAGAGCTCTCCAGGACTCCTCAGCGGTCTCAGTTCGTTTACGCAGCTCCCTTTGTGCACTTTCTAGCTTGTTTTTCGAATCCGCAGTCTCCTGCATGTTGCCCGCTTTGATGGCTGCAATGACACCTTGCCAGGCTTTGCGTGATTCCCATGGATCCTGTCGTTCGATAGGCAACGTACGGAACTGGCTTGCTGTGGCAGATGCTACGCTGTACGTGTCAATCACGGTTCCAGCGTTATCTTTGATTTCGAATTGCTCCGACCAATTACCCTGAGCGGTGAGCCGACCAGAGTCAGCGATGATGTTACATATGTCGTTTACCAAGGGGGCGGGGGATGGCTTGCGGAGACTGACCTGCGCAACATAGATAGGCTCTTTGTGTTTCTTGTCCTGGGGTGGGTATACTGCTGCAGTCACATGATTCTTGTCGCCCGCCAAGCCGAACATCCTCCTTCCACTGAAATCGACCTCGGCCACATACCCATTGGAACAGACAATGGAGTAGGAGCCCTGAAGCTCTGGGTAAGGGCTGCCGGTGAGGATGCCCGTTACCTTCACGTTGGGCAAGGGGATCAGGTAATCCTCGTCAAACGCATCAAGGTGCAGAATTGCGTGACCGATCTGAGTGATATTTACTGTTCCCGTGAAGCGGATATCCTGCGCCCAGACATCAGCGCACTGCTGTACATGCTCAGCGTGGGATGGGGAGAATCTTACCTGCCGAGTGTAGCCTTCTGCCCGCACACCATGCTTATCGTTCCACAGGTAACATGCGGTCACTGGTGGATGGTGGCTCACTTGCTCTGCAATCAGATGGGTTTGGTCATCTTCCGTTGCGCCCACATCGCCAATGAAGACTTCACCGAGGAAGGCATTCAGTGGTTTCTTGACGCCTTGGCTGGGCTGCCGTCCGGCATACTGTTGCGACTTGAGGCTGGCTAGGAACCATTTGAGCACCGCCAGTATACGCTTGGCAGCGTCTTGTTCGTGTGCAGGAGCGTTGAAGAGCTCTGGTTGCTCGATCCAGTAACGCGGGAATTCAGTGGTGCTCTTATCGGCGAGGACGAAGGGGGGAGCAGTGATGGTTGAGAGATCCCCCTTGATCGTCGCTATCGACTACATCTTTTGCATCAGCCACGGCCCACGGAAATACTGTCCAGTCCATACAGGACTCGGCCACGATGTTTGACCTACTGCAAGGAACTGTTTGAGCCCGCTCTGTTGCTCGCTCGTGTCTGCCATGTTTGGTGTGCTGGATGGAATAACGATGCTCTACCGATCGGCTGACCCGTCAATATATCTCCTTTTGTACGAAGCCACGCAACACTTTGGCCACGTCGGTACCGTAGTGACGCTTGATTGCGCTGCTGGAGGCTGTGCTCGTGGCCCTTTTCTTGGAGGAAATCATGACGTAGGCCATATCTAAGCCCACTCTCTCACATGCCATGCAATCAACAACATGGACTCATTGTGAGTGCCCGATTAGATCGAGACTGCAATCGCGACGCTGTGCAGACTATAGGATGACTACGGATGTTGTTCTCTCAGCACATGTAGACGCAGTAGATTCATGAGCAACCACGCCAAGCATACCATCGCGAAGCTGCCCACGACGGGATTGCTGTGCTGATCGGCCAAGCGGCCAAACACTCTGCGACAATCACATTCGTTTCGACCATACCTTAACCAACACTCCCGCTTCGAACTGACTGACTCTTGACAGCATACCGCCGCCCGTCCATCATCACACACAGGCTGGGCGCCATGGCGAAACTCCTCAAGCAGCCGCTGAAGCTGGCGTTGGTGCAGCTGGCGACCGGAGCAGACAAGGCGGCCAACCTCTCGCGCGCTCGCTCCAAAGTGCTCGAGGCCACGTCCAAGGGCGCCAACCTCGTCGTGCTTCCCGAGTGCTTCAACAGTCCCTATGGAACGAAGTACTTCCCGAAATACGCCGAAACGCTCTTGCCATCGCCGCCGACCAAAGAGCAAGCACCCTCCTTCCACGCCCTGTCCGAGCTCGCAAAAGAGGCCAAGACATATCTGGTCGGCGGCAGCATCCCCGAGTACTGGGAGGAGACGAATAAGTACTACAATACCTCCCTGACCTTCGATCCCAATGGCAATCTGATCGGCACGCATCGCAAAGTGCATCTCTTTGACATCGACATACCGGGCAAGATCTCGTTCCACGAGAGCGAGGTGCTGTCGCCAGGCAACAAGGTCACTCTCATCGACCTGCCAGAGTATGGCAAGATCGCTGTGGCTATATGCTATGATATCAGGTTTCCTGAGCTGGCCATGATCGGCGCGAGAAAGGATGCCTTTCTGCTGGTGTACCCAGGCGCATTCAACCTCACAACGGGCGCCATGCATTGGGAGCTGCAGGCGCGCGCGCGAGCTATGGACAACCAAATATACGTCGGCTTGTGCAGCCCTGCGCGAGACATGGAAGCGGACTACAATGCCTGGGGACACTCGATGGTGGTCAATCCAAATGCTTCGATTCAATCTGAGCTGGATGAACACGAAGGTATCACGTATGCCGACTTGGACAACGCTACACTTGCTGAGTCGAGGACGGGCATTCCCGTCAACACTCAGCGTCGCTTTGACGTGTATCCAGATGTCAGCGCTGGTAAGGTGCGCTTTGAGGAGTAGTCGTGCGGAAGCAGCAACTGGCAGAGGCACATAATGAAGGAGCAGGCGAGGTAGGAAGTCATACGTAAAAGACGCACTTGCTTCGAATACTTAGCATCTTCATTCTCAGCCGTCTTTCGGGTTCAACACGCAAATCCTCACTACCTTACCCTTACCTTATCCTTCGCCCCTCTGAGCGATCACCTGGACTATTCCCTGCAGCCTATCACTACTCCATTACACGTTCCCTCTCACCCGCCACTACCCAGGCTTGAGAGCAGTCTGATTTGGCCACGAAAGCTGGCCATGGCCCGTGGAGACACTACCACGAGGAAGAGACTGCCATGGCTCGAGCCAGTACGCTCCACTGATACTCGCGATGAGAATAGGAGCGCGCCGATAACATACATCTCGCCCGCCTCCTTGAGCAACGACTTGAGGTACCGACCTACGGGCTCAACGCCCGAGATCAGAGAGCCGACACTGCGAAAGCATCCTCGATCCTACTCGGACAGCTCACAGCGACCTTCTGGTGTGCGATCGCATGCTATTGCCAGACCCAGGCGAGAGTTGAGCCAGCCGGAGATATCGTCATCTGAGTACAACTCCACTACTCCAAGCGACAAAGATCCCCTGCCGCCGGGCTTCCCCAAGAAAGATCCCAGATCATACGAAGAGCTCCTCAGTCCTGCTACCACAACGCTGAAGAGCCCGCACCCACATCTCGCACAACCAAAGCTCGAGCGAAAGCCGGGGACACGTAACTTGCAGCCGCGCTTGGCCGCGCAGTCGAGCCCGTTTCTGCTGCGCAATCAGCAGCCTACTTCACCTAGAAAAGGCACCAGGACACCTAAACCCAATCCAAATCCATATCGCTATGCCTCAAATACACCTCCAGCACTCACGCACACGACGCCGACCATAAATGCGCTTCCAGCGCATTTGATGGCACAGTCGACGAGCTCGTCTTCCGACAAACAGTCAATTTCGCCGACACCACCTTTACTGTATCGCTCTGCGAATACTCCACCGGCTGCGCCAACGCGTACTCTGCGCTCAATGGACTCGCTGCCCGCTCAATCCAAACAGCTGCACAGTTTTCCAGACCGCCTGGCTGCCCAGGAATCGGGCTACAAGCGCGAGTCTGGGAAGCCTGAAGCCATGTAAGCATCTCTGTCCTGTTCACTAGCCGTTGACTGATCGCCGCCTCGACAGCAACATCAGCTTGAAGCATCCTCGCCGGAATCACGTCAGTGTCAAGGACAATTTCCATCATCATATGCACCGTCCTATCGCTCGAGAATGGAGCCTGAGGCGCAAGCGTCTCACTTCGGCTATCGCCTGCCTAAACACCATATTCGTGGGCTTCATCGCGGGAATCTACGTAGGTGCACTGTCACCCTTAGCTTGAACTCGCACTGACACATTTACAGGCAGGTGAGGTACCCCGCATACAGTATCAGCTTGATGATGAGTCGCATTGGGTGATTCTAGGCAATGTCCTACTATTTGCAGGACTTGGTCTGAGTACATTGCTATTCTGGCCGCTACCATTGCTCCACGGCAGGCGCCCCTACGTACTGATCGCTTTTGGGGCCATGCTGCCGCTACAGATACCGCAGGCGATGGTTGTACAGCATCCGCACGGCTCGCACATGCTATACCGGACCGGATTATTGCTGCCTCGTGCCTTGACAGGGTTCGCTCTGGGCTTTGCCAATATCAATTTTCTGCCGACCTTATGGGACCTATGGGGAGCATCTCTCATGTCTGATCGCCCTCATCAAGAGACTGTAGCGTACGACGATGTTCGACGTCAAGGGACTGGAGTGGGAGCGTGGCTTGGCATGTGGACTTTCTGCTTCAGCAGCTCTCTCTCCGTCGGTTTCTTCACCGGCGCCTGTGTCATCTCCAAGCTGAATCCGAGCTGGGGCTTCTGGATTACAATTATGCTTTTGACCTTCTTCATGCTGGTGAACACGATCGCGCCGGAAACCAGAAAATCAGAGCATCGAAGAACTATTTCCCAATTCTTCGAGGACGAAACCAAGCATTTGAAGCGACGCGTCGCGCGAGGAGAAGTTAAACTCCACATTTCAAACGATGGACCCAAATGGTGGTTCGAGGAAGTGTGGGCGGGTGTCATACTCACCAAACGCATGGTTCTCCAGCCTGGATTCTTTGTTCTCATGGCCTACCTGGGCTGGATACAGGCTCAACTGACGCTTGTGATACTTCTGCTCGGAGCATTGCTCTCCCGCTCATACCGCTGGCCGTCGCAATGGGTTGGCCTGGCTGTGCTAGCTATTCCCACCGGAGCCGCACTCGCCATGCCGCTGACGCAAGCTTCGTTACTGAGTCGCGCTCGTGTAACACCTGCCCGAACAGACAGCATGACTTTCCAGCCCAGGGTTACCTGGAGCTCTCACTTGCTTCGAAGGGCCATCTTCACGTTGTTACTGCCATTCGCCGGCCTGGGCTTCTGTCTGTCGTCTTCTGGACCACCCGTGCATTGGAGCGCCGTGATTATCCTTGCAGGACTGGTCGGCTTTCTCGCAGACCTGGGGATTGCAGAGTGCGTGGGACTCATCATGGAGACATTTGACACGTGCGATTTACAGCCTGGAGTGAACACCAGACATCGTGTCCAGTCCATGACCATTATCGCAAAGAAGCGCCGCACCAATTACTCCTCGTTTCCACGCGTATGTGCGGGATGGTTCGCTGCACAGTCTCTGGGATTCTTCCTGGCAGCTGGCTCTACCGTTGCGGCCGGGCGAGTCACTGACAACTATGGTGCTCAAACGGCTATCTCTATTGTTGCAGCCATCCTATTGGCAGTCACAGTCATGCTGTTGATTGTATTGTGGAGATGGAAGGAGGTTCAGGTCATTCCCAACTTCACCATGGGCACTTTTCGGAGCAATAAAGAAACGGAGATGGGGCAAGGCGACCCCGAATGGAAGGCTGTGATCATTGGTCATCCCTCAGGCAAGATGAGGCGCATGAACTTGCTGGAAATGGGCGCCTGGTCTCGATGGACGGAGATACGGAAGCTGAACAAGCTGATCAAAGAGTAACGCAGAAGCGATTAAACAGGATGGAGTACTGGCTGTTTTGATCCTGCTTGATCCTGCCGCTACCGCAACTCCGAGTATTGTGGTCTCACTTCGTGCTTCGTCTCTAGAAATGTGTCGTATAATCGACGAAATGTGGTTCCAATGCTTGAAGACACCCTTGTATCGCAATGAGAAGTGCATTTTACCATGGATATGGATAAACCCACTTGTCAGTAGCTGCACTCTCAACTCTTTTTTCTCATCTCACATCAATATATCTTCTCCACAAACAGCTAATACATATAGCCCGTCTTTCTCTCTTTCTCGCTTCCTCCCTTTCTCGCGTTTCAGAGCGCCAAATCTAGAAGATGCGGTTCAATTGTCTACTCGAGGAAGAGGCAAGAAACAGCCCTCATCGCCTGCTGAGGTGCTGGCCCGAGGTGTATATATACATATATATATATATATCGGCGCACCGTCTACACCAATCTTCCCTTCTTCAATTCACGTCCAGTGAGTGAGTACACACCACTCTCCTTTTGCGGCGAGAAGAGCTCTCCAAAAAATCCCCTTGCTTCCCTTCCATTTTCCCATTTCACATTCCCCTTATCCCGCAAATTCCCCCTTCGCACCTCCTCTCGCAATCCCCGGCGTAAAACTATACACATGTCCTCCTAAATCTCCCTCTTGAGGAGGCTCGGAAGTCCCTCGATGCGAAGCCGATGTAATATATAAAGTTTCGAAATTGGGCCCGCCCCAGGTTGGACAGGTGATGTTGTAGGATGGAAGGATCTGTTGGAGAAGAAGAAGAGGAGAAGGAGGGGCAGGAGGGTTAGACTTTGTTTTTTCTTTTGGTATCGGGAAGGACGGGAATACAGCAGTAGGATACGTACAATTTCGGCAAAAACTTCGCCTTGTGGTGTAAATGCCATGATGCGCCAGGTGGCGTACATTGCTATCCAGAGATTTCCGTTTGTGCTTTGGGTAGTTTTTTTGATTCTTGTCAATTTGGGTGTTTTGGTTTTTTGTGATTGGGAAAAGGGAGAGGGAAATGTTGGCTTGTACTTACTCTATCACCATGCCATCGGGTTCTCCTCCTGGTGAGTTTCTTTTATCGATCAAGAGACGCTTGTGGGAGATGGTACCGGATTCGAGATGGAAATTGTAGGCGAAGACTTTTTTTCCGACGGAGTCGTTGAAGTACACTGTTGTTTTTGGTTTTTTTCACCAGAGTCAGTTGGATATCTTTATAGGAGGTAAGGTGATTGGGGTGAGTACGCATTTTTCGCGCCTTTCTGTCTTTCTCTCTCTCCAAAAAAAAAAAAGAAAAGCATTCTGGGAAAAAGAAATAAAAAATGAAAATAGAGTAGTAGAAAAAAACACTCACTACTCTTCCAATCCGGACTCCACCCTACTCCATTCCCACAAATCACTCCCCGATCCATCAAATGCAACGTCCCATCCAAATCATACCTCCACAACCTCCCCACCGGCTCGCCCAAATCCTCCAACACGCGTTCCTTCCCTTCATCAGACGCAACAGCATCAACAGCAGCAGCAGCTCTCACATCAATTTCCGCCAGCCATAACCTCCCTTTCGCATCCACTCCCCCATCATTAAATCTCCTCAACCCCCGTTCCTCAGCCGGAATAATCTCCTTGACAACTTCCAGTTTTCCAGTGTCTTCGTCGAGAAATGCGATTCCTTGGTAGTAGGCGCAAATGTAGGATTTGGGATGGGATTGCCGGAAGAAGAGGACGGAGACGCTGTCGGAGAGGGAGATTCTCTTGCTCGGTCCGAGGGGTTGGTGGGTGGTGGGATCGAGGTGGAGGATGTGTAGTTCGGGAGGAGTGATGAGGCAGTCGACCCAGTGTAAGGTGGAATCTGAGGCGCGGTAGATGGGGGATTCGCCGAGGACCATGGGAGGGTTGCATTTGTAGAAGGGTTCGGAGGGTGCTGTGAAGATTTGTGGGGTGGGAGACATTGCTGGTGTTGTTGATTTTGTTTTTTCTTTGTAGTTGTTGTGGTTCCTTACTATCGTCGTTCTTGTTGTCGATGATATATTTTGTTGTTGTTATTGTCAAGATCTGACAAGGCTTGCCGTTGTTCTGGGTGCTCTGAAGAGCTTCGTGCCTGGTAAAAGCTTGATATGCAAGGATCATATTTATCGTATACGCGCCGCGGGCAACTCAGCTCGCCTCGCATCATGTTGTAGCGAGATGTCCGAAAGAAGTCTTCCAATTAATCCTGAGAGAGCGTTTACAGAAGGTATACCATTAAACCACTTACTGAGTACAGGTGTTATTGAAGATGTCAAGTCCTCAGTAATCGGATACTCGATAAAGGCTACTTTACGCAGGAAAATATCATACTCACCACCCATTCGACAGATTATATATCCTTCCTCAATCCCTGCTCACTCTTCAACCACTCCCTCACTTCATTCGCACTCTCATTCGGAGGAAAAACGGGATAAAAGACCTTCCGAATCCTCCCATTTTCAATTACCATACTCAACCTCTTCATCAGTATCTGTCCCTTATACTCAAACGTCGGCAATTGAAGACCTTTCACCAACTCCAGCCCCTCATCACTCAAGAGATGAAAAGGTAAATGCGTTCTCCCCTTCAATTCCTGCTGATATGGCGTATCTTGCGTACTCGCGCCAAAAATCTGACTGACGCCGAGCTCATTAACAAAGTCTTGAAAGGCATCACGGAACGAACATGCTTGTGGTGTACAGCCTCTCGCGCCGGGAATTGCGTTCCAGTCGTCGGGGACTGTCTCGTTGGGGGCTGCGGTTCGAGGGTAGCAGAAGAGAATGGTTCGGCCCGAGAGAGTCGAGAGGTTGATGGAGTTGCCGGATGTGGAGGCGAGAGAGATGGAGGGAATGGTCAGGCCGGTCAGGTGATTGCTTGCTCCGTCGTCTTCTGGTTGGGGAATGTCGGATGGGAACGTCGTGTCTGGTTCGGTGGGTGAGCTTTTCAACTGGATTTGGGTAGATATTGTATTCAGTATTCACTTACGAGCCATGCTGGGCATTTATATCTCAATTTTCGCTGATTATCATTTATCGATGGCCTGTATTCTGGCGACAATGCGCAGTCCGTACACCTTATACACAAACCTACCCCGGTATTTCGATACGTTACTAACTTTAATCTGTAATCGCATTGTCGCCAGAATACAAAGGGCCCCGGCGTGCAGGTCTTTGACGACATCCATGACGCGCTTTGACGCGACGCGTGCAACATACAGGTCAGGTAGTACACACAGCATACATGTAATATAGGTAGAAATATCATGCCAGAAACCCAAACCAGAAGAGTGCATTAGCAAGATTGAGCAAGAATGCCGTCCCAAGACCACGCCTCCAACATGGAGAAGAACTTTGAGCCCATATCCGAACCGCAAAAGCTCACTTACAACAAGGAGAATCCACGCCATAACGCTCCCACAGACGTCGATTACGAACCTCATCCAGAATCTTCCCTCCCGCTCTCCCCTTCCCGTCAAGCAATCGTTACGTCCATTACCAACCTCTACTCCGGCTCCTGCCAAGAAGGCGGAACAGGCGAACAAGACTTGAAAGTCTACGCTGCCGAGTCCGTCTACGACGATCCCTGGTCCTACTGCGATACGCGGTATAAAATAGCCGGACAATGGTACGGTATACCCAAGCTCTTTGACTCCAAAACGCTCGCGACAGAAGTAGTAGAGAATTCTGAAGCCTCCAGCAATCCTCATGCAGCCCCTGGAGAGGATGCTCGAATCGTGTTCAAGTTGAGACAGGAGTATACGATCAAGGCGATCCGAGTCAGTAAAGCTGTGAATAGTCTGGTGAGCTTGACTTTGCAGAATGTGGATGGGGAGGAGAAGGTGCGATATCATAAGGATCAGTGGAATCATAAGGATTATAGCCACGAGGGATTGGGGAGAGTGATGAAGGAGTTGAATGGAGATCACTTGACGAAGATTACGAGGCCACCTGGTTGGTTGAAGGAGGGTGCAGAGACGGATGGAGTTCCGACTTCGTAGGCATTGATACGAAGGTTCATATGAGGGAAGACGTCAGTATAGATTCTCCTTGGCAACCGAAGTCGCATTGTGAGAGCTCTCGTTAAGGTTGAAGCCAATGGCTATGCTATGCTTCGTGACGCAATTCGCAACTGCTTCGCCATAGGTACAGGTACATGTGAATGTACATTCGTGGGGTACATATATACAGGTATGTGCCTGTACTATAGTCTCCATCCGACATCCTCTCTACCGCAACCTACCTACCTGAGAAAAGACTCCTCAACCAACCCTTCCATACCTACCTACCTACCTACCTACCTACCTACACAAACAACAACCACCACCACCATGACCGAACTTCCCCGAAAATCCCAAACCTACAACCCTCCCAACGTCCCCGCACCCCAACCCCAATTCTCCCAAGTCAACACCTTCACCTTCTCCCCCGGAGACACTCTCGTCGCCGTCACCGGCCAACTCGCCATTCCGCCCCCCAACAACAACCCCAACAAGAACTCCGAAGCAGAAGAACAAAGTACACCCCAAAACTTCGAAGATCAAGTCCGCCTCGCACTTTCAAATTTAGAAAATTGCCTCAAAGCCGTCGGAGCTCGCAAGAGAGACATTTTTAAAGTTACACATCATGTTGTAGATTTTGATCCCGTGAAGCAGAATCCCAGTCGCGTGTTTATTGAGTGGTTGGAAGATGAAGATGGAGATGGAGATGATGTGGGGGAATTTCGACCCGCGAGTGCTATGTTGCCGGCGTGGAGGTTGGCGGGGGAGGAGTGGAAGTATGAGTAAGTCTTTTTTTTTTTTTTCTTTTCTAGCGTTAGAGTGGATAGGGGACGTTTTGATCGAATGAATGTGTGGAAAGTTTGGTCTAGGATGTGTGCGCTGACTAGTTTGGATTGGTTCTTGTTTGGGTGCGTGTGTGTAGGATTGAGACTTGGGCGATTATACCCGGTCGTCGATAGGGATTTCATGAGCGGAGGAGGTGTAGGTTCAAAATGTGTGTAGATGTGACTACCTACTCAAGGTACCTACCTGAATATAGCACGAAGTGCGTATCTGCCACGTTTGACTACCTGTACTTACCTACAAGGTAAGGTGTTGTATACACGCCCGAGCTGAAGCACTTTCTTCGTCAGCAGAGCGCGTAGAGTTGTATAGGTAATGCTAGTTCTTTTTGATATCGAAACAACATCCTCTTATCTTATTCTCAGTCAGTATTCCCGCTGATAATAGTAGCACTGGAGAGAAGAACGATACTAGGTAGGTACCTTATCACAGCATGTGAAAGAAGAGGCCGAAGAAGAAACCGGGCCGGCGGCAGAGGCCGACAAAAGCCAGCACCGAGACGACTGCCAAGACAATTAGCTAGGGCAAATCAAAATCGACCGGACCGGCAAGACAAAGACAGATAAAGTTAGGGCAAAATCGAAAGGAAAGGTCATGAGTCCCCTGCTAAAGAAAACTCTATTGCAATGTTATCTGGTACCTGTACCTTAGGTACTGTTACTACGGAGAGAAAGAGAATCACCAAAGAAGACTACAAGCATTTGGACAAGAAGGGGAAAGCAATAAGTGGCAATAGCTTGGCAATAAGAATCGCTCGGCAATCGAAATCGGGGCGATACATATACCGATCAGTCTGCCGAGTGCCGGATGTTCTGCTCAAGGAGACGCGGTATCTATTCACCCGAACCCAGCTGGAAAGTATTCGGGAGATAGGAGGAGACTTTTTGCTAAAATGAACGATGGATCGAAGCCAGATCTCGCGACGCGAGGAGTGCAGTGATTGAAAGAGGATTGTTGAAATGGGTCTGGTCTTCTATTGTCAGGGTGTTGTTTTACCCAGACTCAGCCTGGAGAGCTATGAGGAAGACAAAAAGCTTCGGCGGCTTGGTGAGTCCCGGCTAAGATGGGACTCGCTGATACGTGAACTGACCCCTGCGTTCAATGGAGAGTTGTTCTGCCAGAAAGTGAAGCTCCTCCTCCTCCTCCACGCTTCTACCCCAATAGGTAATTCTCCTTTGCCCAACAACAATCACCAAACCACGACTGGACTAGGCTGCCCACTACCCCGCCGCCTCTCCACCTTGTAATTTCATGCCATCCATGTCGCCCACGCCTCTACTAGTACGGCCATGGCGGTGAGGTTGACCGAGAGTGGAGAGACGGCGAGTTAGGTGAACATGACGCCGCTGTGTCACTCGACATCCTACCCTGTTGAGCAAGGAGGAACTGTAGATATATCGTATCTTCTCCGCTGAGTGCTTGCAGGGCTCTCCTCCTCGTCAGGAAAAGCAAGTATGAAGTCGTTTCTTCTCAACGCAGGCGCCCTGCTTTCGTGGGCCTCGACTGCCCACTCTCTCACCTACACCAATGTTTCCGAAGTCCCACTGTACGGACAAAGCCCACCTGTCTTTCCATCACGTGCGTTTCAATGGTGCAGCTCAACATCTTACCATTGTACTATACTGATGTTGAGTAGCCGAAGGTAATGGAGGGACCGACCCGGCATGGCAAGCTGCGTACGCGAAAGCACGCAAAATTGTCGAGCAGCTCACATTGTTGGAGAAGGTCAACATGACCCGCGGTCATGAAGGGCTATGCGTGGGTAATGGTGGAAAGGTCCCCAGACTGGGGATACCCGCCGCATGTTATGCCGATGCTCCAGATGGCATCCGAGGGCAAGAGTTCGTCTCGGCCTTTCCAGCACAGCTGACGGTCGGTGCCACTTTTGACAAGCAGCTCATGTACGAGTATGGCAAGGCGTTGGGTGAGGAATATCGAGGCAAAGGGATCAACTCGGCTCTCTTACCTGTCGCGGGTCCCTTGGGCCGAATCGCGCGTGGGGGCCGCAACTGGGTGAGTACATGGACCTGATGAAAGCATCACCAAACCACTCATTTACCCATATCTGACCATGATCACAGGAGGGCTTTGGCGCGGATCCGTTCTTGTCATCGGTTGGCATGTACGAGGTTACCTCTGGGCTGCAGTCCGCTGGGGTCATCGCCACAATGAAGCACTGGCTCCTCAATGAGCAAGAATATCGTAGGATCCCCGGAGACTTGGGGGAAGCCATTTCCAGTAATGCAGATGATCGGACCATTCACGAGTTATACGCATTTCCGTTCATGGGTGCTGTGAAAGCAGGTGCTGCTTCGGCTATGTGCTCTGTATGCCTCCCCGCGCCTCCTTTCCAACTGATCGACACAGTGTGTTAACGATTCTGTTTTTCTTCTTCTAGTATCAACGCGTCAACAACTCGTACAGCTGCCAGAATTCCAAGCTGTTGAACGGCATCCTGAAGGGAGAGTTGAACTTCCAAGGCTTCGTGGTATCCGACTGGGATGCTCAAATGTCAGGCGTTGCAACCGCCAATGCCGGCATGGATCTCGTGATGGGGAATGGAGGATATTGGGGTGACAACCTGACGCAGGCCGTCACTAATGGCTCCGTGGCAGAGACCCGCCTCAACGACATGGTGACTCGAATCCTCGCGGCGTGGTATCACCTAGGGCAAGATGCCGGTTTTCCAGAAGTGGGCGTGTACTCTTATGACGAGCAACATCCCATCATCGATGTTCGTGGCGACCATGGCGCGCTGATTCGCAAGATCGGGGCCGCTGGGGCAGTTTTAGTCAAGAACGTCAATCACGCTTTGCCACTGAAAAAGCCAAGGTTCCTCAATATATACGGCTATGATGCCAAAACCCCCGACTCTCCCTGGACCACGCCTTCGCGATACGGAGGCGGTTATGATGTGAATTTCGGCAAGTCAAGTTTTCCACCTATGCCACATCTCGAGACGTCTGCTAACTGATCTCGTCTCTTTGCTTTTTCAGGTTGGGAAACATTCAATGGCACTCTCGCTACCGCCGGGGGCAGTGGCTCGAGCACACCTTCATACATGGTCTCTCCCTTCGATGCCATTCAGCGCAGAGTCATGGCAGATCGAGGCATGGTTCGATGGGACTTTGCGAGTGAGAATCCAACTGTGTACGCCAACGCAGATGCGTGCCTGGTCTTCATTAATGCCTATTCATCCGAACAATTTGACAGGACTCGTCTCACCGACGAATTTTCCGACAATTTGGTCAACAATGTTGCAGCGAAATGCTCAAACACCATGGTGGTTTTGCACACTGCTGGTACTCGCGTCGTGGACGAGTGGATTGAGCATGAGAATGTCACGGCTGTGATCTACGCTTTGCTGCCTGGAGAGGAGTCGGGAAACTCCATTGTTGACGTTCTCTACGGCGATGATGGACCGTCGGGACGTCTGCCCTTCACCGTCGCGAAGAGTGACAGCGACCATGGAACTCTGCTGAACTCGACCATCGGATCCGGTCCCTTTCCCCAGTGTGACTTTGCTGAAGGGCTGTACATTGACTACCGCCACTTCGAGCAGCAGAACGTAACTCCTAGATTCGAGTTCGGATTTGGCTTGAGCTACAGCAGCTTCAAGTACTCCAACCTCGTCATCACTCCCGTGAGCAGCAACACGCACGAATGGCCGACCCCGAACGTGCCGATTCCCCAAGGCGGCCATCCTGAGCTGTGGGAGACGCTCTTCCATGTGACACTTGACATTACGAATACTGGAGGTGTCGCAGCAGCCGAAATCCCACAACTCTATGCTTCCATTCCGACCGCACCGAAGTGGCAACTCCGTGGCTTTGATCGTGTTTTTCTGGAGCCTGAGCAGACCAAGCGCGCGACTATGAAGATCTCGAGGAGAGATCTCTCGGTGTGGAACGTGGTTCATCAGCAGTGGCAGTTACAGCAGTGCGAGTATCCTGTTTTTGTCGGTTCTTCTTCTCAGACGCCGCTGCTGGAGGGCTCGATCACTTTCTGAAGTGTGTGATGTGGTATGGTGTTTTTTTGTGTTCATATAGCACTCACTGGAGGAAGACATGGTATGTCTCGGAAGCAGCTCTGACGTTGCTGGTGAATGAGTCATATACAGGAAACAAATATTAGAATCAGACACTAGGGGAACTGCCCTTGTGTAAAGTGATGCTACTAGGAATTATTGATGTCGCTTTTATTTTCAGTCCATCTCAATGATAATGTCGTTCCTCTTCCATGCTGTTTTTCGGCACGGCACGCCGCTCCGAGACACATACACCTCACTTTGAACAGATTTGCCCTCTCTTTGCTTCGTTCCCACTCAGCAACTCCAACTTTCTCATATTTCGCAATCACTGACGACAAAAATTGTCGGAGACATCAAGTCCAAGGCAGACAGCGTATGGCCACGTCAAATGAAGAAAAACAGCTTAAGACAGATGACGGCCTCGCACTCCTCGACAGCTTGAGAAATCACATCCTCGAGCAGCTCGACCATGCAGTACCAAACGACTGCATTCAACTTTGCAAGCTCAGCACTCTCGCCATTATAGCAGATCGTCCCGAAGATGTTCTCGAAAAGGCCAAGGAACAGCTGCACGCCTACCCCTACGAGAAGGTGCCAACTCATTGGCGGCGACTGTACGAAGATGCCAGTCTTCATCTTGCTGCAAAGCTGCTGAAAGAGCGAATCACTCAATTACAAAAGTTCGCTTCACCTACAGCATCATTTGCAACATTCAATCCTGCCAAGCGTCAAAAGCTCGATCGGGATATCCCCCGTACCAACGACTGGCTGGCAGAATTTTGCAATGTCGTAGACAGAGCCGTCATCATCTCGGGCGCACCTGGTCGCAAACATCTCATTGACGATACCTTAAAGCACTTGGAAGTTTTTGTCAAGTCTGAATGGACCGACGCTCCCCCTCGAAGACTTCTTACCCCTCGACCTCCTCCTCTGGACACGCCTTACGCTATTCTACGCACACCGCGTAGCTGGGACTTTGAAGAGTTTCAATTACATCTCGATACTACAGGCAGTCCTGTTATTATCCCTGATACATTTGAGCATTGGCCTGCACGAACACACTGGGACGATATTAATTACCTTTTATACAAAACTCTCGGTGGCAAGCGTGTTGTCCCTGTCGAAATCGGGAGTAGCTATACTGAAGCTAATTGGACGCAAAAAATTATGCCTTTTGGGGCTTTTGTTGAAAATTATCTTCTTGCACCTTGTCAACAAGAACAAGAAGAACAACAAGAACAAGAACCTTCTCCTCCCATCGGCTACCTCGCCCAACACAACCTCTTCACCCAAATCCCCTCTCTCCAATCCGACATCTCCACTCCAGACTACTGCTACACCACCCCTCCACCAACAAACCCCTCCTTCTCCACAACAAAAACTTCCACCATCCAACAACCCCAACCTCTCGACTCCCCCCTCCTCAACGCCTGGCTCGGCCCCCCAGGAACCAAAACCCCTCTCCACACCGACCCCCATCATAACATTCTCTGCCAAGTCGTCGGATACAAATACATTCGATTATACAATCCCCTCTGGACGAAATACTTGTATCCTGCGGGTGTGGATGCGGCTGGGGTGGATATGGGGAATACGTCGTTGGTGGATGTGAAGGTTTGGAGGGGGGATGTGGATGAGGAGGAAAAGAAGAAATTTCCGGAATTTGGAAAAGCGGAATATTTAGAGGCGGTTTTGGGGCCGGGAGAGTGTTTGTATATTCCATTGGGGTGGTGGCATTATGTGGAGAGTTTGACGGCGAGTTTTTCGGTTTCGTTTTGGTGGAATTGAGGGGTGGGGGGTTGTTCTTGTTTGTTATAGTGGAGGAGAGAGGAGAGAGAGAGAGAGAGAGTGTGTGTGTGTATGTGTGTATTTTCTTTCGAAGCGCTCGAAACAAGAGGTCTTCTTCTCTCTAAAACTGCCTCGCACGCTTCGACTTCGCTCTGAGCGTAGGACCAAACTTAAACATGACAAAAGCAATCATACTCAACAGCGTGCCCAAAATGGCCAAAATGAGTCCCGCATACTGACTGCCCACATTATGAAAAAACTGACTCGCAAACAAGGGCGAAACGGCACCGAGCGTATTCCTCATAAACCCTTGCCCAGCAATCGCCGAACCCGAATTCTCGCCATAGCAATCCGCCGTGTACGAGTAGGTCGCCTCAAAGACGAAATAGATTCCAAAAGCAATCGGAGCGAGAGCGATGGTGGGAGCGATCCAAGGGAGATAGCCGTATTGCGTAAAAGAGTAAATGAAGAGACCAATGGGGAACCAAATGGAACCGAACATGGCGCCATAGAGACGTGTTTCGGGAGTTGCGACGCGGTCGGGGTCGTCCATGATTTGTTCGTATTTCCACATTTGGAGATGATGGGCCGCCCAGCCGAGCGTGGTGCCGATGGCGAGACTGAGATAGGGTAGACCGGATACACCTTCGTTCCAACCGCGTTTTTCCGAAAATGTAATGGGGATGACGGAGAGGAAGAGAAAGACGACGAACCAGCAAAAAGAGATCCAGAGGCCGAAGGCGAAAACTACGGGCTCGGTGGCGAGCATCTTGAAGGCTTTGACGGATGATGCTTTGAGCATGCTTTTGAGAGAGGGTGTTTCAATGTCATCTGGGCCGACATAACGCTCATCTCCCGTTGCTGCACGAAGCTGCTTCGCGCGCTTGTGGAGGAATGTTCCACCGCGAGTTTCGGGGAAAAAGGCAAAGATGCAGAGCAGGAGCGGGATGTTACTGAGTCCTTGGATGCCTTCGGTCCATCTCCATCCCAAATGTTGATCAATGAAGCCCGCGTACACGGGCGCGAAGACGGTGCCGAAGATGGCGATGAAGGCAAACATTGCCATGGGCCTGCTGCGATCGCGAGGCAGATACATATCGTCAAATGTCCCTCCTACGAGAATCGTCCCGACACAGCCGAAGAGACCTGATCATCAATTGCATGGTCAGCAGCCTGCGATGATGACAGCAGCGGGGTGTGTGGTTTGATGGACTTACCGAGGAAAGCCCGCATGACGAGAATGGTGGCCATATTCTTTCCCAACGCCAGACCAATGAAGCACAAGGAGAAGCACAAGTATGCGCTCGCATACACGACCTTGCGCCCGACGAGTTCGCAGAAAGGTGCCAAGAAGAGCGGCGCGATGGCGCAGACAATGTTGAAGAGGAACAAGCCCAGCTGGCCAATCTCGGTTGATACACCGAATTCTTCCGTCATGCCATTGATGGTCGAGCTGTATGCTGTTGTCGCCAGTCCGATGAAGAGCGTCATGAGGTTCAGCATCGTCGTGACACTGCCTTTCCACCAAGGACTCCAGTTGAAGGGATTCACAGGATCGCCCATGGCATATCGTAGCACAATGTACTCTTTCCCATCTTGCTCCACGATCTCGGTCAAAGTGAGTGGCATATCGATGTCGACTTCGGTGAGCGGGCCATGTCTGTCATGCAGACCAGCTTCTTTGTTCCCTTCCTTGAATCGCCCTCCCACTATTCTCCCCACTTTCGGCGGCACATTCTCTGCTCTGTCAATCTCTGGTTTCTGGTTGACCTCTGATCGGGTATCTGGGGTGGCAGTATAGGGCGTCCTGGAAATCTTATCTGTGTATTTGCTCCATACACTGGGGGTTCTCGAGGCAGAGGGCCTCGAAGCTGTTTCCGGCATGATGAAGAACAGTAGTGGTATAGAGCAAAGTCTATTGGAGGAAAACGTGTATCATGAAATATGTAGCAAAAGAGGTGAGCCTACCTTTTGTGCTTTTCACGCGGCACACCGGCCTCTGACGATGCGTTTGGCAACCAAGACACTATGCTGTCACGGTTCCGCGCAGGTCGTCGTCGTTGAAGATGATCTCATATGAAGGTGGACCAGATGGAGAGGTCCGCAAAGTGGCCGTGAAGTGACCGAGAGGTTGGCGACGCCACAGGCCGCGGTTCCGAGAAGTGAAAGCTAAATTGATGCGGTCGGCGTATACTGACCTCGTAGGAGGTAGAGTGTGATGTCGTCAGCAGACTCGTCCTGAAGCTGCCTTAGCCGTGACATTGCCTGCCGTCGCCGTCATGAGAATGGTGTCAGCAACATGAACGTTGCCAATGATGATGAGAAAAGGCCGGAAGAAGAAGATGAAGTGAGTGAAGGCGGACGTCATCGCTGTAGTAGTTAGACTAAGTCAGTGCTGTCCTTGCAAAAAACTTCTTAGCGCCTTCGTCTTTTCTTCGGCGTCTGACGGCGCGCCAGATTTTATTCACTGACGACCTACACGGACCGCGCCGTGCCTCCCGCTTCGAATTTGACGTCGTAGAACAAATGACCCTGCATCAGAGTCTTCGCTCAACCATTTGTGTTGTTATGAGTTATTTCGAATACGCATCTCTCTCCGACGTCTCACCTGCGTTCTTCTAAAAGTGCAAACTCAGAACTCCGGGTTTCCACTTTTCTTTCTTACCGCTTTCCTCCTCCAACCATCCGAATCTTATTTTTTTTCTCTCTCCTCCATCCTCGGCGCTCATGCCGGATCCTCTCATATACATAATTCTGTAGCGTATAAGCATGCCGGAAATACGCGAAAGATGTGAAGTTCACGTGGGAACAAGTCCATCCGCGTCTCTTCGCAAAGTTCACTCGCGAGCGCCACCTCGCATAGGACTTCCCGTTCCTCTTCCACCGAGGCACGCGTGGCACGGGTTCGGCCCTCTAGAAAGACTTTAGAAGGACTCTAGAAGCCCGACCTACACTATACATGTATGTACTGTAGTACTTGTGCACCTGCATATTAACGGGCGCCGCAAATCATATCGTGCGATTGTTCAATGTATTTCAGGCAGTGCCAAAGGGGGAAATATTTCCATCCTACTTCACTCATTCAATGTCTAGCGATGTTGATGGGTCGAAAGTTGCTGCAGTTGAGAGATATTAACCCTTTTTTTTTCGCTAACGCTCCATATGGCGATCGCGGCGGCACGATGCCATGGAGTATTAAGGGTCCCTCAGTCGGAAGAAGCCGATTCAATATCACACAGCAGCTGCTATCCAGTGTATCACTCCGTCTCGTACTGTCGCATATTGGGTAGGTCACCATGGATGGCCTCGGTCGTCTTGTGTCGTATCGGTGTATTGAATAACTCCCCCCATGGCCCCATGGGCGCCATGAGAGATGGCTGCAGGAAATTTCTTGTTGATACGTTCGTCCTACCATGTTTGGGTGTCTGAACCCAACGCCCCGCTATACTACTACCACAGCCAGTGCTATCCCGCAGCAGCCACAGCGTGTCCGTTCGTCATAGCAGGCATGAGCTTCGTCCTTCTCTGTTTCAGACGATCCTTCCTCGTACCTGTGGAAGACTTCACTTCCGCTCTGAAACTGAGCGTACTCGCCACGTTCTCCAACCCCTCAAGGTGAAGCGGCCGGACGACCTTCATGGCTCCCGTGCCGACACTCATGCTCTGGCCCATAATAATGCACTCCGACACACCTTCGATGTCGTCCTTCTTCATCTTGGCTGCGGCCTCAAACAGGTGGTCTGGAGTCTTCTCGAAGGACGCCAGCTGTAGCACGCTGTCTCGCATCTTAGCGAGACCGAATCGAGTGATCCCAAGGACTTCTCCTTTATAGGTCATCACATCGGCAAGAAGCTGCATATGACGAGGGTCGATGTCCATGGATCCCATGACAGCATCAATCTCGTCAATAATCGTCTTTCGAGCAGCCTCAATGCCAAGCACATCTCGACATTCCATAACGTTATTGGACTTCGTCCGGTAGCCGTCGACGCCGTCGGTCGTCATGCACTGTTTCAGACCATAACCTTCCACGAATACAGATATTGGCTCCTTGCCATTGCGATCCTTTTTGTCGTCCTTTTTGATAATGGCACGATGCGCGTCGGGATAACCCTTGACCACGACCTCAGGTAGTTTCCGTTTCAGGGTGTGCACTTGCATGAACATGAGCTCGGAGCCGTCCGACTCGGTGATACGACCCTTGGAAGCGGAGGTTTGACGTCGAGATCGCTCCTTCTCCGGAAGGCTGATGTTGACGCGGATATGGTTATAACCAGAGTTCCTCGCGGACACGCCCAGTGTCTTGAAGCCCTTGGTTCGCTCAATTGCATCCAGAAGATGTTCCATACCGATACGAAGCCCCAAATTGCCAATCTGCTGCCAGTTGACACGCATGTTGATATAACACCCGTTTGCATGCCAGACATCTTCCACGTAATCCACTATATCTCCCAAGTACGTCTTCTCCATCAGTGCCTTGGCGAAACGTGCGGCCATATCTTCATAAGGAGAGTCCAGGTGGCAAGTAATAACGGGCGTACTGATGACTTTGCTTGCATTGATGATTTCCTTGATACGAGGAACACCCTGTGTGATGGACATACCGGCGACACCAGCAAAATGGAAAGTCTTCAACGTCATTTGCGTGCCAGGCTCACCGATAGACTGCGCGCCGACAGCACCCACCGCGTGTCCAGCTTCCACCTTCGATTTCTCGAACTTGAGCATGCACAAATGCAAGAATGTTTGAAGTGCTGACTGAGTGATCCTAAAGACAGCGTCACTGTTTGCCAGCTTTTCATGAGATCTGGTCATCTTTTTGGTCTTTGTAAAGACATAGTTTGTGACGTCGTCAAGAAATTGTCTTGAATACTCGAGCTGGTCGGTACTCTTGGCACGCTCGTCTGCATACTCCAGAGCTTGTCCATCGTCGGTGTATCGTCCCAGCTTGGCACGCTCCTTATTGAGTACTGTATGGGTATACGTCTCGATCTCATCCTTTGTCAAGCAGGCTTCGCTGTTGTCCCACGTGCTTTCGACGGAGTGAGACCAAGTCCTGTCCATGTTGATCGGCTTGGCGTTGCCTTCCATGTCCACGGGATCAAGACCATCGTCTCCGAATTTCATCTGCACGATACCGCCCGAGGAATTCCGCACCGTCAGGTCGTACTGGGCGCTCAGGTCCTCCAAACTCTTCATAAGCCTTCGAGACATGTAACCTGTCTCAGCAGTCTTGACGGCTGTATCGACCAGACCTTCACGTCCAGACATGGCGTGGAAGATGAATTCTGTAGGCGTGAGGCCGCTGAAGAAACTGTCGAAAACGAAGCCCTTCGCGAGAGGATCTGGGCTGGCTTTCAAGAAGTGCGGCAAAGTCCGATCCTGGAAGCCTTCGAGGACACGCTTACCGCCAATGATTTGCTGCCCGACGACAGCAACCATTTGCGACACGTTGATGTTGGAACCCTTGGAACCGCACTTGGCCATGGTCATAGGTGCATTGTACTTACTCAGTTCGGCAAAACAAGCGTCGCCACATTCTTGTCGGACTTTACTCAAGATACCAGAAAGCATGATCTCCATAGTCTGTTCCTCGTCACAACCAGCGCTACGCTCGAGCTTTCCTGTCTTGAACTTGTGGATGATCTCATCACACTTCCTGTAGGCCGTCTCGACCAGGTTCAGTTTTCTCTTCGTCAACTTTTCACTGGGGTAGACATCGCTGATGCCGATGGAGAACCCCTGCTCGCCGAGCCAGCGAGCTGATAGCTTTGCGAGGCGTGTCATGGCAGCGGCTGCATAATCGGCGCCAAAGTCTCGCATGATGACATAGAACAGACTGTCTTTCTTGCCATCACCAATGGTGGCCTTGTCGAAGCCACCACACATTACCTCACTATTGCGAATCACGAGATACGAGTCGGTGTCCACCATATCGGGGATATCGTTTGGACGAGTAGGAGGCGCGTACTGTTTCAGTCGTGCCTCGAGATTGACGTTGACTGGGTAGTCTGGGTGTGGTTTGATGAGCAGATTCCAGATCTGCTTGCCTGTCCATAGTGCCTGCGGCTTCCAAATAGCAGGAGGCGGTATTACGATAGGATACTCCTTACCAGTGTACGGGTCTTTCGCCTGCATGGCGTTGTACATAAACCCAACCACATGTGTGAAATGTCTGCGGCTGAAGAAACGATCCTTTTGACTGATAAGATATGCACCAGTAATGAAATCCTGGATAGCAGCAATGATTGGCGATCCATTCTTGGGCGTGGAGAGGTTGTTCTTGACGCCCATGAGCTCAGTTGCTTCTGTGCGCGCTTCCTCAGTCTGTGGAACGTGGAGGTTCATCTCATCGCCGTCGAAATCGGCATTGTACGGATTGCACACACATTCGTTCAGGCGAAAGGTCCTCCAAGGTCGAATCTTTGCTCTGTGAGACAGGATCGACAGCTTGTGTAGAGAGGGTTGTCGGTTGAACAACACAATGTCACCGTCTTCCAGATGTCGCTCGACAATATCGCCAATTTCTAGTTGATCTGCTACCTTCTTCAGGTCTCCCTTCTGGCCAACTACCTTGAGAACGAGACGCCGCTTATCGCGACCTTTGATCACAAAGTTGGCACCGGGATGCACCTTGTCACCTCGTTTGACGCAAGCCTTGAGCTTCTCATAATTGTGCTTGGTCACGCGTTCCGGATAAGTCATGATCACCGCCACGCGAGACGGCACAGCGACTTCGTCTATTGCAAGATTGGGATCGGGAGAGATGACTGTACGCCCGGAGAAGTCGACACGCTTGCCAGAGAGATTTCCTCGGAAGCGTCCTTGCTTACCCTTCAGTCTCTGGCAGAAGCCTCGCATGGCTTTGCCATATGCGCTGTCTCTGCCAAGCCCTGGCAGATTGCCATCGATATACATGGCGATTTGCACTTGTAGAAACTCCCACATGTCCATAACCTTATACAGAGGTTGACCAGCCTTGATGGTGGCAGCAATCAGCGTGCTGACTTGGATGATGTCTCCCAGCTTATTTGTAATGTCGTCCTCGGTGCTCGCAGTCTCCTGGGCCACAGACGGCCGAATAGCAACCGGTGGTGCAGGAATGTGAGTCCAGATCATATACTCGGGTCTTCCGCCACTGTGAGGATCCATTCCTAGCAATTCCACGTCGGTGTTGGGAACCTTCTTCAGGATGTTCAGCACACGGAGAGGAGTCAAGTCGTCAGCAACACGCTTCATGTGTCGCTCGATTTCCTTGTCGACTTTAATAGCCTCTTCGAATGTCTTCTCGAAAGCCTGCATCTCCGGTGGCTTGACCTTACTTTTGGCGTTGGAATTGGTGTAGATGGCATATTTGTTGTGGAACATCTTGATAGGATGTCCTGCCACTTTCCTCACGGGACCGTTGTATGCCCCACAATGCGGACACACCTTGACCTTTCTGCATTCGGCTGAAATCTTCTTCGTGATCACATCCTTGCGCAGGCCATCTAGGCCAGGCCGCCGCAGTGCCTTTAGGTAGTTTCGCTTCTCTTGCTCTGGCAATAGTACCCTACTACAATCCTTGCACACGCAGTTCATGGCCTCAATGATCCTCTTCAGATAGCCATAGTGAAAGCACGGCAAAGCCAGCTTCACGTGCCCAAAGTGGCCGTTGCATTCTTTCAATCCTTGACCACAGGTGCCACACTGTCCATTTTTTGCTGAAGTGCCCAAGCGCCCGTCCAGAGGCCCATGTTTCGTAATAGTCCGTGGACCGCCCTGCGTCAGAGCGAGATCGTAGAGATTCCGGTCGGCGACATTGACGACGGACTGCGCAATCACATCTGACGGACTGAGCAGACCGAATTGCAGCGACTTGATGCGCTTGGGGACGTTGTCGACAACCTGCTCCTTGGTGGCGAAGTCCTCGAGCTCCATGGTGGATGCGAGGTCGTTTGGTAGGTGTTATCGATTTTCGGTCATGTTGTTGTTGTATGTGTCGGCGGTATGAAGGCGCATGTACCTTCCACGTTGTGGTTACTGGTTCAAAAATCAGATGTGAGCCATATCCCAATCGGGAGCTTCACGAAAGCCCACAGTGGCCAAGTGTCACGAATGTTTCGCTTACGTTTTGCTCTGTAGCAGATAGCGACAGACAAAGAGCGACAAGGCGTATGCAGTGACAAGGCGGTCACAGTAACAAAGTGTATATATTGACAAGGCGTATACAGTGACAAGGCGTATACAGTGACAATAGGTGCGCTTAAGTAACAATGCGCTTATAGTGACGAGGCGCGTAAAGTGACAATGCGCTTAAAATGACAACGCGCTTACAGTGACAACGCGCTTAAAATGACAATGCAGCGACAGTGTGCAGTTATTGTTGAGCAATAAAGCGATATACGATATAAGTATACAGCGAGATGCGATATATGTATAGTACCTAGACAGCGATATACGATACCTATACAACGAAATGCGATATATATACCTACCTTACCTACAGCAATATACGATACAATATACGATCTACGATATACAATATATTTATATACTAGCGACGGACGCCTAGAGCGATATATACATATAGCGAGACATATGTACAGATAACTATATATACATCCCTTATGTATACACCTACGTACAGCGATCTATATACAAACGCCTACCTCCTACATATATATAGCGACATCCATATCCTTCGGGCCTTCCGTCGAGCAGCCGATGTTCCGAAGCATGACCCCGCCTCGCCCGCCTGACACTAGGTACCTTAGGTAATACCTCCCACGTGGACGCGCCTCCAAGACGCGAGACGTGACTTTCCGAGCTAGCTACAAACGTCTTATCAGTGCTGACATGAGCTCGATAACGACGAGGAGTTACACGACCGTGAGTGTGACGACCGTTCCATCAGCTGACTTGCACCTCCATCGCTGAGGATGTACTGAACACCGGCCAGACCACCTACATGTACTACCTGTAGGTATACATGTCGGTAGTAGAGGGCATCGGAGCTTCAGCTTCAGCTTCAATAGCAGTAGCAGTAGCAGCAGCAGCAGCAGCAGCAGGTCAGCAGCTTCAAGCAAGCCCTCTCGACGCGCGAGTGAGAGAAGGCTAGTACCTGGTAGGCTGCGCTGTAGCTGTGCAGTGACAAGCCAGTTGCCAGCACTCGTGACCACCGAAGCCGCAGAGGGAGGGGCAGCTCACTGCCCTGCTTATCGACTCACCTCATCACTGGCCTGTCTACCTACTGACTGTCTCTCTCCTACCTACCTCTTACTAGTCACCACCATCACCGCATCACCACCACATCACCACCGCTACTTCTGCCCCCTCCACCACCGCTGCCTTGTCCGCTCGGGCAAGACCACCCTCGGCCACCCACAGTCAACATGCCGCCGCCCTATGTGACCAGCATCTCGCTCACCTCCAACACCACCGACGACCACCGCACCCTCGAGCTCATTCCAGGCAAGACATACATCATTGGTCGTGCCTCCAAGAACAAGCACGACATGCGAGCTGGCCCCGACAATGCCCTTTTCGACTGTGCCGTCGTCTCCCGCGAGCACGCCGAACTACGCTCAAGTCCGTGGCAGCCTCCCGGGCGCCAGGTCACTTTGACCGACAAGAGGAGCCTGCACGGCACAACAGTGAATGGAAGTCGCCTGATACCTAACTCACCTTTCGCCCTGAAGACGGGTGACGTGATCAAGTTTGGCGAGAAAGTTGCACGAGGTGACGGTACGCAGCACACAACACGGCCGTCAGCTATTCATTCTATATCTCACTGCAACTGACACTTCTTCGCCCCCCTCCTCTAGAAGCACACGACGGCATCTCCGTCACGTTTCACCACACTCAGCTTGACCACCCGCACGACAGTAGCTACCGGCAACCCGAATCACCTTCCGACATCCGCGGCTTCCACGTTCCCGACGACTCCGAGCAATCTGACTTTGAAAGCGAAGACGATCTTTACGTCACTGACACGCAACAGCACTCATCGGCCTTGACGACACCTGAGCACAGCAAGATGGGGGCCCAGAAGCAGTCCACCGATCTTGAGGATAGCACAGAATGGCACAAAAGGATCGCCAGTCGGCTTGATGATGGGGCTGAAATGAACTTAAGCGCATCAACCCAAGCACCTCAGGGCACTGTTCCAGAATCACTCACCGCCGAGTCGCTTCTCATTCCTGAATCCTTCGAATCGGACTTTGATATTGATGAGGACAACGATAGCGATGTCGAGCACAGCAATGGTGTGATCTTGGACGAGCCAGATGTCGCGTCTGAAGATGACGAGTTGGATGCCGAGATGGAGGACGAAGAAGAAGCGGACTTCGATGAGGGAGAGAAGGAGTTGGACAAAGCCTCACTCGTGGCACTCAATGACGGAGATGAGTATGCCAGCCACGATCAAGAAGAGGATGATGACGACGATGACGATGATGATAATGATGATGGAAACTCACTTGATAAAAGCGCGCAGAAGCCTTTGTGGGGTGACCAATTCTACAGAAATGCAGACGCCGCGTGGGACTCTCGTTACGATCCAGTACGCAGCTCGCAGCCTCCTCACGACGCCGCAACAAAGAGCTCGTCTGCTGCGCCAGCAGCCCCAAAATCTTCCTACACGTATCCCTCCCCATACTCCTACGGACCATCAAGCTCAAATCTGGCCACTGACTTGTCCGGTAGTAGTCGCTGGGACATTCAGCCGATGTGTGCATCTACACAACCTGCCATTGACCTGGACAGCATCTATCAGCAAGCTGGGCTGGACAAGCCGTGGCGGTATCAGACCTGGCGACCAGAGCCATTTACACAAGACAGCCCCGTAGAAGAGACATTTGCAGAAGGCAGTCCCGTAGAATTCCCGAGCCTTCCGTCGACTACGCAGACCTTTGTCGAGTCCGGAAGCACCACTACTGTACCTCCTCGTGTGCCCGATTCGAGCAGCAAGGGCAAGCTGTCCATTCCGAACCTACTGCAGCCTTGGGCTCCCTTCCAAGACCAGCGGTATGAGGGCAGTTTGCTGGCACAGAATACGGCCGAAGTCCTGACGCAGACCAGCTTGGCATCCGCCGAGCCAGCGTGCGCCCAGTCGTCGACCAGCACTATCAAGCGGAAGGCATCTGAAATCGATGAATTCCAGGCTACTGAACCAGCTGCCAAGAAGATCGCAACTGTGGATGCAGCGACGGGCACTCAACGCGCGGTTGGAATTCCCAGGCACAGTGTTGCTCGCCGCGTCGCTGGTGTGGCTGTCAAGTACACTGCAAGTGCTGCTGTCGGTGCTACTGTCGGTGTAGCTGCAACTGTTGCCTTTCTTACTAGCTCGTATGCCGAGCAGCTCATCCAGTACTTGAGCTGAAGATGAGCGTGACTTTGGTAATATCAGGTGTGTGCACTTGATCTTCGTTCAACTAATCACTTCCGAGCAGGCGTCGGGTATGCGGATGTCGAATCCAGAAAGTGAAGCGCTAGGACAGGCCGGAAGACCAAGCAGGACGGCATTATGAGCGAGCACTCCAGGGGTCGGGTCAATGCGTCGATGCGCATAGCTCATCACGAAGATGGCGTGGGAACGACAGGCGTTACAGTGCGGGGGGTGGTCGTTTACTAGTGGTTATTGCGGTATGATTGGGTCTCATGGCATTTGTTTGCTAGATGGTGATGGCACCGGGATGGTGCTCCATACAGTCCACGATACACTGAATACCCCGGACGATTGTCCAAATGCACACGTGCCGTTGAGTATGTGTTTGTTGATGTTGGTTGATGCTGCCTATTTGCATAGAAGCACCATTGCTTGCACTTTGGAGGTAGGTCTAGGTACCATTCATGCGTAAGCGCTCAAATGATATTTGATTTTTTTTTTCCTACTTTGAGAAACCTCGGGTGACCTAGTGACAGATACATAGATACCTAGGGAGTACATGGTATCGGGCGTCTCGCAATCAACCCGATACAATGTACCTTGGTATAATTTGTAAGTACCTGGTAGGCACAAATCGGCGGTTAAACAATTCCCTCGCAGTGGCCCGGTTTGGGGCACTCACTCTCTCACTTTATCTCGATTGTTTTTTTTTCCCGACTTTTTCTAGAAATGTCTTATTATCAAACAAGATATCACAGACATATCTGATACATGATCTGATACATCTGATACATATACGATACATACGATGTAGCCTATGATAGACAATACGATGGATACGATGAGATGGGGTTCAAATAGACAAGATAGAAAATAAAACAGAGTGTACGTCAGGTAGGTAGGTACATGTACCCCGACTACTTGTATATGTATGAGGTACTTGTACAATGTAGGAGGTACTAAAGGTAATTTAGGTAATGTATATCCGCGCGTATATGTGTGTGTGATGGATGTCGCCAATCTATACCTACCGGTACCTTATGTACCTAGTAAGTGTTCGCAGCAGGCGCTTACTGCCGAGGGCGGCTGCATTTAGGTACCCTTGGGGTAAGGTATGTGTACATGTATATACCTAAGGTAGGTATACATGTGTAGGTATCTGGGTATTTAGGTACAGGTACGGGTATCTAGATACAGGTGGCTAGGTAGGTTGACAGGGAGAGAGAGAGAGAGAGAGAGAGAGAGAGAGAGAGAGAGAGAGAGAGAGAGAGAGAGAGAGA
>NW_016017385.1:724340-823816 GCF_000320565.1 Sphaerulina musiva SO2202
GAGAGAGAGAGAGAGAGAGAGAGAGAGAGAGAGAGAGAGAGTCATAACAAAGATAACCGGATAGATTTGTTGTGCAATACTGTAGCTGCTTGCTGGCGGTTAAAAGTGATGTCTTGCCATTCTGCTTATTGTCTGTTTGTTTTTTGTCAGGTAGGTACCCTACAAGTACAAGTACAAGTACAAGTACATGTACAAGTACATGTACATACAGGTATCCAAATTTCAGTCTACCTGACTTTTGTATTACCGTCCTCACGTTTTGTTCTTTTTCTTTTTTCTTTTTGGTTCTCTCTCTCTCTTTTCCGGCTTTGTTTTGTCTCGTCACTCTTTCGCTAGACCGACGACAACGACGACGACGACGGAAATAACAATCTAGATGCTCGAAGCGACCAACTAGTATTTTAGTAGTTAGTACATATCTTAGGAAGGTATAAGAATAAATGGACAAAGAAGAAAAGAAGAAAGAAGAAGAGCCAGTCAAATCCGTCAGCCCCAAGCCAGCCAATCATTCTAGGCGCCCTCCGTTCCGACCAGGTATATATGTGTATGTGTGTCTCTGTGTGTGTGGATCCAAACCCCCGGGAGATACAGGTATGGATCTCTTAACCTGGACACGGAAGGGGAAGGATAGTAATATTTATTATATATATACATATATATATATTGATTGGTATGTTACCCAAAAGTCAAAGTCTGGAGAGTTTGTAGGTACTTTTTGTTACTGCTACTGCTACTACTACTACTACTGTTGTTATTGTCTTTGTGTGTGTGTGTGTTTACCCTTGCAAACAGTTTGTTGTTGTTACGATAAGAAGAACAGGCTCCTGGAACACAATACCTACCTTGCCTTACCTTACCTTACTCACCTTTTTTTCATCGGACTCTGACAAGATCTACCGGGATTCATCATCGATTCATCGTCTGGTTTCTAGAAAGAACGATTATTCTGGAAGACGAAAAAAGTCCCCCTCGGAACAAATTTCGAACTTGCCCGAGAACTCATTGGAATCGATTACCATTCAAATCCAATTCAGCAAGTACAGTCGCCGCGCTCTTGAAAAGACATTCACTCTGGTGGTGGTGGTTGTTGTGGTTGTTGTCATTATCCGAACAGCAGAGGCCAAACCAAACAGAATATATCAAATCTTCAAGGAGGAAGTTCACTTTTTTTTTACGATCAACAACTTGCCTTTCTCGCACCAATACCAAATCAATCAATACAAGACAAGAAAAAAAAGGGAAGAAGACAAAAACAAACAACAACAACATCAACATCAAAACCATGACCCACCACCGCATGGGTTTCACCCCATCATCATCTTCATCATCTTCAACCTCCTCCTCCTCCTCCTCCTCCTCCACTACCAACCCTTCCGCAACCACCAAAAAACCCCCTCAAAGAGCCTGTCTCGGCGGAATGGTAATCACTCCTTGTGAGAAATGCACGATTAGAACGTATGTATCCCTCTCTCTCTCCCTCTCTCTCTCTCTCTGTCCTATCCTATCCAACATCATTTTTACCCTTACCCTTAGCCTATTCCCACTTTTACTTCTTCCCTTTCCTTCTTCAGATTGTATCGAATACCACGTCCCTAATGAGAAAAAAAAAAAATACCAAAAGAAAACTGAGATTTTTTTAGGACATTGAAATGTCGCAATTGCAACGGAAATATGTTTGTGAGAAATACTTTGAGGACTTGTCCTGGGTGTGGATTGTGTGGTGGTAGTGGTGGGATTGTTGGTGGGAATCTTGATGGTAATGGTGATGATGATGGTGATGATCAGAGTAAAAGCCGGGGGAGGAAGGATAGTGGAGTTGGATTGTGAAGGGGGTGATTTGATTGGTTGGTTGGTTGGTTGATGAGGGAGGAGGAAGGTATTTGTCTTTTGGTGTTTCGTGTACGACGGGATGGACGGACGGGAGGATGGGATGGGATGGGATATGGTATATCTGTTGTGACATCCGTAATAGATCTAGAAGGTACCTATGATTGATGCCTAGGTAGGTTGGGTACAGAGTGAACTGAATTTCATAATGCCCGGCCCAAAAAAATAGGTAGGTATGCTGACTCCAATGCTTTCTTTTTTTGTCAAATAGGTATGTAACAGTCATATTTGTAACACTTACAAATCTCTGGATAGGTACCTTCAATATCTTCCCCTTCGACTACATTACTTGAACTGATCTTCAGTAACACCCTTACCCATGGCGCTAGTGCTGCTGATTCCACCTTGCACCATTTGTAACAAACCATCGACATAATTGGCTCCCGACCATTTCTGGTGCTTGACCACCTCGCAGCCCTCTTCCATCTCAGGTTCTTGCACAATCTCGCCATAGGCACGCATGCCACGTGCTGCGTATTGCTTCGAGAAGCGGTCCGCAATCAGCGCAGTCTGGTGGAGACCGGCGAGTGTGATGAATTGCCAGCAGTAGCCGAGGCTTGCGAGACGGCTGATGTACGTCTCTTGGTCTGCGGGCTGCATGGCCGCCTTCCAGTTGAATGAAGGCGAGAGGTTGTATGCGAGTCTAGATTACTTCATGTTAGCTGCTGCTGTTTTATGATGGCTGCATGATTGGATAAAATACGATGAGGGAGGTAACAAAGCAAAAAAAGAAAAGAAAAAGAACATACTTCTGCTCGGGGAATGCGGCGTGGACTCCATCAGCAAACTCCTTGGCCTGCGCGTAATCAGGCAGTTTGCTCTCCATCCAAATCAAATCCGCATAAGGAGCATATGCAACAGCACGCATGACGGCGCACTGCGTTCCACCTTGGTATCGGTAGTAGCCCTCACGAGTCCGTGGAGCGTCCCAGTCAAAGTGCACATCGACGCCCGTCAGACCCTTGGCAATGGCACGAGCCTCTGCGTTACTCTTGCCCTTGGCCTGCTTGTTGAACTCGTCAATCAGGCCTTGCTTGTTCACGTGCACGCCAGCGTTGATGGTGTCGGCCACAGCCTCGTGGAAGAGCTTCAGACCGGCTTGGGCAGTCCACGCATCCTCAATGGCCTGGAGAGCCGGTCCGTCCTTGCCAGCTTGCTCAGCTGCATACATGAGGTCTCCGAGTGGCTGGAGAGCCGGGTTGGTGGATCCAAGCACGTACGCGTGATCGCGATGATCGATAGTCGATGTGATGAGAGTGGCCGCTTCCGAATCCGTTCGAGCGACAGCGAGGAGATCGACGCCCATGATGTCTGCTTGAGCACGAATGGCCACGAGCCGGTTAATGTGCTCACTCACGGGGACGAGAACCTTGCCAGCCATGTGTCCGCACTTCTTGGTACCAGGCATTTGATCCTCAATGTGAATGCCAGCGGCACCCTTCTCCACGAAGAGCTTGGTGAGCTTCATCACAGCAGTCAGACCACCGTGTCCGGTGTCAGCATCAGCGACAATGGGTCGGAGGTAATCGACGTTGTTGAGCTTCGATCGCTCGCTCGGTGGGGTGCTGAGGCGCTCTTCGCGCTGCTTGCGGTCGTGGAACAATTGAGCCATGAAAAGGTGGTTCACCTTGTTGGGAACAGTGGTATATGGGTAATCTGCAAGATCTGGACCGGGCTCGTCTGAGCTGGATGCCGTGCTCGACGATTGCCACCCCGAAACGTAGACGGTGTCAATGTACTTGGCCATCTGAGTCACCATCACCGGGTCGAGACAACCATATGTTGCTGATGCGGTTTTTTCCTGTGTGTGTGAGTGCGGTTTAGCATGGATGGTCCTCAATGTCTATTGTATATGTAGGTACGTTATTGACTGACCTGGAAACGACCTTCGACCAGCTTCCACAGCTTCTTCGCCTGGACATTGCTGGGGTATTCAATCTTGATCGTTCCACGCTTGGAGACGATTTGCTCGGCAGTGTAGGCTCTGCGAGTGTACCTCCATCTTGAGTCTGACCACCATTGCTGCACCTCCTTCACCTCCTGCTCAAAGGCTTGCTGCTCAGCGTCTCCCGACATGGCTCCTGAGATGGGCGGATCGACTGAAATGGGTTGCAGGACAGAAGCGACTGACGAAGCAATCTTCTTCAAAGTATCCGCCAGCGTGTCGATTGTAGCTGCTCGTGCTGAGGATGCGAGATACCAGCTGGGAGTGGTCTTACAGCGAGAATGTAGCGGGAACGAGGAAAATGATCAATGGAACTACAGCAGGCAGAGAGGGGGAATCTGGTTTGACATTATGTCACAACCGACGAAAGCTCGTGGTAGGTATATATGAGAGACACAGCTTCTGGTAAACGCCTACGCCGGCATTCCCGATCTCGCCCGGCCTATTGATGCTCTTTCGCCGGTCGTCCAGACGCACCAGTGGCCATTGTGAGTGGTGAAAAGCGTTTGTTCTCGCCGAGGAAGCATTTCTCACATGCCGTGGCCCAAAGGCCTCGGATGAAGGGAGCATCGTGAGTGGACCAAAGAAAGGTGAAGGTTAAGTGCACAAGCCGCTAGACCTTTGAGATTCTGGGGCTGGTCGATCAAGTCCCGAGGTTGTTCATCCTCAAACCCTTGTTGGTTGCCGTGTGCTCATCACGTGCTCCATGACTGGTGAACGATTTGAGCCTTCCAGCCGAGCGGAGCACAGTCAGCAGTAAAAAATGATGATGCAGTGCACAAAAGGCCGCAGGACCTGGTAGGTACATAGGTATATATACCTTATGTATACACATTTATATGTAGGAGGTAGCTGTGAAGAGCGAGCTCCTCCGAAGTCGTCGTCGCCGCCATTGTCGTCATATCGAAATATTCTGGTCAGGGAATTGGCCTGCTTGTGGGTATCTTCGTGTGGCCTCATCTTCTTCTTGGCCTCACTACTCGGTGAAGACGTGTCGACAGTGCACTCGGTCCACTCTGATGCAGACGACAAATGGCTTTTGATAATTGAAGGCGACGGCGATAGTGGGACGAGGTGGGACGAGCAGGGGAGGGAGAGGGAGGGGACACAATCCCTTGACAATTGCGGCAGATGTAGTAAGGCCATATATTCACTTACATTACGACCTAACTCGTAGTCTCGTACAATAGAAGTAGGAGGAGGTAGCCGGAGAGAGCTGAGCGGCTGAGACACAAACCACTAGAAGCCCGTCTTACTCTTCGCTCGTGTTCTTCCTCATCTCTGGAAGCGCCAAGCTTCTCCCGTCCCGTCCTTGCCGATGAACAAATGCCTGTCACGCCATGTTGTTTATCCATCACACTTATCCGCCCTATCAGCTCTGCACATGTATACCACGCGACAGGCCGACAGCAACACCATGACCAGGCCACGATCCATCGCCTTCATCGCCCGCCCGCCCGCCTGAGGCCTACACTCGGCCTGTTGTTCCATTGGCCTCGACAGCATATACTTCTCTCTACTGCGAGATACCTAGTTCTACCCACTGCAAGCAATATGTACTGTACCGCTCTAGGAGGTATACCTCTCGCCAAATGCCAAATGGACCTCGTCATCGAGAGCGACCCGGCGGCATCTGCATGAGGCCTGGAGACCACTACCGCTCCCGCTCGCTAGTCACTAGCCGCCAAAAGGCTTGTTTTGCTACATTTTTCTTCCCGCTCTCCCCTCTGCCAGCGGTGTAGCTTCAATGTCGGCTGGGGTAAGGTAGCCAGGCAGGCAGGCAAGTTGGTCAGTCGGTAGATAGAGGTGCCTGTAGGTAGGCAGGTAGGCAGGTACATGAGGTATAGGTATGGTAAGCACCTGCTGGCTCTTACTGCTGAACTTTACCTCTGCTTCCCCAGACGAGGCTTGCTTCGCTGGGCTTCCATCTACCTGTACCTTATGCTGTGAGTTATCTAGCTCCGTCCATGCAGCAACCATTCTGCCTCTTCTCTTCTGCAGCACCAGGGCCTGCCGGCTATTATCTACTATTATAGGTAGTATGACGGCACGACCACTTGCTTTCTCCATCTTTTCACCTTGACTGATCAATCATTCATTGGAATAGTTCTAGACCTCAAGGGACTGCCACCCGGGTTGGGTCCTCATGACCAGCAGTCCAATGATGGAGAGCAAATACAAGACAACTGCCAAGGAATGTGTGGCCCTAGATGAGAACAGACGCGAGTCGTACATGACCGTGGAACATCCACTGTCACCGACTTCCACCAATTCCGATAGCATATCCATTTTCTCGAGACCATCACGAGAAATATACCCCCGGCACAGTCGAGACTCCAGAGACCGTGCTCTTCACCATGATTCGTCGAGAGCTTCATCGACCAATGCTGTGGGAGGTGTGGTTGCCACCATGGAGCGAACCTGGACTCAAGGCACTGCTGGCACCACTGGCACCCAGGATTTGGCCTTCGAAGTGGACTTTGAAGAGGACGACACATCAAATCCTCGAAATTGGTCGCTCCTCTACAAAGCCTTCGTGATCCTGGTCTTCAGTGTTAGCACCACAACTACTGTCCTCTTCTCGACGTCCTATACGAGCGCAATACCTGGCATGGTTGCCGAATTCCATTTGACAGAAAGCGAGGGTATTTCGGGTGTCACCACGTATCTGCTTGGCATGGCCACCGGCAGTGTCGTTCTCGCGCCATTGAGTGAGATGTATGGGAGGAGGCCCATCTACCTGATCACCATGGCACTGTTTGCGATCCTCGCTGTGCCATGCGCAGTCGCACAGAATATTGGCACAATCCTGGCAGCGAGATTCTTCGTTGCTTTCTGTGCCGCCGCCATGATCAGCAATGCGCCCGGCACCGTCAACGACATAGTGGACGAGGACAACAGAGCCCTGGCATTCTCGGTCTGGAGTATAGGCCCAATGAATGGGCCCGTGATAGGTCCTCTTGTCGGTGGTTTTGTTTTCCAGTATCTAGGCTGGAGGTATGACTGTCCTATGTTCACTTCTCAGCTACATGCCTGCAACACTTTGCTGACATATATAAATGTAACGTTGTAGATGGACGAACTGGGTCGTGGTCATCGCCGGCGGTGTCGCGTGGATAGCCGTCGCCATCGTGCCTGAGACGTACACACCTTCATTATTACGAAAGAAGGCAGCAAAGCGTAGAAAAGACACGGGAAACGATAAGTACTGGAGTCGGTACGACGACAAGCTCAGCTTCTTACCCTTGCTGAAGGTCAACCTCACCAGACCTTTTGTCTTGGCGGTCACGGAACCAATCTGCATCTTTTGGGATGTCTATATCGCACTCGTTTACGGCATCCTCTACATGTGCTTCGTGGCATATCCCATTGTATTTCGCGACCTCCGAGGCTGGAACCCCAGTTTCACGGGCCTTTCTTTCCTTGGCACAGGCGTCGGGTCGATGATTGTGATTGTATGCGAGCCCCTCCTTCGCCGTATGATCAACGCCCACAAGCACGATCCGGAGACTGGTCGCCCTTTCCCAGAAGCCATGGTCAGCGTCGTATGTATTGCTTCAATTCTCGTCCCCATCGGTCAAATCATCTTTTCCTGGACCTGCACGCCCGACAAAGCTCATTGGGTGGTGCCCATCTTAGCTGGGATCCCCTTTGGAGCGGGAAATGCTGGAGTCTTCATCTATGCCTCCAACTACCTGGTGCAGAGTTATGACATATATGCCGCATCTGCATTGGCCGGCAATGCAGTTCTCCGATCCGTCATGGGAGCCACGCTGCCTCTGGCGGGACCCTCGCTCTATTCCACACTGGGGCCCAACTGGGCCGGAACGCTTCTCGGTTTGCTGGAAGTGGTGTGCATTCCCATACCATTCGTATTCTACTACTACGGACATAGAATCAGGGAGAAGTCTGTGTTGATTAAAGAAATGGCAGAAGAGCAACGCCAGCGAGACGCAAAGCAGAAACGGGCAGCTGACAGGCTGGCGAGGCGTAAGGAGGCAGAAGCTCATGCG
Organism: Sphaerulina musiva SO2202; assembly: GCF_000320565.1. NCBI lineage: Eukaryota > Fungi > Ascomycota > Dothideomycetes > Mycosphaerellales > Mycosphaerellaceae > Sphaerulina > Sphaerulina musiva. Next base: position 732,186 of record NW_016017385.1, read on the forward strand.
GGTGCGGCGGCCAAGGAGACCAAGGCCGGACTGGAGAAAGACATTGAAAAAGGATTCGATTGCGGGAAGTAGTTGGGCTTACTGACTGTCCAGAGGATAGAGGTGAACGAGAGCATTACATGGGACAGTTTGGGCACAGTAGAACGGGGACAGAAAACATCACCAAATACAGGCTAATGACCAGATTATGTTTGCCTGTCTAGGACTCTAGTCGAAGAGTACAGAGACACACAGTGTGCTCTTGTTAGCAACATTGTTTCTCGACCATTCCACGCCACTTCACTCGTTCGGTCTGGGCGCTGTGTTGACTACCGGGTTTGAGAGGCGCTACCTAGTACTGGTACTGTGATGGCTCGGGTCACAATCGGGTGGAATGCATACCTACCAGGTAGATAGTAGGAGGTAGTGTCGTTGGCTTGCATAGGCGACGTTGTATGCCGATTGCCGTTTTGCTTGTTGGAGAAACATCAAGTCCGATATCGGCGTGTCATATGAGGTTACGAGATCCCCACCTCGTCGGCCTTGGCGCGTTCGCGGCAACCGGCAGCCGACCCGATCCGTAGAGTGGGGTATGGTGTACACTGACTACTGACTACCTAGGTTATCACTGCATTGTGGTGGCCATTGAATGCATTGATCGAGGAAAAAGAAGCCGTTACAACGAAGAGGCACAAGTTACGCAGCACTCAGAAATCAGAACCTCCGAACTCATAAGCCTAACGCTGCATGAATCCCACATTTGCCGCCATCCGTAAAACTTCAACTCCTCCTGTATCAGCAATCAAAAGACATCTCCTCCATCGCAGCAACAACACCACATTCCCTTCCCAGAGATTGCACCACCACCACCATCACCACCACCAGCATCAAAAAATGGCCGCCTCAGAAACCCGTTCCGAACTCCAAAAAACTTTCCAAGGCAGACCCGCTGCACAACACATCAGCGGTTGGGATGACCTATGGAAAAAATCTCTCACGCCCTGGGATCGCGCTGGTCCTTCGCAGGCTTTACGAGATGCTATTCTCTCCCAGAATCAAAATCTTTTCGGTTCACCTATTAAGAAACTCGCCAAAACGACGACGACGACTGGTCAGCAGCAGCAGCAGCAGCAGCAGCAGCAGCAGCAGCAGCAGCAGCAGCAGCAGCGCAAAAAAGCTCTTGTACCAGGTTGTGGTCGTGGCTACGATGTATTATCTCTCGCGTCTCTTGGATACGATACGTTTGGTCTCGACGGGTCAGAAAATGCGATTCTAGCAGCTCGAAAACTTGAAGCAGAAGAAATCTCTTGCGAATCTGATGCCTATCGCCTTAGAGACCCTCTTATCGGAAAGGGAAAAATCCAATTTATTATTGGAGATTTTTTTCGAGAGGATTTTCTTGCTGCTATCTCGACTACGACGACTACGCACGGCGATAGCACCAGCAACGACACGGTTCTACCGACAACAGACGAAAAATTCGATCTCATATTCGATTATACATTCCTCTGCGCTTTACCTCGCGAACTCCGACCGACATGGGCCAAACGTATGAGTGAATTGCTCGCTCCCGAAGGATTTCTCGTCTGTCTGGAATGGCCTTTGCAGAAATCTCCGAAAGAGGGTGGGCCGCCGCATGGGTTGTCTGCGGAGTTGTATGAGGAACTTTTGCGGAAGCCGGGACAGGAGGTCGAGTGTGATGATGATGATGATGATGGGGAGGGGTATATTGTTGTTTCTGCGGGGGATTCTACTACTAGTAGTAGTGGTGGTGACGACGGAAGGGCGAAAAATGCACTGGTCCGGTTGGAGCGTTATCGACCGAGTAGGACGCATGAGGCGGGTAAAGACTCGGATTATATTTCAATTTGGAAGAGGGCTGGAAATTGAACTGCGCAGAATGGCCTTTTGCTTCAATTCTGGATTAGCTACCTACCTCTACGAAAGCTCTAGTACCTAGTAGTATATGGGATCAGACTGTATCACGACTCCGCTAACAGTCCTCTCTGGTCCCCAAACATTCTGTGAAAGGCCATGGGTGCATCTTGTCGGACTTTCGGAGATTGCTGTGTCAGTGCTCGTCGATATACAAGTGGGCTGGGACAATGTGCGCCTCAATTTCCAAGAACTTAGGTACCAGGTATGTCCTATCTAACACTCAGCTCACCTCCGAGCTACCGCATCGCAGGCAGAACCTTTTGCCCAGGTGATGGAAATGGACGAGTCTAAGAGCGACCCTAATCGAAAACGCCTTTCCTCAGCTCCTTGCGCATGATCAACAGCGCGAACAAGAACGGAAATGCCCAGCAAAACGCCGCAATCACATTGCTTGCGGTCGGATAAGACTTCTCTTCCGGCCACACTTGCACCGCTTGAATCAAGCTTCCATCATCCGTAGGAAATTCCACCACCTCCGTTATGTACTCAAACTTTCCCTCCTCGCGGAACTTGCCAAACATGAACGCCGCCTTGAGACCCACGTACGCCAGCCAAATGGACCACAAGACCGCCTTTGTCCACTCACTGCTCTTGAGCTGCGCTTTGGACAATTTGTTCAAAAGGCTCAGGATGTTTTCGACGAGCGTGATGACCAACGTAGCAGCACACAGACCCCCCGTGAGCCAGGGAAACCACAAAAAGCGCTCCGCCTTTTCGGGGATGTACGTGTCTCTCTTGTCAAAATCGCCAGGACCTCCCATTTGAAATTTCTGAGGGCTTTCAAGCTCGGCAAGTGCCCAGACGCCAATACAGGCCAGGTTCATTTGGAGACCCCACCAGAAGAAGAGAAGGAAGCTTTGGTGCTGCGTTCGTGCCCATGCGTCGTCCAATGCCTTTTTGAGCTGTTCCCGGGTGGTCTCGGGCATGGCTGTTTGGCTTGACGATGGAGTGGTGTGGCGTTGACTTCAGAGTGCGAAGTTGACTTCAGAAGAGGACACGTATAATGTGATATTGATGTTTTATGATTCTGCCTCGGAAAGCAGATATATGCTGTCAAAAAGAGTGAGATGTCGGAGAGGAGAAGGACGTGCAGGGTGATTTATCATTGACAGGTGGAAGGGGAATCCCTTGCAAGGCAGGAGCCTTGAGGTAGGAACTTGGCGATAGGAGCCATCGAGGGAGGCGCGTATGATGCAGTCGTGTCTTCTTAGCTGGCTCTATGCAGATTCACTTGAGATGTTCTGTAACAACGCAAAAAGGAGAGGACTCTTCAACGCACCTGTTACCTTGACGAGATGAAGAGATGGAGTCATGGGATGGCAGGTTACCTCTGCCGTTGAGTATGTTTGACGGACCTCATTGCGACGGGAAACACGACTCTCTCGTCTTCTGAATAACACCGTACGGCACTGCGGCCCCAAAGGCAACAGGCGATCGAGCCGAATCAGCCTCCATAAAGACGACAGGAGCCAATACCCGTCCCCTAATGTAACCAACGCGGCGCGTTCTCCAAATCAGAGAATTCATCCATCATATCAAACCCAGTGTCGAGTGGTGCAGACGAGTTGCATGCCGCGTGATCCAAGCTCAGTAGGTGAACTCTTCGGCGTGCATATCAATTCTCGGTGCAGCTACAGATTCGACAGCAGTAATCGCCTCGCGGATCCTGGCCAACAAATTTGTAGGACCACAAGTAGCCACGAGCACGCTTTCAGTTTCCGTGAGCCCCTCGACAGCTTTTCCCAATAACAAATTCATATCTGGCCGACCGAACCCAGCCACGGCACTCAAGCTTGTCCCGAATGCATTGTTCGTGGCAATGGAAGACCGCACAGATGATATGTGTTTGTCGCTCCACTTCTCCATATCCGCCATCACGCTCGGAGAAGTGGGTGACATAGTCAAGAAACTTGAATCATAGCTCTTCTCCCGCGCCTCACGTCGTTCAAGCACAGGGGTGGTGACAAACAAATTGACACTGATGCGCGGATGTGCTTGAAGTTCTGCCAACTCGTTTGCGAACCACTGCAGCGCTTCTGCGTGCCGAACGACCCAGATGAAGTCAAGACTTTGATAGACTCCAGGCGCCCTAGACTGTCTCGCCCAATCTAACGCCAGAGCAATCGTAAACGTGGCACCACTTCCGCCTGCTATGAAAACAAGTTTCTGGTATCCTGTCAAGTTGGGAACCTGTCCGTAAGGACCGTCCACGGAAGCCCGGAACTTGCCTCGCGGGAATTGGCAGGCGTGTTCATGCAGTGCTTTGGAAAAGCCGTCGCGTGCTTTGATCACAAATTCCATAGGATCGGTCGATACGAGTGTGAATGGATGTCTCTGGAAAGATTTCACACCAGGAATCCAAACGAACGCGTGAGAACCAGGTCGAGCTCGAATTCCCCGATGCATTGTGACCCTGGTTGCCCCATGCGCAAGTGCCGTCAACGTGCAATGGTTTCCAACGCCGTAGTAGAACCACCGAGAGATCCGTAGAGATTGATCCACAAACCACAAGCCAGCAGCGCAGATGGTAACGATGAGTGCTTTGCCTGCAAGTTCAGGCCGATGCAGACCAACAGCTACCAGTATCGTGGCAGCAAGGATTTGATGTGAAGCATAGAAAAGCTCATACATCCGTCTCCGTAGTGCGCCGATAGCTGTCACGAAAAGACATAGCAGTGCTAGCGCCGCCACGATGCCTGCTGCTTGAGAGGGTGTTCTGAGGACATAAAGTGCATGGGCTTTTGCAAGACCAGCAATGTATGTGACTGCGTGGAGGACCGTGAAGAGTACGACCGTGTACCCAGTGCACCGATGCAGGACATTCAAGCTGTCGAAGGAATATCCAGCCAGTGGGGAAAGTGGCGTGTTTTTCAGTCCAAGGAAAACTGTGAGGCAGATGTTGCACAGTGCCAACCAGCCGAAGCGTCTCGCTAGTATTGTAATAATAGGGGCCTTATCTGGCCGGTCATAGAACGATAAGGTGGCATTGATGCCTGTATACACCAGGACAAGAAGGACCTTGGCGGGGGATACAGTGACACATCCAAGCACTTTGTCTGAACAGATTCTTCGTGATACAAGTGACAAACTTCGGGTCGCCAATTGTGCGGTACTGGAGCTCCTCGATAGCCTGTCTAGAAGGATATGCGTCCAGTGTGCTGCGATGAAGATGCCGATGAGAGTACCAATCGCAGCTCCAAAGTATTTGGCGGTATCATAGTTCTTGGTGTCCCATATCGCGAAGAGAGCGTGTAATGCCTGCTCGGGATGCGCCGGCGCAGCAGACTGGTTTGCTGCTTGGGACATGGTGTACCTGCGAGATGAGAGATTGAGAGAAGGGGAACGGGGATGAATATATGCACGAAATGGTCTGGTGCGGACTTTGAGCTCAAATTCTCAAAACTCACCTGACGAGTTACCTGGTAGTACCATATGATCCCAACGATCGGGTAGGTATGCCATCACAAGGATGAGGATCTCAGTCTCAGAGGAGAGCTATCCTGTGGTGCCTCAATCCGGGAAAGAGGCCAACGTTTGACAAAGAGCCCAGCGTTGATAAAGAGACCAGCATTGTTATTGCTGAAGCCCTCACTGCCAATTCTTCGAGGCGTCTTGATGGAACAGCCGCAGACCGCGGTGTGATGAGCTATGCTCACTGCGTTATCTGGCGTCCGAGCGACCATTGACAAACGGAGGCACTCGACTGATCCTACAGCTGGCAATGTGATATCAGCCACAAGCAGGAAGCTTCTGTTTCAGATTGTCGAGACGCATGGTATAATCAAAGCCCGGAGACATCTTCGAGAGGTTGTCTATGAAAGAAAGGTAACATAGAGCGGCTGAGTCAGTGGCGTCCAGCTCCATTTCTGCCGGCTGCGAAGAGCCACTGCATTCTACGCTACGTTTGGCGGACTTGAAGCTTCGGATCCTGCAACGACAACAGATGCTTGTCTGCATGACATACTGACCCGACTTCGCTTGGAAACCAGGGCGGTGCGATAAGAAAGAGGATGTTTCGTTCGCCATCAATTACTATCTTGCACAAGAAGAGCTCTGTATGCTGGTGCATCGGGTTCATAAAGCAGTCACCAGCAGCATTTGCCTCAGAGCGGCGCGCGTGTGCTATGATCGAGCCGGATAGCTGCATAGCACAGTGCCTTTTCCGTTGTGCTCACCACAGCAACAATGCACTTCGACTGTTGCTGCAGTTGTTCTATAATCAAACTTCCCGATGGTCGCCTCTCGTGGTGAGCCTGACGACAACAGTGGATGATCGTGTTCGGTGCTGTTTCGTAAACCGACAGATGATAGTTGCAGAGCTACCAGGGGTTGCCTCTGACCTTTCACCGATGCTGTTTCGGAGCATCACCATTGTCATTTCTTGCGTCGGTCTTTTTGTTTTGCCTTTTCCTCCTCCTCCGCAATCATTCCTAGAACTTCCTGTTCGGCCATCCATGCTCTTACGCTGTCCATGATCTTCTCCAGGGCCTCGCCGCCCTCCATGACGTCTTCCAGATTTCTCAGGTCGAAGCCAGTGCGATGGTCGCTGACCCTTTGCTGCGACCAGTTGTATGTCCGAACCTTGTTTTCTCGCCCAACCTTGCCAGCACCAGCGTTTCGTCGCAATTTGATTAGCTCCTCTTCTCTTTCTTCCCTCTTGACCTGCGCAATACGCGAGCGAAGGATGCGCCAGGCCTTCTCGCGATTGTCGTGCTGAGAGCGCGACTCTTGAACAGCGACAACGGTGTTCGTAGGCAGGTGAGTGAGACGGACGGCAGATTCGGTTTTGTTCACATGCTGGCCTCCAGCACCACTAGCGCGCATCACATCCGTCTTAACGTCAGAGGGGTTGACATAGTAATCGCTCTTGGGATCGTTGAACGACTCTTCGTCCATGTCCCCACTACTCTCGTTCGACACAGACGGCAGGACCAGTACGCTAGCGGCCGAAGTATGCGTGCGGCCCTTCGTCTCGGTGGCGGGAATACGTTGGACACGATGCACACCTGCTTCGCAGCGCAGAACACCGTATGCGCCGGGTGAGTCCACCTCGAGGACAGCTTCTTGCAGATGTGTCCCTGCGTTCCCACCCACCTCCTCGCCCGTTTCATACTTGAGAAGCGATGTGCGCAGTCCCACACGAGCGCAATACGCTTCGTACATACGGAGCAAATCTCCCGCAAACAGGCCAGCCTCATCACCGCCAGCTCCAGGCCGGATTTCAACCAGACATGGCAGGTGCGCGAATGGATGTACAGGTATCAAACTGGTCTTCAAGTCCGCCACAGCGGCTTGAATTGCCTGATGGGTGGGCTCGACATCGTCCTCTGCGAGCACTCGCAGCTCCTGATCAGAAGATTGGAGAAGAGACCGGAGCTCCTCTAGCGACGACTGCGCCTTGTCGTACGCCTTGATGGCCGTCGCGGTCTTCGAGATCTCGGCGATACGTTTGGCAGCTCTCGCATCGTAGTCGTCACTGAGCTTTTGCGTCAGTGTTTGATGTTCTACGGCTACTGCTCTGGCTCGACTGAGCAGTGCGGGCGATATGCTACTGCTGACTGAAGCCGTCGCGCTGCTCTGGAGTCGGCGCTGACTTCCCGCAGGCCGTCGCGGCCGCAGAGCTCGCAGACACTGGGAACAGATCCATGATGGAGACATTGGAGCAAGAGCTGTGTAGTCCACCACCAGAGTAGTTTTGTTGCCCTGCACTGCCACGGCAAGTACCTTGCACTAGTGTAAGCTTAAAACTTAATAAGTTATATACTCGCGTAGTGCGATCTACAGTCTGACCTGCGTCCACAATTTATTCTCGCCGCACTTCGTCGACACAACATCCACATCCCGTTCTACCACCATGAAAATCCTCGACGCCGGAGACAATCTGTTCTCAAATGCTGATGTCTTGGACTGGGTCGACCGCAAGCGCGCACAACACGCGGCTGAAGACGCAGAAGACAAGGCCAAGGGCCAGAAGCCTGCTGCTCGACCGAAGAATTTCATGCGTGTCCTCGATCGCACCGAACGCGAGCTCAAAAGCGACAAGTACCCGTACGCCAAGAACCCGAGTGCATACAAGGACGTCGCACGCAGTACCGCTTTCCAAAGATTCGCGCGCGAAGCAGAGAATGCCATGCAGGACTCACTTGAGGCGGAATGGAAAGAGCGACTGCAGGAGATGACCAGGGAGCAGATCGATAAAGAGTTCGAGCCGGAGCAGGAAAAGAAGTGCCTTACTGAGCCGGAGATGCTCATGATCTACAATCATGCGCCGGAGACCATCGAAATGCTACAGCCTATGATTGAGCATGTGGAGGATCGCTTCACCGCGGAAGAGCAGCAGCTACTGGTGGATGTAATCGTCCGGACACTCAGGCCAGACGAGCGTCCAACGCAATCGCAAGGGAACCAACAAGGGGACTAGAATTCGTCTGTTCGCGACGCTTGCGAGAACGCCAAAGCTGGGAACGACGAGGAAACCGATATGATCGCGTTGGAAGTGGTGACCCGTGACAGAGGACAACAAGTGACGAAAGGGATGAGCCTCGTTACTTCGATGTCTGAGGAACTGGCTCAAAGTGCCTTGACAACTTCACGTCCGGACTCGCCACTGGAAGGACGTCGGTCCAAGATCGGAGACATGGTCATTGACATCGCAGCTCTTCCAACAGTCGTCACAGCATCTTCTCCACCGGATTCATTTGTTGGCGAACCGGTCGCTGAGAGCACTGACTCCACAGCTGGTCAAAAGAAGCGTCGTTTCAACGATACTGAAGGGACCGCTACTGCAAAGCACGGTAAGAAAAAGATCACGACGAAGGAGCAAGAAAAACGAGCACCAACTGTGAAAGAGCGTAAAGATCAAGCAGCAACTGCAGCAGCTATTCAGAAAAGGGTGCTGGCTGGCACTTTCGGCGATGCGAAGACCGACAGTGAGGCACAAGATCACTCAATGCAGAAAGGAGTGATTGACGCAGAAGCTATGGGCGAAAATGCTGTTCCTTTAAGTCGCAAGCTCCGGTCGTTTGATCAATCTTCTACTCGACGCAACACGACTCTGGGACCAAATAACGAGTCTAGTATCATGAAAGGCCAAAGTGATGCGAAGTCCGGATTGAATCGGGATCCACCTAGCTCAGCTGGCAACTCCTCAAAGGAGACACCAGCTACTGCACTGGTATCACGCCACGGCCCTAAGAACGAGCATTCTGCGCATCTTGGCGCGACTCCCAGCCAGCGTGAAACACGGGCTAGCCAGAGACGAAAAAAGTATATAAGTCCAACTGGTCTCGTATAGCATCGACGCACAAGGGAAAGGCAGCTCTTGCAATATGACGAACAACGTCCAGGTTTGTCGTGATCTATTTGTGAGTCTATCGTGTAGTCTACATTACTGCCGAAAGGCCGGTTTGCTGATGTGGGTATCCTATTACAGTGCCTGCCTGGTCTTTAGAGACCTTTGCGTGTGGATGCGCTCGGAAGCATCTGCTCGTACGATGCCTATTGTGACATTAGCATGGGACAAGGAGGCATCCATGGAGGAGCCTTGCGATAACTTACTCTCGTACGCTTATCACCACTTTGGAAGATACCAAGTGGAAGCCAATGTGGCAAGGACCTCAACCACACTGCAGCACCGAGATTACCTGCCAAGATGATTTGCTTTCCGCGTCCGCTCATGACTTGCTTAACAACTGCGTCGGCGACGCTTTCGGCAGTGATTATGCGAGCTCCACCAGCTTCGAGTTGCTTCTGGAATGGTGCCACCATAGGCGTCGCCGCAAAGGAAGGGTGCACGCAAGAGAACTTGACTTCCGGTGCGTTGTAGAAGACACGAGTCTCTTGCTGCAGACCCTCGTGGAAACCCCAAGCGGCGACTTTGGTGTTGCTGTATGGCACAAGTCCAGGAGTCGTAGCGAAAGCAGCCATAGATGCAATGGTCACCACATGACCTTTCTTATTCTTCGTCATGGCCGGAAGGAACTCCTGAACGGTATAGTAATGCGAAATGATGTTGATATCGAACACCTTGCGCAAACCCGCTTCACTCTGCTCCAAAATCGGCCCCTCACTAGAAATACCAGCATTGTTGATCAGGATACTTGGATCGCCATGTTCGCGTCGGATGTGCTTCGCGACTTCAGCAACTTGCTTGCGATCAGTCACATCACACTTGTAGTAGTGAATCCTCGGATTGTTTTTCATGTCGGCGGGGAGATCATCGCGAATATCCAATGCAATGACGTTCAGTCCTCGAGACGCAAAGTCTTTGGACATGAGACTTCCGAAACCTCCTGTCGCTCCGGTAATGACTACGACTTCTTGTGGCCAGTGATATCTGTGCTTCTCCGATCGTAGTCGGAAATTGTTTTGCGCGAGCTCCGAGAGCCATGTGTTGGTCTTGCTGACGAGGCCGATTGCTACGAGCCATTTGAGCGATGTGATCAGTCTCGTAATGTTTTCTGGGGAGAGATATTGGCGGAGCTGGGCGAGGAGTGGCTCTCGGATGCGGTCTGGTGATTGTGTGAGCGCGAAGAGAATGGCGCCTGTTACGGCGGGAGTGAGGAGCTTCGACATCTTGGCAGGGAGATCACAGTGAGGCAGTAGTAGAGGCTGTTTAACGTGGGAGTAGGCGGCAGTGAACAGGCAGAGAAGGACAACTTTGATCCTCTGCGCTGGCGCAATTTGTGTACTTATAATAATAATGTGGCTTGGACGACGGCCAGACACCGTCACGACGGCAGAGGCTTGCTACTCGTGCCAACGCGCGCGGGGACGCGTTGGGTCCGGTCCCAGCGATGTGAAAGGCTGCTGGAGCTCTCCAGATCAGACCGAGGTCATTGCTGAAGAAGCTATACAAGGTTATGTACTATAGCAACTCTAAATACCACATTATGGGGCCGCATCGAACGACCGACCCAGTAACAAGGGAGGACCATGAATAACGTGTCGATGGGTCCTGGTTGGGAGACGGGGTGAAGCGTGGACGATGAGCAACAAGTATACAAATCCACGACCGATGCAACTTGCTGGGGTGTCCGGGCAAAAGATGTGGAGGAAGAACGACAATGGAAGTCTGGTACATGTTCTAGATACCAGGTATAGGAGGTAGCTTGCCAAGCCTATCATTTCCGTCGGCATCGAGAGGATCCGCTCGTTTCTCCCTCGCACTCGTTTACACGCGCAGGGCAGGAGGATGATCTTGTCGCTACTCGCTGTATAGGTATCTCATCCATCCTCTGGCTGCCTCTGAGGCTATTTCGACGCATGACCATCACCGCAATGTCCTCTGCGCCGAGGTTGTTGTTTCTGTATCCTTGCCTAGATAGCACCTGGTCCGCTGTCTCATTCTCCGCACGCAGAGCACCCCTTACGACGACTCGACATGCTGTGCGAAGAACGATTCCCTGCCAGCCGAGGCAGAAGTTTGCATACACTACTTCGCATACAGCTGCTGCTATCTCCGGCGCTGATGCGCCTCATGTACCGGTGACAGGAGCAGACACTTCCCAGTACAATCATCTCGACCCGGCACCCACGGACTACTCCTCTGCGCCTTTCACAGACGCCTGTACTTTGATCGTGGCTGCAGGTTCTGGTGGACATGGCTGTGTCTCATTCTTACGAGAGAAATTTATCGCTGCTGGACCTCCCAACGGCGGCGACGGCGGCTTTGGGGGCAGTGTGTACATACAAGCCGTGCAAGGTGAGACTAGTTTGCACAAAATTGCCCGACGAGGTCTTCTCAAAGCTGGCAGAGGTAAGAACGGCCAGGGGAGTTTGAAAGGCGGCGCGAAGGGCCACGATGTGTTGATCACAGTACCTGTGGGCACTGTGGTCAGGGAGATCTCGAGGAACGATCCGATGGAGGCCGTCGAGGCTGAGGAAGCGAGAGAAAGACATCGCATGCGCAACGGACGAGGTCGCAAGGCCTTCGACGAGGACGCCCGGGCGGAAGCAAAAGAGGACGTATTTGGAGACAAGCCAGGGTCTCAGCGCGACGAATGGCTGATCTATCCTGGTGGCTTGCCGAAGCATTTCACTCCTGATGACTTTCCACCGCTTCCTCGACCACGCAGAAGCCCTTTGGCTGCGGCTCAGCCACGAGCACCTCTGCGATTGGACCTCGATAAAGCCATGGAGGCGCCTATGCTGCTCGCAGCGGGAGCCGTTGGTGGTCTGGGAAATCCGCATTTTGTCTCGAAGCAGGACTTGAAGCCGAAATACGCTACAAAAGGCCAGGAGGGCATGAGAATCCACCTGCAACTTGAGCTCAAGCTGCTGGCTGATGTCGGTCTTGTGGGACTACCGAATGCGGGAAAATCTACGTTGATGAGAGCAATCACAAGATCAAGGACAAGAGTAGGCAATTGGGCATTCACCACTCTAGCTCCCAATATTGGCACAATTGTGTTGGATGACCACATTGGACGTCCCAGTCTGGTTACGAAAGAATGGCGGAAGCGCCCACGAGAGAGACTTACAATCGCAGACATTCCCGGTCTGATCGAGGACGCACATTTGGATAAAGGGCTTGGATTGGGCTTTTTACGACACATAGAACGTGCCGCCGTTCTAGCGTTTGTCATTGATCTCAACGCCGGAGATGCTGTCAGTGCACTCAAAGGACTATGGCGGGAAGTTGGCGCGTACGAGAAGCTACGCGAACATGAGCTGAATGCGGAGACCGAGCGTGTGAAGTCACAGGAAGATGCAGTGGTCGCGTTCGAGCCGTTCTCGAGTTCGATCTCGCCAGGCCTGGATCCTGAAGCGGTAAGAGAAGGAGGAGACGATGCTCTTGTCCTGGATCCAGCTCCAGGTCGCAAGCTACCGCCATTGTCACTACCGCCGATCAGTAGCAAGCCGTGGCTCGTTGTTGGCACCAAAGCGGACTTGCCGGGTGCGCAGGAGAACTATATGCAGTTGCGAAGCTATTTGCAAAGAGTCCAAGCCGGAAAAGAAGAGCACCCTAGTGGCAAGCAGAATGCTTGGAAGACCAACTTGGTTTCCACGCCAGTATCTGCAATTAACAAGCAGGGCGTCGATAGCTTGCCTGGTACACTTCTACAACTGCTCGGTGGGTGATGCTACGGCGACCGAAGGACTCGAGAAAACACACTCCGTGTCGAGCAGAAACAGTCGCTGGAGAGGTCAGGTGCCCTTTTTCCCTTTGCCCTGCAGAGCACACATACATACCTAATAGCTGCTGGGGACGTAGTAGGCGCTGGTGTCACATGGTGACATGCTTCCACCGTACCACGTACAACGTTGTAGAATGAATGGTCCACACAGCTGTCTGTCGCCAAGCGCAGTGATAAGAGCACCCGTTAGCGCCCGATTTTCACCACAACTCGGCCAGACGTTGCTCGCAGCGACAGAGGAGGGAGGTGAACTCAGGTTTCACGGCCGCTTCTAGACTCCAGTCTCCACCTCCACAGATTCTTTGCGCTGCCGTTATCAACAGCTCCGGGCACATGCTCGCACGAAATGCTTATTCAGCAGGAGGCGGGCGCAATGTGCTGCCGGTATATAACCTACCGGCTCTGCGATAGGCTGAATCACCCAGAGTGGCCAAGCCAAGCTCCCGGAAGTTATGCACGTCAACCTGCCCTGCTGCCACTGCCACTGCCAGGCGTGCTGACCCCAACGTGGGTCTGCCACTTTCACATGCGCCCTAAGTTCGGTCATGAGCGCTGACGGTGTGGATACTCCGACTTCAGGATATACCTCGTTGAGGACACAGTAGTGCCCGTGGGAATCTTTTTCGCCAATTTTCTCTCCCTCTGCAGCCTCCAAGTGTATCATCAAGCTGCTTGCTATACATGCCATGCTTTCGGACTAATCGTCTCGCCTCATCTGTCTGCTTCTCCAGTCCTCATCCTGCATCGTCTTCCTCTCAACATCCCATCTTCGCCAGATGTCCTCCGCCAGTTCCGGCTCCTCCGACGAGGCTGACTCGAATGGCAGACATCCTCGATATAGCAGACATGCCTCGCTCGTCTTGTACACATTGTGGCCAGCTTTGGTGCAACACAGAATACAAAAGCTTGGCGACAGTATACATGACTTCATTGACAAGCGATCACGCCATCAACGAGTCTCGAGCCTGGACAGCGAGGATGACCTCACCCCTCCCCAATCATACGCTGGCAGCCCGCGCGAACATTGTTTCCCCCAGGAACCACCGAGAGTGTCGACATGGATAGAGAATACAACGCAGAGTAGACCCTCGTCTTCCGGGAGCACAACCCCCACATTTGTCGGAGAGCCTCTTCAGGAAGACACGGGAAGCGGAATACAGTGGAGATATGCCAAACCTGGGTTCAGCTCGCTCATTCTCGCGCAATCAGAGGATATGGAGGCGTCGGTCCTGAATCCGCTGTTCGCTCGTCGTCAGTACATTAGTGGCGTGGCATGCCTACTACACGGCCTGCCAACAGATCTGAGTGAAGAGGAGGCGATGAACCTGCGAGAGGCACTCCCAGCAGCGCTGAAACCCGTCCAAAGGAACGATACTCAACTGGCAATGCGTTCGGCTGCGACTCGCGAACAAGGCTGCACGCAGCAACCGCATCAACAAACCACTTTACAGCACCTGGTGGCAGTTTGCACTATGTACCTCTTCCTTGCTGCATCATTCGTTTTTCCATATGTGCAGCAAATGCTCCGAGCAGCGTACCGGTTCGATCGTCGACATAAGATCAGCGACAGAGTACTATCTCACAGCATAGAAACGGCAGATGCGATGAGAAGGAGCACGTTCACCATGGCGGCTCAAGTATGCTCCATGAACGATGGCAAGGTGGGTGAGCAGCTTAAGGACGTGAGCATCTATCTCGTCCAAGGCCTGAGTGGTGGTGTGTACGATGGCATTGGCGAAGGTATGCAAGTCCTGGGACTCAGAACGAGCAGAGAGCAATGACATTTGTTTGCCTGCGGCAGCCAACTGCATTCCAAGCGATCTTATACGTGTTTGCGTGGGCCAACGCAGAACAAAAAAGACCTCTGGCCTCTGGACCTTGGATGCCATTGACCGGCGGCAGTATTTGGTTCCGATCTGCACAATCGCAGCGCCATGCAGCGCCTTGTGCGATTGCCAAATATGGCGCTTAGTGGACTGTCTGCAGCTCCCAGCCACTCATGAATTTTTATCTCCAGTCTGGATCTTACCTACGAGCAGTAATCACTTGTTATGACATCTAGTTTCGGTTGTGAATATGGGGGAGCATTTGATAGCGATTTTGAGCGAGCGAGCGAGCGGAGAACTTTTCAATAATGATGTATGTGCTGCTCTGGACATTATGATGAAACACGAGGTCTCACTATTGAGAAACGACATGAAATGGAAACCGATACATAACATACATACATATATTCGAATACATGGTATACATGTAAGCATACAGCAGATGCGCATTCTGAAAATTGCCGAACTTTGAAAAGTTGACGGCATGACCAGTACCTATGCTGAGTTGCGAATAGCTGCAATATCTAGTGCAATGGTATTATTGTCGACTACCTTAGCCAGGACATGATCATCCTCATCATCCTCATCTAATCCAATCACGACGGCTTGAACAAACTGTCCGGAAGTCACCTTGACCCAGAAGACTATCGAATTCCACGTCATAAGAAACTCAGGTACCTACCTGCTACTAGATGCGCCAGAAAACAGCCAGGAGAATAGTACACACATACACACTCTCTCTCTTCTAGACTGCCATGTTCTTGATGTGGAATATCTCATATGGGAGTCTCTCTTCTCTTTCGGCTTGGTCAGTAATCAAATGCATCCAGTGTAATGTCTTGTCATCAGAGTTGATGGCAGAGCTTGATATTGCAGATACAACCAGTATCTTATGGTTGGTATCGGTCGATAGTGGTGTTCCACTACTATGCTATGCCTATGAGAGTCATCTAGCTTGATGATCGCGTCCTCACTTGTCTTCACTGCCTCGTGTTGTGCTGGCTTCGAGAGTTCTTCCAGCGCCATCGGCAGATTGAAAATAGTGAGAACAATAAGTGGCCAGTCTTCGGGAGAAGTGGAAGTGTTGGAGTCAGGTGTCAAAGCTGTGAAGTCACCGAGTGCAAGCGGGATCCGGCTTCTTCCGCATCAGAAGCCAAGCAATCTTGTTCCGTCCATCACGACGACATGGCTCGGGGCTTCTACAAGGACACTTCCACCATCTCCAACACAACAAAACCGCTCATCTCCTGCACGAAGCCGCAAAAATGGTGAAGCCAATCACCGGCGTACGTGGATCTTCCTGCTCTGCCTCCTGACCAGGCGACGCTGACCGCGCGTAGATGCTCCGAAGGGGCCTAGTCCTCGATCTCTCCGTTGCTTTCGGTATGCCTTGCACACCCTCCGACAGCGCCATTGGACCTCTTATGCAACAGTTCCATAAGTACAACAGCCAGGACAAAAGGCCACTAATGCGATCTTTCTAGGTCTCGGTACCTCATTTGGATACTTATGGTGGTACGGTACGTGGACGAACCTGCAAGAACGCCTTCTTCGAGACTTACGAACGACTCATCTGCTGCGACGCGAGCTGGGACTCCCAATACTGACACGAAATGAAAGGCTTCCACGTCCCATCGGTCCGCAGGAGAGATGTTTTTTACGCCAAGCTGGAGGATCAGAGAGCCAATGCATTCAGCCAGCAATAGAGCATTGTGATGGAGAGGGATATTTGAGGCGAAAGAAGGGAATGGAATGGAATGGCACTGCGATCATGGAAAAGCATGCGACAAACAACACCGCCCACGAACGCCAGACTTGCGGCAGCGGTTGTACATATCCCACCATTGGAGCAGGAATGGAAGTGATTGCGAAAGTCATATGTTGGATCTCATATTTTCTTTTTCCATGGAATCCGCCTTCATCCTCGCAGACGAGTACTAATGTTCACTCCGGCCCGTCACCAATCTTCACCCCCTCGCCTGTAATGAAGACCTCAAACATGGCTCCTCTTGCCCTCAACTTCTCCATGACCTTCTCATCGACCCCCCACTCATTCACAAAACACTCAAACTTGCCCAATGCCACAACCTCTTTTCTAATCGCGTTCTCCCTCGCTGCCTCTTCGAAACTAATCCCCGCCGGCAACTTTCTCACATCCGCTCTCCGAATCACAAACCTCAAAGTAGGTAGGGAGTGAAAAGGCGAAGGAAGACAGGGCCGGTACGAAAAAGCATTGAGATGACTGCTGAATGCTGAGGATTGATGTTGTTGTACTTGTTGTCTAGACAGCTGAGGGGGGTTGTAGTCGCGCGCTGTGTAAATTACAGGCGTGGAGAGAGTACGTGAAGCTGATTTGAGAGCAGATGCGAGATCATTATAGCCGATAGGAGGAGGAGGATGATGCTCTTCGGCAGCGGTTTTCTTGCTCGCAATAGTAAAGGACGCAAGATTCGCCTGGTCGGATTCGAGGCGAGCTTGCCAGTAGAACGCTGAAGCGGAATCTATGGCGATGAAAGCTATGGCGCGGTCGAACGAGTGGTGTCTGAGAGGGTTGAAGAGGTATTTAGCGATGTTGTTGAGGGTATGGACTGTATTTGCCAGGGAAGAGGGCTTGAAGATATGGACATGTTTGAGGCATTCTCGTATCATGTTCTTGGTTTCCGTTTTGTTGAATGGCTCTCCGCCGTGTGCGAGCGCCAGACGTTGAATCTGTTGAGCGAGTCGAGGCACGGAGAAATGTCTGTCAGTGTCGAAGTACAGGACTGCAGCTTGTCGTCCTCCTAAGCTCGTGGGTAGCACTGCTAGTGCAGTCAGATGGTATAGCAAATGTGTCTTGCCGCCTCCTGGATATTGTGACATGAGCTCCACCATGGGTGCCGGAACTTGTTGTCTCTTCGCAGGGCCGGCATGTGTATCCATTACACCACGAATCAAAGTGTCCATCTGGGCAAGACCAAAATGACACGTCGAATCAGCAGCTTGTTGGAACCGTAGATCGCTCAGAATCTATTTCATCTTTCACGTCAGCTTGTCAAATTATACCTTACCTAGGTAGGTACCTTTTCCATCAAAAGAAAAGACCAACCTCATCCAATCCCACCTCCTCAATTTCCCCCAACAACTTCTTCCCCAAATCCTCCACACTCATCATCGCATACCTTATCCCACCACCTCATAATCAGCGCACGCACGCACGCAGTCAGCAGCAACGAAAAAGTAAAAAAATCGAGTTCCTCCACGCCATCGGGAGAAGAAGAAGAAGAAGGAGCGAAGAAAGAAAACAACAAGACCCCCGAAATCTAAAAGATGGCGCCGATATTAGAAGCTTTCCACGCCTCCGAACTGCAATCCAGAATCAACACTCTCCCGACAGGCAAAGCGCACAAATCTCCCGTGAAGGACTTGAAGAAAGAGTGCACACTCAAGGAATTACTGCAATACAATTGTGATTTGGATGGACCGAAGGATGATCCCAAGTCCAAGGTGGTGTGTAAGCCAGTTTTGAGATTATTCCGGCAGTGAGTTTTGCTCTTTTTTTTTTCTTTTTTCAGAAAGTTGGAGGAGGGGTGTGTGGGTGGTGGTTGGTGGTGGTGATGCTGGCGCTGGTGGCAAGCGCTGACGTGACGTGAACTTTTTTTTACAGATGCGCAAATGGTCTCACGGTGGAGACGACGAGTTGGGAGGACAGATTTGACGGGAGTACTGCAGATGGGGGAAATTTGATGAAATGAAGCGTCAGGTAGTTGACAAGGTGATGTGAGAAATCCGTGGTGTACGACCAAACATGGTCGGAACGGTGGGTACCTCGCTTCTTCTACACGAACGAAACCACGATGCTACTCTTATACTACAGTTGGCAAGCTCATATGCCTCAATGTACAGTGTAACAATAATAGCCCTGCCAGCGCCGGCGCTTAATAAAAACTGGGTCTTCGAATATCGCGTTCAGGTTGGATCTTCGGCCTGACTACGCCTAGCTGTGACAGACGCCGCGGATACCCATCAAAAGGACGCTCGCACGCCATGTTCCGTTATTGCCTGTAGCAGTTTCCCAATGCTACGACAGGCCGCGCTAGTGATACGCCAGCACTAAGCCCATCTCCGCGTCGCAATATCAGCATCTGCGCCGCTACCAGGTACTCGTGCTTTTCCTGTCGGCTTCTACGCCGAGGGCTTCCAATGACGACGGAATCGCGTCAAGATGTCTCGCTGAGCCTTTGCAAAGTGGCTTGCGCCTTCTCGGATGAAGCGTGTAATGTTGCCAGCAAACACTCTTGACAATACTACTTTTTGTCATTTGTTGCTTTTTCAATGCCGGCGCATTCAAAATGAAACCATCTTTGCTCGCAGTCCTCGCCGGCACATCTCAGCATTTTCGCTGAATCATACGGGGTATCGCAACCGTGGTAGCAATACTCCCTTTCTTCGTCCTCTGTTTCGAGCCCGTCGGTCTCGTCAATCTCCTCGGACTTGGTCGAAAGTATGGTGTCAGATATACGGCCCAACTTTCGTGCTCTTCCCGGGACAGAATCAGATATATTGCGAGCACGAAGAAGTGAGGCATGGTCCGCCTATGTTCGCGTGCCTCGCCTCTGCCCAGGCCGTCTCCAATATGCATTGTGGTGATTGACCACTACTCCTTCCGGCATGCTCAGATCCACGCCCGTCCTCGTATCTGCAGCGTCACTTGCAAGTTCCGCTGCTTCATCGCCGCCGCCCTCTTCCCTCAGCATCTCTGCGAACGTATCTTCGTGTTTTCTAGCGGCAGCTCTACCACCTGGGCGTGAAGGATTCCTAACTTTGCCTTCACCTCTCAGCGCATTATGCCGATTCTTCTCCGCGTGGACCGCGCTAGACTTAGCCGCAGCTGCCAGTCTTCTCAAGGCCTGCTCCGCGAGCACACCTTCCTCCGTTGCTTTCTCGCGCAGCTTGCGCGAATCTGTTTCTCGTTGTGGAAATACTGCGGTCTCCTTCCATGAGTGCTTGGGCGGTAGTGGAGGGAAGTGACGAGGCATCCATGCCGGTGGATGCTGCTCAATCAGCGGCTCGAGCAGCTTCGAGAAGTCGTCCATTTTGGGAGGCGCTGGATCGGGCTCTGGTATCGAGGGGTAGGATATGTCCTCAGGCACGTCTAGCGCAAGTTGCGGGAGCAGTAGCTGTGGCAGATGTGACGAGGGCATGTTTGCGAGTGACTGAGAGAAGTCGAGCGCGGTCGGTATTGTTCGGCGGTTGTTGTGCATCGAGGTTCGTGTATGAGAGAGGAATTTGAGCATGTACTCTTCGACGTGTGAGCGGAACATCTCGAGGGCGGTGGGAAGGACAGCGTCGTAGCCGACCATCACGAGAGCGGCGCTGATGCTCTTTAAGAGCTGGCCTTGCGCAAAGACTGGGTCCTGGGGCGCCGGTTCGATATCTTGCGGAATGTGCTGCACATGCTTGAGCGCATGGTGGATTATCCTCCTCCTCTTGGTGCTGTGTTCTGGTGATGCCGATGCTGTTGCTGTTGCTGTCGTGGAGGGATGTGGACGCTTCGTCCCAGCAGGTGACGTCGATTCGGGCATGGCCATCGTGCGATCGGTATATAGCACCGTGTCCGTTTGCTCCGCGGTACAGTAAGTAACAATGATGTCCAGGTCGGTGTTGTGGAAAGCTTCACTCTGTAGGAGGTACCTCAAGTGCGATATCATACGTCCAAGCTTTGCGGATCGGGCCCGGAGTGAGAGCTACCATAGTTTCGTGGAGGGTGGTTCTCTTCACTCGGACTTCCAGTTGACCAGGCTCCACTCCGCATCGTCTTAACAACATCACGGCGGCTCGGTACAGTACAACACAGCGCAGTATACTCCCGAGTACCCACGGACCATGAGCGCCATCGAGGCGCTGTACATCTACGACGAGCACAAGTACGTAAGTAACGGTGCCCCAACATGGCTCTCTTGGGTCTATCAAACTAACAGACCTCGAGCTCACTGCTCTTCAACCATGTCTACACGAACAAGCCGCCTGCTGCCACCATCGTCCTCCCGCTATACCTGCAACATGAGTCGCCGCGACCGAGTGTGATCTATCTGACTGCCACGAATCCGCCCACGGTCCTTTTCTCCATCTTACAGGACAACCTACTCTTCCTGTCACCTGCCTCCAACGACATCGAGCCC
The DNA here is from genome assembly GCF_000320565.1 of Sphaerulina musiva SO2202. NCBI lineage: Eukaryota > Fungi > Ascomycota > Dothideomycetes > Mycosphaerellales > Mycosphaerellaceae > Sphaerulina > Sphaerulina musiva. The sequence continues at coordinate 753,225 of NW_016017385.1, forward strand.
CTGCTTGTGCTAGAGTTTCTACACAGAGTCGCCGATGCTTTGGAAGAGTTCCTGGGAAGCCCGTTGATCGCCACGAAGCTCTCGTCGAACTATGATATTGTGGCCCAGATCGTGGCCGAAATGGCCGACTGTGGTGTCATCTGTCAAGGAGAAGCCAGCGCGCTCAGAGACGTGGTGGAAACTGGACCAGGAGTGCTTAAGAACCTTCTTGGTGGCGTAGGTCTACCTGGATCCAGTCCGAATCTACAAGCTATGGGATCGGGGGGACTATCCAGGCAGACACTGTCACAAGCACAAACCACCCAAGGCTCGGCAGTACCATGGCGGCGGACAAATGTACTCCATACGAGCAATGAAATGTACGTTGATATTGTGGAGACGTTGCAAGTCACTCTCGCGCCCTCTGGGAGGCCATTGTCTGCATTCGCGAACGGCAGTGTTGCCTTCAATTCGAAGCTCAGTGGGGTGCCAGATCTAGTGCTCAGTCTGTCAACAGGAGGAAAAGGTGCAGGCATGGGCACAAGAGGCGATCAATTACGAAATGTTATGGAGCGTGTGGTCTTTCACCCTTGTGTGCGATTGGCAAAGTGGAAAACAGAGGGCGTCATGTCGTTTGTACCACCGGACGGCAGATTTGCACTCTGCGGCTACGAGTCGGATCTACTTGGACCGGATCTCAATCTCAGCACAGCAAAATCAACATCGAATGGTCTCAACCTGCCCGTCAGCATCGAGATCACGACCGGCCTGGGTTCGTCAGGCGCCGATTTCGAAGTCCGAGCGAAGCAAAACTCGGCCAGCTTCTCCCCAGCGGCCGCATCACTCCAATCCAATCTTGGATCTGGTCGGCCCGGTGCATCATTCAGAAGTACAAATCCTACCGGACATTCAAGCGCGCCTGCACTGGAGGACCTGACAATACATATCCCGCTTCCGCCTGCTGTCCGCAATCTGAGCGATATGCGACCCAGCAAAGGCGAATCGCATTGGAATCCCGCAGATGGCAACGTTGAATGGAGGATATCGCCCAAAGACCTCGGACCCGGCGGAGCAATTCTACGGTGCAGTGTCTTGGGTCCTCTGAACGACGAGAATAACAATGCCGATGGCAGCAGCTCTTCTTCTGGAGGAGTAGTCAACGGCAAAACAGCAACAACGTATGACTACGACGAAGAGCCAACAGGAGGACATTACAGCAACAGTAAATCGAAAAGTGGAATGAATGGTTCCGATCGTACTGAGCAGCAGAATGCTCGAAACAGAGAGCTCATGCCTTCGTGCGCGACAGTGAGCTTCAGCGTCAAAGGCTGGCTCGCAAGCGGCTTGAAGGTGGAAAGTTTAGTGCTCGATACCAAAAAGAGTCGAGGTCTGGCGCCGAGCGTGAAACCTTATAAAGGCGTCAAGTATCTTACTGTTAGTCGACAGGGTGTGGAAATACGATGCTGAAAAAACGATGGGTACATATAGAGCATACTCTCTACAACGTTTACAGAGCCATGTTTTGAAACTACTCAGGGTCGAGGAAATTTAATTCGTCTCGCCTACCTACTTGGACTATTGCTCACAGTTGAGCATGAGCATGAGCATCACGCATAAGTGCGTGACCTTGGAAAAAGGAACTAGTTGCTTTTGAAGGGCTCCAGCAATTTATCTATAGCACTAGGCTGCTACTGCACTCCCAACGATTCTAATTCTTCCTTCTAGCCTGGGGGCGATACCTTTTGTCCAAGCTACAGCGAACTCATCCCCTTTCTGCTCGACCATTCTCGGATTCCCGGGGAGACCAGCCAGTCGCCACCACTTTCTCATCACTTTCCTCATGATGGCGAGCTCTCGCTCTCGAGCCGGGTCATCAGGCAGGTCGTCATCGCCATCATCCTCACTGTCTGACAACTGGAACCCTTGTTCGCCTTTGCTGGAGTCCTGCTGCTCGTTGAGCTTTCTAGACTTTGCTGGTCGTTCCGTCAACTCCGACCTTTGCCGACGATGCTGCTGTGCTCGCGCAACGAGTGATTCTCGGACCTCGCCGTGTGTCTCTTCTGTCTGTTCTCCCGAGGAGACTTCGATGTTCGCAGTGGACTTGGCGCTCGCGGCCGAGGCTTCTACTGGCGAAGCGTTGAGGATGGGATGCACTTTGTGCAAGCCTTCGTGAACCTGCTCGAAATGGCCTAGCATTCCGCCAAACCGCTTCCATTTCCCTATGATCCTCAGACTCATGAAGTATTGTCGTATGATCATGCTGATCAGTCCACCGTTCTCGTCTGATACGATGCTCCGAGCAGGCCCTCCGTCTTCCTTGAGTTTCAAGCTGGTGAAGCCATCCCGGCCGTGAATCATGTAGTCTCTGCTGGCTAGCGTATACTCTTTCTCCATGTCTACAGGTTTCTCGCCGATCCTGATGTCTGAACATCTGCTCCCTTCCGGTTTGGAGGGATCGAACATGAACTTGATATTGCTGACTTGTGGAAATCGACCTTCAAGAGCAGGATATTTGCCCACAGCATTCTCCAATGCCGCAACAATATGCTTGCCCTGTAGCGCTACCACGACGCAAGGGTCTTCAAAGGGAAAACAGTTCATCATATCTTTCACTCTGAGCACGCCCGGGGGGTAGATTTGGTCGCCTCGAATGGTTCCTGCGGCCATGATGCAGCAATCGGTATCATAGTAGTATCGCATCAGATCGCATACGAAATTCCCGAGATTTGACTCTTGGGTTCGCACCGTAGAAAAGCGTGCATCCAGAGGAGCGGAAGTGTAGCCTATCGGTTTTTCGAGCATAGGTCGTAGCTTCGCCGTGATGTTCTCGACCATGGCTACAGCCGAAGGGTCCGACGGAATGGATGAGACTACATCTCTTCGAAAGATATCGAAGTCCCAGGCTTTCCCATTGCGTCGGGCTTCGATGTAGGAGAGCTGTTTGAAGTCTGTACCGGAGCGAAGTACATGGGTGCCGTTTATGATAGAATGGGCGTAGAAATGGTCGTGTCCTCCAAGAATGATATCCGCCACTCCCGGTTGAAGCTTGCTAGCGAGTTTATCGTCATTGGGCTGCCGCTGGTGCGAGACCACAACAATCATTTCAGCGCCTTCGGCTCGAAGCTTCGGTGCTATTTCAGCAACTGTGGCGCTCGCGCTGAGATAGACCAGGTTCGGCGGTAAAGTGTTGATTGTGTCCAACCACTCCCTTTCGACAATCCCAATCACTCCAATTTGAATCCCATTGCTTGAACACAACATCACGCTGCGTTTGCAATTACCCACAGGTATATCCTGGCCTAGAGCGGGATCTAGCACATTTGCACAAAGCCACGGGAACTTGCAGCGCTCGGCCAGATACTGGAACTGTTCGACACCGAAATCCAGGTCATGATTGCCTAAGCACGCCACGTCGGTATGGAGGTTATTTAGTGGCGCCAGCATGTGCTTCCCTTTCGTGACTGATGATTCCAGAGACGGGTTGAAGGCGTCGCCCGAGAAGAAGGTGAGCAACTCAGGCTGGCCCAAGTACTTCGCAGCACTACTTCGATAGCCTTCGCACAGAGTCTGGAATCTTGCAATACCGCCAACAGGCTCTCGCGAGCCTGGCTCGACGTGGTAGACATCGTTGTAGTGTAGGAAACGCAAGTCCGGTGTGGCCCGCTGATTGCCACTCGAGTAGGTGATGGACTCTGTGTGTCATGTTAGTGTATGCGATACGCGTGCTCCCAATTCGGCGTGCTCTGGATTTACCGCTTCCCGTGCCACTTGTACTTCTCCCCTCTGCGCCCTCGCCGCCTTTGCCGTTCGTAGCCATCTCGCGGGTTCCTAAGCTCGGTCGACTAGGCGCAGGTTCGTGATCGTGCTTAATGCGTCTTTGAGGATCGGCAATAGAAGTATGCCTTTAAACAACTTCGGCTAGCGAAGACGTAAGTTCGATAAAGAAAGGGGTGCAGGTGTATAAGAGGCTAAGGTATTCAAAACTAAACGTACCAGGTAGGACAATGAGGAAAGCAAAGGAAGCCGCGCTGAAACGCATAGGAGCAAGTGCCAAGCATTTGCACTGCCCGCCCTGCCTATAGACTACTTAACTGAAACTGCCTACTTCTACGACTAGGTGCCTCGCACTGTGGCGTCCAGGTATAGTACGACATGGGTGAATCTATCAATTTACCGGTATATACATAATCTACTTCGGTCCTGACCTCTTGAAAACGCCTCCTAAGGCTTCTCATATTTCACATTCACTCGCTCAAAGATCTGATTCATGCCAAAAGCCTCATCGAGCGGCATATCGAATATCATGTCATCAAACTTGACATCATCCATGGCCGTCTCTTGGCTTAATGCTGTGTCCAAGGGCTGTGCCTTTGCCATTGTGTTGGAGTTCATCCAGGGCATATCGCCGCTGATTAGCATGGTCCAATCCAGTCCTTCATCCTGTATCGAGTTTGGAAGAGGCACCCGTGATGTCGACGCAGCACTCGCAAACGGTAGCGACGCGATAGCTTGTGGTCCTAGGGACTCCGTCTTAGCGCCAGTGCTCGTGGTTTCCATCTCACTCATATTAGGACGGCTTGATGTTGCTGCTGCTGCTGCTTGTGCGGTCTCTCGAGCATCAAAAGCGAAAATGCTGCCCAGAGCCGGGGAGACGCAATTGTGGTGTCTACTCGCTTCGTCAATCTCCGTACGTTGGAGCATGTGCACACGTTTTTGCAGGTCTGTCAATAGATCGTTGCCGCACCGGGACCTCAGCTCTGGGCATGGGGCCTGGCTTCTGCTGGCAGAGCTGATATCGAATACGTTTTCGGCACACCGTGTGTGCTCACATCCGGCTTCGCCACTTTGCAGCACCCCTTCCTTAGAAATAGGAGCATATATTCGGGCCTCGTTCGCCTGTCGTTGCTCCGAGGCTAATATGTGAGGACCTGGACGGCTGCCTGCATCGATCATCTGCTGCCCGGTCTGTGCAAGGTTGTAGGCCTGCAGCTGCACTGCGAAAGGCACTCTCAAGCCAAGATCGCCGTAACACTCCTTTTGCCATTCAGCGAAGGCTTGTCCCGTGCTGGTTCGGTCGATGTAATGGAGACTTACCAAGCCCTCAAGGTCATTTAACCCTTGCCCTCCGATCGCATTGGGTATGGATTCCAGGCCTGTACACACGTTCTGATCAGCATTTGGATGTTCCATCTGATTCGACCAGCTGGACTAGTTGCTGACTCACCGTGCGCCTTTTTGAACAGGTCCAACCATTCAGGATTATCTGCTGCAGTCTGATTCCAGGTATCGTCATTGTCGTACAACACCATACGCGCTTGCTTCTGAAGCATCTCGTCGGTCATCTGCATGCCCTGCTCTGCCATCTTTTTGGCGTAATTTCCCAACCTGATTGTCAAAATCTCCCAGCAAGTAGCCTTCGTTGACCCATAGCGATCACAGTGTGCATTCATGATCTCGCTGTGTTTGCCCGAGTCCTCTCCCAGCGTACCCAATGCCTTGTTGCCTGCGTCCACATCTAATCGACTGCCCGGTAACGCGCGCCACGTAGATCGGTTAGTTGCAGAGAATGGGTTCGGACTGACGGATTCTATGCCAATGAGATAAGGAGGCATGGCATTCGTGACCTGAGCTGCCACGGCGGGGTCCAGACCTCTGCAACCTTTCCACTCGGACATTCGAGAGCCTGCTTTGAAGTGAGCTGTCAAGTGGTCTACCCTCTCTTGCCACACAGTGAATCGCTGTGCACAGAAGCCACATCGACTACTGATATTGACGACAATCGACTTCCAGCTGTCCATCGCCGGGGTCATCTCGCATCCGTGCATCAGACGTAGATGTTGCCTAAGGTGGTCCTTGCGATAGAAAGTGCGTGCGTCCACACCTTTTTCTTCGCATTGCCGATGGTTATGAAGATCCAGATGATCATTGGAGGGGTTGTGTACATCGCAGTATACGCATTTACTGCTGCCTGACTCGATGTCTGTCAAGATCGGACTTAGTGGCATACATACCCATTTCTCCAATGAAAGGTGCAGCGATTTCTCGTGGCGAGTCCAATCGTACTTGTACTTGAATGTATCGGTACAAAATGTGCATTGGAATATTCTCTTTCTATCATCCGTTGTCCTCTGGCTTGGAGCCTGCATCGCTGCTCTGCGTCGTCGTCGTCGTTCTTTTTTGCCAGAGAGAGTAGGGCTGAAAGAGCCGATTGAACCGTGTGTCGAGTGCGACGACGCATTGGAGAAGCGAGCACTCGATGCGGAGAGTGAAGAGGTCCGACCAGTATCTTGCGATGTGGTGGAGAGTGCCCTGGACTTCGACCATCCGGATCCATTGCTTGAGCCTTTTCGTTTCTTGCAACGCGATAGCGTGGAAGGTGACGTAGAAACATCATCCGCTGGCAGTTCATTCCGCGCGAGGGCGTTCGCGATGTCCTCTAGACCGGCTGGCTCGTTTTCTGGTGGCGAATGTTGCCATCTTTCGAAGGGGTTGAGCTCGTCCCAGGGCTTCTCAGTTGCACCAGGGATGGCAATAGCACGAGTAGTAGGTGTTAAGGATGGTGACATGCACAGCTTCGGCTTGGACTTCCCGGTAACCTTCCTTCGCCTTCGAGCATTTGCTAACCAATTCGCGATTTGGCTGGGGCTCAGCTCGGTACGCCGCTCAAGTTCTGCTTTCTCTTCTGAGCTCGGATAGGGATTGTCTGCATGAGCGCCGAGCCAGTCTCGCAACACTTTCACAGCTTGCCGGGGAAACCGGGTGCCGTTACGCTTCGAGCTGCTGGAAGCGACGTCTTTCGTCGTTGTGGTTGCATCCGTACCCGCCGTACAGTCAATTGCCCTCAGTGGCTTGGTGCCCGTGTATGTTCCAAAGTCCCGTGGATTATCTTCGTGCACCACATGAAGCGTGTCCAGGAAGTTGCCTAGATCATTGTACGCGTAGTTGGTGGCCTCCAGCGCCTGCGACTTTGACAGACTACATTCCCGGAACAAGGTGGAACAAGGCGTGCAATGCGGCTCACCACGTTGGACATAGCAGCTCAGCCTTCTCGATCGACAGTCATCGCACGGCTTGTCTGGCCACACGAACTCCGGAATCCAGTTTTGGAACTGCGAATAGTCCGGCTCGACCACTTCAGCCGCAAGAGGAGCGTCCGTGTCTTCCGTTTCTTCGATCTGCGTCCAGTCGCCCGCGCAGTCGTTGCAGAGGCTACTGCGCCACAGATCAGTATAAATGCGTGGCTGCATGGAAGAAGGCAGGCGTACTTGTCCACATCGGAGTGCAGAGAACACTGCTGCTGGTTCTGTTGGGTTTCCGCTTCTGCAGAGGTCACGTCTGCAAGTAATTCCCGGAAGTCAATAGGTGCAAGGTGCAGCAAGTCCTCGTCGGCGGTGGCAGTGGTGGTCATCTCGGCCTCGTCTCGCTCCATCGCCGAGAGACTAGGTAATCAATGTCAGTCGTGTACAGGGCGTGGCAGGAGACGAGACGGGCACAGGTATTGAAAGGGCGTGATGTCTCCATACATCAACTAAAACTACCTCCTACGACTGCCTGGCTCGCACGAGAGCTGTTCAATGGCGCTCCGACTTACACTGCAGCAGAGTACATTACAGGGCATCGCAGGGCGTGAGAATAAATAGTTCTAGTACTAACGACGACAAGCGCACTGCCAAGTGCAAGGAAATGGTTTCCCGTCGAGGTTAAATTTTCTGGCTCACCCAAACAACCTCCAACGAATACGATCAGCTCGTCTCAAACGCCGATAGCGTCTGCATCCTGCCAAGCCTATAACTGCCCTTCCACGAGTAGTCTCCTCTGCTTTTCTCCAAATCCTCCGCGGCTTTTGATTGTTTGGTGATCTGGATTCTGGAAAGAGATCGTTGGCGGCCGGGGGGAGAGTCTTAGCACAGAAGACACGACAACAATAATACCGACCCACAACGATTTTCGAACCAGGACTCGAGCCCAAGGCATATGGAAACTCGAGCACAAGAGACTCCGATCGAGCTCCTGCCTGTAGAGTTTGCATGTATTCAACAGCTTTGTACAGCCCGGGTGCGAGCTTGCTATCATGCATCATTCCAATGTTCCCTGGGCAAGTTTGGTCACAAACGAGTCTGGTACATGCAGTGCAATCGCAAATGGACCATTCGACCACTACTTATGGCCAGCTGAAGTAATCTCACCGCAGCGGCGGCGCAGCACACTTCATCCTTGTGTGTGTGTTTGTGTGCGACTGTGCGTGATGTATCTGTGGTGTGTCTGTGTGGGGAAAGTAAGACCGCACCGTCAGCTTTGCATGTCTGATACAACCTGGTAGGAATGTAGCGGCGCTGTATTCTTCTGCAAGAGTCGAACTCGAGAAGTACATGACCAGTACCGTCTCTCCAGCCGGTGGAGGTGCAATTCACAGGTCGTCACAGATCGAGATGCGCAGTCCAAACCGTCTCGGATGAAGCGGTTAGGCGCACGCAGGTGAGTGCAACTGAAAGTGGAATTCCGCGACGCAGCCGATATCTACCTACTACTAGCTAGGATGGCGTCGAGCACCCTCTTCTTAACTGCTATGCCTCCTCACGTATTTTCTTCGAGAGGCCTAAGCATCAATAAGAAGCGAAGACTTGCGAAGACGAGGACACCCGGTTCGCTGTGGACTGCTGCAGAAACATTGGATATACATGCGTATCGGTCGCAGTAAGATTGTTGTGCTTCACGTTGCGAAGGCAGCTGATCAATGTCCGTCATCTATGGGCAGTACGGAAGCAACAGTGTCTGCGACAACAACGGCATTTGAGTTGGTTATCTGCTTCCATGTGGTGTCACCACAATCATCATCTTGTCTGCACGTAGAGGCCGAAGTCAGCAACAGCCATCCGTGTGGTTGAGGGGGCCTTGGGCGCTGACAGAGCAATTTGTGCGATTTGGTAGACAAGAGGTGACATATTGATCGATACACCGTATGTATGATGATGAGAATTAGGATATGGCCAGGGGATACTTCATCGGGGAGAAGGCAGTTTGGTCGACAAAGGATAAAATAAAGTCGGAGCCAGTTATTTCTGGACTCGGAGACTGTGGTGCGCAGAGGAGATTGACTTCCATTCAGTTTTCCAGAGACGAAGACAGAAGCTGGCTGAGATGCTGAGCCAAGCGGCAGTATCGTGCTTGTGGAAGGCGTACCTCACCCATTCTTTGCCTACAGTTTGCACCATCCGCTGCTTACCCGAGTCGGCGATGGTATGTTTGGTGAGAGACGCAGGCGCCACATCGGATGGCAGAGATAAGGTATTCTTTGACAAAGAGAGACGGGGGAACCCAGACGTGGTTGACAAACTCTTTTACAGCTGGAACTGATTCGACGCTTCCAGCAGGCTTCACCTTTCACCCAGTACAGCAGCATATGCCATAATGTAGTCGATGGTAGCTACTGATATTAGGCCTATGTTTCTGCCGCAATATGCGCAGACGGCGGGGTACAATTATCATCGCATAAATAAATTTGCCGACCACACATCATTGTGGCGGGGACCCTGCATAGACGTCGATCGGCACATTGATATTCGCGCCACGATCGCGGAGTCGTCGGGTGTACAGGTGGAGGATCATTTGACGAATGGACGCATGCACTCCAATGATGCCGCCGCACACCAAACCAATACCTCCTACCGTATATTGCAGAGCACTGGATAACGTGCTCTACAGACGGATCGCGCCTTCCGCTTCTGGCTCACGTGCCTTGGACACATGATTGTGTCTTGCATTGTTCGAAGAAGCAGCGGCGGCGTAGCGCTGGAAAGAAAGTTTAGCCGTCGCGGGCCGAAGGAGGGGAGGGAACTGACACTCCGGGACCCTCGCTCGCAATAGAACTATCCGGTCTGCTGAGTCTTGTCTTGGTCGTCTTGGAAACTACTCATCTTTGCTTCAGCCTGCGTGTCGCCGCAGACAATCAGCGAGTGGACGGCGCACGCACACGGGGAGCAAGATACCTACAACCTGATTGATCTCCACTCGTAATGGCGCAGGCCTCAGCGCAAGCGCCCGCGGTGGTCATTATCGCCAGGTACGGAAAAAACAGGAAGATGCGCAGCAGCTAGGCTGTGGTCGGTATGTTGTGTGAAATGACTGACACATCCTCCTCCAGACATGGAATGCGCCTGGACGCAGCAGACCAATCGTGGCATCTGTCGACTCCGGCTCCTTACGACCCTCCCCTCACTTATGGCGGCTGGAACCAGTGTCGAGCCCTCGGCACGAGGATCGCCAGCTTACTCTATGCACGGGAGCAGGAGTACAACAATGCACAAACTGGGGCGGGCGACAATGGCACGAATGCCTTCAATCCTACAGGTACGCGGCGACGGCGCAAGAAGCACAGGGTCGTCATCCACACCTCGCCGTTTCTGCGATGTTTGCAGACCAGCGTGGCCATTTCAGCTGGCATGGCGCAGTTCGAGGAGCCAGGTGATAAGACAAAGAGCAGCAGGCCGCGAAGTCCAGCGCAGATGCACTCCGGCCTACACTCGCCACGCTTGCACGCCATGAGCGGGTCAACGTCTCCTAGTCTGGCTCCCATTGCTGAGCCCAAGCACGATCTGGCGCATCAGCTCGCCCGACGGACTTTGGCGGAACACAAGCGGTACCGCAAAGCAAAGATTCGCGTGGACGCTTTTCTGGGGGAATGGCTGAATCCTCAGTACTTTGACCACATCACGCCGCCTCCACCTAGCCCTCTGATGGTGGCAGGTGCAAAAGCAGAGCTCATGCAGAACGAGTCGGTTGACCTGTTCACGCCCTCGATGTCGCATAAATCTTCTAACAACAGCCTTTGGAGTGGCAACAATACTAGACAGAATCACAGCAGGAGTTCCCTGGACAGTTGGTCCCATGTGACCGACGCGCTGCACGCACCGACGCCCAGACGAGATCGATCCAGTAGCGTCAGCAGTGTTGGAAGCAACGAGAGTCATCACGGCTACCATAACCATAGCGGCTCCGGACGAAAATCGCCTTTTCGACATGGTCACAATTTGCAGCCTCTCACCTCCACGATCCCGAAGCCAGAGTACTCTGTCTACCATCCTCCGATACCCTCCTACGCGATTTCGAACTCCGACCACATCCCACGAGGATATGTTTCACACGCGCGCAATGCGACTGTGAATGTTGATTATCACTGGGACAGTAGCCGGCAACCTTTAGATTGGGGTAATGGAGGGGAGTTCGGCGAGGAGTGGTCTTCCATGCACAGACGGTTCAGACGAGGCTTGAACAATATGATGGAATGGTACAGCAATCATGATGCCAACGATCGAGGAGAGGACTCGTTGGGTCTGGAGCAGGCGGACCGGCCGCATGTCTACCACTATGATGACGAAGAGCAGGAAGATCTGGTTGTTATTATGGTCACACATGGTGCAGGGAGCAATGCTCTTATCGGTGGGCTCACCAGCCAGCCAGTACTGCTCGACGTCGGTATGGCCAGTCTGACCATGGCAGTCCGAAAGCACGATGCACCGGCACTAGCGCTGCAGCAACATGGCGGGTTGGCAACCCCAGATGGTTCACCATGTCCGTCGCCCAATCCTGGCTCCATGCAGCGACGACGAAGCGCATATGATATTGGGTTGAGTGACATATACGAGATGAAGCTGGTTGCATCATCGGAGCATTTGCGACCCGGTGTGGACCCGACGAAATTATCGGCGACGAACGCGACGAGCCATCTAAAAACGGCCAAGGAAGCCATGGCCAAGTACGACCGGATTGGTGGTGTTGCACATGCAGAGGCTGGTTCGGGTATCGAGTCCAACTGGGATCTCGGTGAGCCCAAAGTGCCGACTGGTCCCGTGCGAACAAACAGCGGCTCTGCCAATGCTGCTCTGGGTTCCATCAGACGCCCCTGCGCGCCCGTGATTTCCAGGAGCATTTCCGAGCCGACGGATAACGTGTTGCCTCCTCCCAACCTCACTACCGGACTGTGGACTCCACCTTCGGGCCGAGGCACGCCTCTGCCCAATGCGCAGAGGGCAAAAGAGGAAAAAGACAGCGTTTTCCTGCGATTCCAGGAGAAGTCTGGTCGCAGCAGTCCTGGCCATGATCTGGTTCTCGATTTCAGCAACTCTCCGCCCGATTCACGTCCGACGAGTTCTGAAGGCCCCCCGACGCAGCCATCTACCATGGTTGCCACGGTCACGAGCGAGCAAGAGGAACGCAAGATTGTGGATAGTGTTCTGGGGGATGAGCAGAGCCCGCATGAGCTCGCGGACGAGATCGCCAAGGAAGCTGCAGATGAGGCGACGGATCTGCCTCAAGTGGCGAAAGAGGCACCTATGTCACTGAGCAGAGGGCTGTCGGTCAAGAACCTGTGGGGCAGACCACAATTTCAACGTACTCAGACGGAAGACAAAGTCGCCAGATCCTGGAACAAGGCTGAGCCTAAGAGGCGGTGGACTGTTACTGAGCACGATTGACGTGGATGGTGTGCGTACTTGTTTTATTTTATCTTTGGCACCTGTGAGCGTGTTCCCAGGGCCTTTGCATTGATATCCTACTCCTCACGAGTCTCTATGTTGGTGGTTTAAAAATCGGCTGCCTCGGGGAATGTGGAGCCTCGAAAGCGCTGTGTAGCAGTATACCTAATCATAAACTACCTACCTTATTCCTCTCGCACTGCGTTTCCAACGCTCACTTCCCGACCATATTTTACTTACCCTACGTACCTTATTACATCTCAACATGTTGTTGGTCGAGAAGGCACGTGAGGATATTTGGTACAAGAGAGGTCGGGAAGAAGCCAACCCTTTGTGGGCCAGACTTTCACACTTTAGTTTTTAACATCAGATATCTGATGACTTCCATTCTTCTGCTCCCTCACACAACCTCACTTTCATCTGCAAAGAAGACAGAATCGGGCGCGATGGGCCAGACTCTTCTTCTGACAGCTTGGCGATGGGACGCCGCACGTTTGTCACTTTGTCCGACGCGGTCCTGGAAGGGCGACAGGACGTAGGAGGAGGAGGTAAGGATGGCGATGGAGATGGCGAAGGCGTCGCTGATCTGTGACACGCCCAGCCCGCGTGCATAACTGTGACTGCGTCCTTGTTTTAGAACCCGCCGTGCAGCTGCTCGCAGGATTTCTCTCTGCTGACTTACTTGCGCCGCTTTTTGAGGCGAATTATAGCAAGCGAATTTAGCACATTTGGATGTTGCTATTACTAGAACAGGCGGGCTGGACCATGTGTCAGTGCACATACACCACTGCGAACAAGGCAATTATCAAAAGGCAGCAGGAATCATAAAACTCAAAAGCCCTCGTTCTGCTGAAACAGGCTCCAGCAATGTCTGGTCGAGTCTGGTCTGGTCTGGTTGGTGCACGTATTCTTTCATGCCCTCCTCCCTCCTCTTCGCCTGCGACTCGCGCTTGGGATTGGGATCGGTAGCGAGTGTTCTCGTTCCCTGCGAGCAAGTACAGATAGCCAGCAATTCCCATATGCACGGCGCAGACCATGCAGCCTGCTGGGCCGCCCTTCTCGCTGCTCGTCTTGTGCTTAATCGCAGTTGTCACCAGCACGAGTGGTCAGTCACCGCGTTTGGCGTGGCGAACGCGACTAATCTCGCATCAAGGGCTCTCTCGCCGTGTCGAGAGTGAGGTTCCTGATGCTCCGCTCCTATCTCTGGCTACAGACACAGCATCACAAGCGAGCACAACCCCATGCACCACTGGCGAGTGTCAAGCGAACCTCGGGAGCTCGAGCATACCATCCGTCCAGACTGATGTTATCGCGGATATTCTATCCGCGGCTTCTGGTGAAAGCACCGCCACTCTGCCTCAGAACGACGATCCTCTGCCTGCTGGATCCACGTCAGCCTCTCGCGTGGGAGAGGGCTCCGTATCGACACTCCTGGCAGACGCCACTGCAGGTACATCAGTAGTACAGACCCATTCTGGTGGCCAAGAAGATGATGGTGAAGCCACGAATTCATCTCCCCTCGACCTTGTCGTGAACGAAAGTTTCATTTCTCCAGGCGCAATGTCGACTGCATCATCACCCGGGCTGTCATTCGCGAGCACCGATCAGATAATCACTGCTGCCACCATGAGCGCGCCGGCGCCGGAGATCACAGAGCCACCAAACGCTCTCGGGGTACTGTTTTCAGCACTACCTAGCAATGTTGCGTCGTCCATCGCTTCGGAGTTCGATATCGATACGACCTTGTTCCTCCCTATCGCGGACTCTTCCACGAAAAGTCAATCGCAGTCGAGGATTACTACGTTTCCATCATCTACCACAGCATTCTCGATGACTTCAACCAAGGCTACAAGCAGCCACGATTCTACTTCATTCTCGATGACTTCGAGCAAGGCTACAAGCAGCCACGATTCTACTTCATTCTCGATGACTTCGAGCAAGGCTACAAGCAGTCATGATTCTTCTATATCCTCAACGGCCACTCAATCCACTTTGACCACGTCCCCAACGGCCACTCAATCCACTTCGACCACATCCTCAACGGCCACTCAATCTAGTTTGACTACATCCTCAACGGCCACTCAATCCACTCTGACCACATCCTCATTCCCCAGCGCAACATCGACAGAAACCTCACCCGCAAGAGGCAGCAGCACAAAACTCAGTCCTGGAGCTATAGCAGGCATCGCAATAGGCGTCGCAGCCGGCGCACTCTGTATCATTCTCGCAGCCTGCCTTTTACTCCGTAGAAGGCGTCGACAAGGCAAGCCACTCTTCAGCGCAATCTCCCGCTCGAGCTCCGCCAAATCCCAACGCGTCTACCCCGAAATCGCATGGCTGTACGACCCTCCCGAACCCACACCGCGCCGACCATCTCGACACTATCAACGAGGGGACTCGGAAATGGCCCTTTTGCCCACCGCGTATGAGGGCGCAGCGGATCAGGACAATAACAACAACAACAGTCCTCTCCTCCCGCCGCCTCAAATTCCTCTTCTTGCGCAGAGCGATTCGAGCGGCTCGTCTTCGCGGAGTGGGAGAGGTCGTTCTGCACGGAGCTCGATACAGTCTGTTAGTAGAATGGGAGCGATATATGAAGAGGTACCATCACATGCCAGGTAGTGTGAATTGGATACTTTTCTGGGTTCAGTGATAAGCGTTCAGAGCGGGGTTTCTTTTTGGGTAACTCTCTGGTTTCATTCTTTTCTGTTTCTCTCTTCGAGGGCGCTGATTTAGAAGATACCCTTTCAGCAGCTACATGCATGCATGGTGCTGCGGTAGTAGTGGCTGTGTATATACATACAGCAGTACAGTGGTACAATTTCTCTCTGTTTGTCTGTCGCTCTGTCTCTCTTCTCATCATCTTACAAAGTCTTGCAAAAAACGCTCGCCAAGCCTGGTCATGCCCAGTTCATTCATTCATTCATCATCATCATCTTCATCATCTCTCTCTCACTCATCATAATCATCATCATCATAACCATCCTCGCCGCCCTCTTCACCCCCACTCTCATCAACAGCCCCCTCTCGTATCGCGTCGCCAATTGGATCTGGCCGCTCTTTTCGCAACGCCTGCAAACTGCGCCGATGCGCCCACGGACTACACACATGGCATTCATACCATTTCGCCTCTCTCAACTCAGGCGTCGCAGCCGCCGCAGACCCCACACACTCAACATGCTGCCACACGCGACAGCCCACGGTATCGCATCGAATCCAATCGGGTTTCGACGCGACATCGCCCTCGTCGCAGACGCAGCGGATGGGACCCGTGTCGTCGTCGGGATCGTCGAGGACGTCGGGGAGTTCGTCGGGCTGGAAATTTTGCGCGTGGTGCGTCTCGGGGAGGAAGTCGAGGTGTTGGTTTGGTTGGCGCGGTTCGCCTGTCTGCAGGGCGTGCGCTTTGTAGAGGACTTCGGTGCGCTCGGATGCGGCTTCGAAAGCCTCTTTGATGGATTTGGGGAGGCGAGAGCCGGTGACGGTGGCGGGCCAGCGGACGCGGATGTTGGAGAAATTGGCCGTCTCTTTCTTTATAGAGACTTTTGGGGCCTTTCTGGCCGCAGCCTTCTTGGGCTTTTTGGCCTTTTTGGCCGGAGCCTTCTTGACCGCCCCCGCATTCGCTTTCTTGGGCAATCGGCGTGCGACGCCCTTGGTTGCGGCGGGGGCTTGGTCGACGGCAGGGGCCTGGAGACCCGCAGTGTTGCTGCGCTTGGCTCGCTTCGTAGGCCGGCCATCCTCGGGCAGCGCAGCAGCTTCGAGGTCGATGATCTGGTCATCAACCTCGCTGTCGAGCTGCTCGCTGCCTTCGTCGAGGATCTCTGAGGCGGTGCGCTTGCCGCCAGTCTTGCTCGGAGGAGGCTTGACTGGCACGGCAATGCCACGACCACCCAGAGCGGCCACGCCCTCGAAGGGACGATAGCCTGGCGCGGTCGGCGAGCGCGTCTCGCGGCCACCAAGAATCTCCTGGTCACGTGCCCTGGGCACGGACGGGACAGGAGACTCTCGGTGGTCTCGCGGGAACACCGCTGGGTCTCCAGCCTGCCATTCGGAGGCAGGGTACTCGTCGAAGTCGGTGAGAGTGTCGCAGTTTTCTCTCGTGGGCAGTGGTAGCAATGGGTCCAGGTCGAAGTGCAACTCGCGTGCACGGACCGCTTGCACGGAGAGAATTTCTGGCTGCGATTCGAAGACCAGCGCAGCGTCTGCTGTCGCAGTGGCGACAATGTTGAGGGTGGGTGATGGGAGCGAAGCGAGCAAGGTCAGACGGCGCGAGCGATAGAATTTCTGGTCGTATCGCTCGTTGACGACCTCGCTGTCGCCTTCGAATTGGCGCACGGTTTCTTGAGCCGCTGCCATGCGGAGCTGACGTGCCTCGCCGCCAAGATAGGAGATTGAAGAGTTCATTTTTGTTGAACTTTGTCTTGTTTTGCGGTTGGGAAAGTGTGGTGAATTGACGTTGCTATTGGTAAAAAGTCGAAATCAGGGGTCGAAGCAGTGTCTGAGGAAGTGATCGAAGCAGTGCCTGAGTGCCTGAATAACTATTTGAAACAGTGTCTGAGGGTGTGATCGAAGCGGAGCCTGATGAAGTGATCAAAGCAGTGCCTGAGTGTGTAAACAACTAGTGGAAACAGTGTCTGAAAGTGTGATCGAAACAGTGCCTGAGGAAGTGGTCGGAGCAGTACTGGAGTGTCTGAAGAACTGGTCGGAACAGGAATTGATCGAAGCAGTGCCGGAGTATCTGAAGAACTGGTCGGAACAGGAATTGATCGAAGCAGTGCCGGAGTGACTGAAGAACTGGTCGGAACAGGAAGTAATCGAAGCAGTGCTGGAGTGTCTGAAGAACTGGTCGGAATAGGAAGTGATCGAAGCAGTGCTAGAGTGTCTGAAGAACTGGTCGGAACAGGAATTGATCGAAGCAGTGCCGGAGTGTCTGAAGAACTGGTCGGAACAGGAATTGATCGAAGCAGTGCTGGAGTATCTGAAGAACTGGTCGGAACAGGAAGTAATCGAAGCAGTGCTGGAGTATCTGAAGAACTGGTCGGAACAGTGCCTAAGGAATTGATCGAAGCAGTGCCGGAGTATCTGAAGAACTGGTCGGAACAGGAAGTAATCGAAGCAGTGCTGGAGAGTCTGAAGAACTGGTCGGAACAGGAAGTAATCGAAGCAGTGCTGGAGAGTCTGAAGAACTGGTCGGAACAGGAAGTAATCGAAGCAGTACTGGAGTGTCTGAAGAACTGGTCGGAACAGTGCCTAAGGAATTGATCGAAGCAGTGCCGGAGTATCTGAAGAACTGGTCGGAACAGGAAGTGATCGAAGCAGTGCTGGAGAGTCTGAAGAACTGGTCGGAACAGTGCCTGAGGAAGTGCAGTGCCTGAATAACCGGTCGAAGCAGTGATAGGGCAACAGCGGTCGAAAGGTTGTAGTCGAAGCAGCAGTAGTCGAAGCAGCAGTAGTCTCAGGGAAGTTAGGGAAGTGGTCGAAGTGGTCGAAGTAAACGAAGTAGTCAAAGTAGTCGAAGCTGTGGTCGATGAAGTCGGTGGTCTGCAATCTGGAAGAAGAAGAAGAAGAAGCAGAAGAGAAAAGCAGAAGAAGGTCGCTATTTGTAGTACTGCCGTACCAGGTGGTCAACGCGTCGTGCCTATTGTACCATTGTGAGGAGGCTCCAAAATAGCTGTCGACAATGGCAGTGAGATGTTCGTAAGTGATTGTGGAATAGGCCTGTTCTCCACTAATACCATTGTCGGAGGCGCTATTGTGCGGAATTTGGCTATTGTGGAAGAGGACGTCGACAACCAGGCCCGTGCTCAACAATAGGCTGTGGAGTATAGCGTGTTTACACGCATATGCATGGTGAAGCAGCGGGAGAGGTGTCCTATTGTGCGCGTCGCGTCGTATTGTAGAATAACACATTATTCTACAATGTGTGATTCTACAATACTCGCCGGCCTGAGATGGTCACGCCGCAGCATGTTTCCATTGTCATCAGGACGCTGGGACCTCTATCGCGCGCGCTGAAGTCACGAGATGATGGAATCCCGCTCTTCTATTGCGGTTCCATAGCAGTCTGCCTATTGTTCCACGTAATTCCAATGCCTTCTTCTCAGACAATCGGCGAGTGAAGGACGAAGTAGTCTTGAGGACAATCCGAACCGAAACATGAGCACCGGGAGATGGCATGACTCATCAGAAAGAGTTCTCCTGCTGTCACTGTCACTGTCGCCCGTCAGTGTCTCCTATTCACGAAGCACTTTCACTTGTTGGCAGATTGTCACTCATGAATCCATGATAGAGCGCATCAGCGTGGTCACGAAAGCCACTATTTCTTCACAATGCGCTGATATACGCCCGTCTGATGGTGATAGCTGCAATCTCTTGATACAATGTAATGGATATGGATACATAGTCAATGAAAATGCTATGGCTGTAGTCATGCAGAGCAGCGGAAGGATTTCTGGTCAAACTTAGAACAACCTCCCCACGTGGAAATCCTGTGCCACGTGCCAAGCCGCGAAAGTCTGCTCTCAACTCTTGTCACATGATGTTTAGTTCTTCCAGAAAGCTTGTTGTTGTTATTGCTGTTGTTGTTGTTGTTCTTCTTCTTCTTCTTCACACCCCCCTTTCCCCTTTCCCCTTTCCCCTTTCCCCTAAAATCTTGCAGTCTGTCCTGGTCCTCCACGGGAAGAGCAGAGACAGGGACAGCGCCAACCCTTCCGCACACATTTGCCGTTCACTACCGCCTCCTCCTCCCCCACTGACTCCGCATCAAGTACCCCAGAGCTCGTATTCAGTATGCACTCCACCATCAACCAGGTAGAAAGATGTGTGGTTCGGCAAGTAAAAGTGCATGGTAGCGAGCTGCGTGACACTGTGACAGCGGCGAGTTTGATCACTTTTGATTGACATGCCTGCCAAAACCTTCTTCCCAGCGAACTAGCATGGCACGTCTTACACGCAGAACTAGAACAAAATGGCCCGCATGGCACCCCGAACAACTCTGTCTCCACGCCACCCCGCCTGGCCAACTGAAGGCCTGAAAAGCTGCCATCAGTAAAGGGATCACCCCTCCCTCTCCCTCTCACTGCTCACTCACTCTGGTGATAATCTCCTTTTTTTTCTTCTTTTCCTTCTCACACAATCAAATCATCCTGACTCCCTGATCCAACCGAAAACCCAATCTGCTACTGGGTTGAAGAGGCGTGCTTTCCCCTCTCCTCTCCCCCACCGTACGCACGATGGAGATGAACACCAACGCAAGAGCACGCCTCTCTCTCCCCAGGAGTAGTAGTTGGAGTTGGAGTAGTAGTGGTGCGCAAAGAGCGCCATGGCCGACAACATTCCGCTGACGAACATGCGGCTGCAGGAGCTCCATGAGCTGGAACAAGAATTGCACATCGACATTGTCCCCGGGACGGAGGTCATGACAGATGTCGGCTCTCATCACTTCGTCAAAGGTGGTGGTGCTTCTTCGCAGGTGCTGGTGCCGCAGCCCTCAGAGCACCCGCACGATCCCTTGAATTGGAGCCAGTGGTGGAAGATGCTCTGCATCACATCGACGACCGTGGTCACTTTCACACAAGGCTTTGGGCCATTGGCGCTAGCGCCCATGTTTGGCGATTACATCAAAGAATTCGATTCGAACCTGCACGATGTGGTCAAGTTCACGGGAGTCTGTATCCTCGTGTTGGGTTTCAGCAACTTCATCTGGTGAGCATATCATTGTTCCCTCCTTCTTGTGGTTGCTATCTATGATCTGCAACACTCGAGCTGATTGTGCTAATTCATCGTAGGGTACCAATCAGCACGTCTTGTGGTCGACGGCCCGTCTTCATCCTTTCGCAGATTGTCTGTTTGGTCGCCTCGATATGGCGAGCACGAGCAACATCCTACGGTTCTTTCATGGGCGCATGCATTCTGAATGGCATTGGGGCGGGCCCTGCCGAGACGATACAGCCTGCAGTCATTGCCGATATCTTCTTCCTACATGACCGTGGCTTCTGGAACACACTCTACTGGGTGGCGTACATGGGCAGCTTGATGGTGGGACCGGTCAGTGCATGCGAGAGTACAAATGATGCCGCCGCGTCTTTTCTAATGTGCCGCAGATTGTCAGCGGGTCCATGGCCTTGCACCTCGGATGGCGAAGTTTCTGGTGGCTCAATGTTGGGCTCCTCGGCCTCTCGCTCGCCATGGTCATCTGTAAGTGCTCTCCATGAGTGGTCCCTTCTCTCGCTCATGCAAGCTCAGTCATGTTCCCCGAAACCAAATGGCATCGTCTTCACCCAGACGAGATTGGTACTTCGTCAGACCTCAAGACAGTGGACACCAAGAACTCAACCAGTGCCGACACGATTGAGGTACGTCTTTCTTCTTCGACGTCCCGCACGTCGGCAGAATACATCATTATCAAGCACGCACATACTGACATGCACCCAAGCGGCCAATGACCTCGAGAAGCAGAATGGTTCTCGCAGATGAATGGCACGAGGACACGGAAAAAAGCACCAGTGGTGGCAACATCACGCGCGTGCAGAGCAATCACCACCCCCATCATTCTACCACCTCCGCCAA
Organism: Sphaerulina musiva SO2202; assembly: GCF_000320565.1. Taxonomy (NCBI): domain Eukaryota; kingdom Fungi; phylum Ascomycota; class Dothideomycetes; order Mycosphaerellales; family Mycosphaerellaceae; genus Sphaerulina; species Sphaerulina musiva. The sequence goes on from NW_016017385.1 coordinate 774,239, forward strand.
CAACAACCGCGTTCCCTGGCTGGGAAAAGGCGCACCCGGCCGATCGCAATGGGGAATCTACACGCCGACCGCCAACCCGTGGAAAAGCATCTTCATCGACCTCTGGACTCCGTGGAAACTCTTCGCCTTCCCCATTGTAGAATTCGCGTCCTTTGTCGTCTCCTGGTCCTGCAGTTCCTTTTTGACCGTCAATCTCACCCAATCGCAAGCCTTTGCCGCACCACCCTACAATTTCAGCTCACAAACGATTGGATTTTTCAATTTTGCCATTTTGGGAGGCTCAATGCTGGGTCTATTCACGGCAGGACCACTCTCGGATTGGGTCAGTGCACGAGCCACGAAGAAGAATCGTGGAATTCGTGAGCCCGAAATGCGTTTACCTGCTATGAGTATGTTTTCCTACTTCCTTCCTTTCCAGTCCTTCCTTCCTTCCTTCCTTCCTTCTCTCCTTCCTTCCTTGCTTCCTTGCTTCCTTCCTTCTTTCCTTGCTCCCTCCCAGTCCTTCCTTCCTTCCTTCCTTCCTTCCCTCCCTCCTTCACACTCCTCCTTTCCCCTTCCCCTCTCAAAAACAAAAAAGAATACCCCTCTAACCCACCCCTTCCACAGTCCCCTACGTCTTCATCATGATCCTCGGAAACTGCATCGTAGCCTTCGGCTACGACAACCACTGGCCGTGGCAACTCATCGTCATCCTCGGCTACGCCTGCGCCGGAATCCAAGTCGCCGCCTTACCAGCAATGGTCACCACGTACGCCGTCGATTCCTACAAACCCGTCGCCGGATCTCTCATGGTCTCGATTACCGTCAACAAGAATTTATGGGGATATGGTTTTTCCGAATTCATTACGCCGTGGGCGACCAAGCACGGTTTTGTTCCGCCCATTATGACGAATATGAGTTTGGTCACGTTGTGGTGTGCGTTGGGGGTTGTGTTTTATTTTTGGGGGAAACAGTTTCGGAGGTGGTCGAGGAATTCGGGCGTGCATCGGTTGTAGTAGAGATGGGAAAGGGAAAGAAGGAGAAGAGGGAGAGGGAGAGGGAGAGGGAGCAGAGGGAGCAGGGAGAGGGAGAGAGGAGATGGATGGGTAACGTAACATATACGCACGCACGCTTACACTGGTTTTGGTTTTACTTGGTCACCTCACTGCTACATGATAGAGCTCTCTTTTTCAGGGGAGGTTTTTCTGTGGGCGGATCTAGATAAACTTAGATAAATCTCCTACCTCCATCACGATGCTACGCCTGGATAGAAATCAATGTCATACAATGTTTTTGTTCATAGAGGTCCGACACATGCTTCCATTTTCCTGACGTATCCTGTGTATGTACTTCGGAGTCGTATCCGAGATCGACGTCGATCCTTTCAAAAGCGTGAGGCGTGTGCTTCATTATTCTTCATTATCGCTGCATAACAATGACATAAGGACGGGAGCGAAAACATCATGGATGCTTTGCTTGGACGCAGCTTGGACGACATATGGTTAAGCTTACCATACACACACACTGGTTAGCTCATACACAACGGCAGTGACAAATGTTGGCCATTCACCCGAGTTGCATTGATGTGTCAAAGAGTGTGACTGGAGAGAAATGGAGCAAAAGTACAAAGATCGCGCGCTTGATATCAGACATGGAACATGTCAGTGGTCATACTATAATAGGATCATGTGTACCGCTCGCCCGTGCTTCCTCCGGTGGCATGCACATCAATAGTAGTACAGACCCCCATCGTTCGCCTGAACGCCATGCCAATACGATTGGAAACGCGAAATGCCCGTGCATAGGTCGGTCTGAAGGCGTAGGTAGTAGCGTCATCATACTTGACAGCTCATCTCAAGCCGTCCGTTCAGAGTGTGTGGTTTCAGAAAATCCAGCCTCAGGTAGAGTCGACTTTCATGGACCAAAAGCGGCAACTGGCTCCTTGTTACCCTCGGCGTGAGACTCCGTAGCAAGCTCAGCGGTAGGGTCAACCATCTCAGTGACTACTGGCTCCTGCTTGGGTGCCGTAGGGAAGTCAGCATTGCTGACGACGGTCTGCGGTGTCACCTGGTCAGCAGTCGCCTGACTTGGTGTCGCCTTCTCGGCTGTCTCCTGGCTCTTCTCCACAGCAGCTTGCTTGGTCTGAGCGACCGTCTCTTGAGTCTTTGCGCTGGCCTGTCCCATTGCCTCTTGTGTCTTTGCACTGGCCTGTCCCAGTGCCTGCTGTGTCTTTCCGCTGGCCTGACCAAATGCCTCCGATGCCTTTGCGCTGTACTCTCTGGTCGCGCTCTGGGTAGCCTGCCATGCCTTGTTGGCGTTCTCGGCCGCCAACGAGCGGACTTGCTCTGTTTGCTCCGAAACGATCTTCTGGGCGTTTCCTAGCTGCTCGTCGATGAGCTCCTGGTTGGTGATGTAGACGAGTGGTGCGAAGTAGATGACGGTGGTGAAGAAGAGGAACAGACCCCAGCTGGGCATGACCTTGATCAACCAGTAGGACAGGAATGCGCTTGCAAAGGCCTATAATAGCGTCAGCGGGGTTTACAGTGTTTCCATGCATACACGCAACGCCTGGAGACTTACAGCAATCGTTGCGTAGACGTTTTCGGCGAATACAACGCGCTGAAATTCGATCACAAAAAAATTGACGAGCTCCACCACGTCTACTATGATGCTCTCGAGGGTCTCCTGTGGAACGACGTAGTACTTCTTTGGTCTCAGCTTAGTGGCCACACCTTGGTTCAACAGTGTCTTTCCAGCCATCTCGGCCGCTGCAGTGATTCCCAGCACGATGTAGAGAGCCTTGAAAAGATATTTGGCAACTGGCGCGTATCGGAAAACGAGGATGGACAGGACAATAGTCGCATAGCTGACGGCGGTCGCACGCGGGTTCTCCCACGAGAGGAGGTTGTAGAAGAAGGAGTGGTAGTGGGTCAAATTCTGACCTGTAGCGGTCTGGACTGATGGCGTCTGGCGCGATGCGGCAAGATTTCCAAACTCATTCTTGGTAGCAGCGGCCTCGTTGGCGGCCTTTTGGGCGACGGGACCGTTGGCGAGATCCTGCACTACCTGCGAGTTCTTGATGTCGTTTGCAGTGGCAGCGGCGGTCTGCTGGGCACCTTTGAGGGACATCATGTTAGGCTGGGTCTGCTGTGTGGGAATACCAGGCGAGGTAGGTGGATATGCGAATGACTGTGGGTTGGGTGTCAGCGTGTGGTTGCTGGGTGGGCACGGCGAGAGGATGCGATCGTTGGCGGGTGGGAGAGGGAGAGAGGGAGAGAGAGAGAGAAAGAATGAAAGGGAAGCGAGTGGAAGAAGAAGAAGAAGAGACGCGAGGTGGACGTGACGTGGATGTTTGTGCCTTCCCTGATACTACCAAGGTACTACTACCTTACTGGCAAACAGATGGGAACAAGATGTTGAGAGGGCAGGAAGGGACCGGGGAGGTGTCACGCACCTTACTGCTCACGGCGCTCTTGCCCTGCTCGGAGGCAGATGGGCCGTTCGAGAGGGCAGGCGCGGGTGCGGGAGCGCCATTGGCATTCATACTGTCGGCGTCGGCGTCGGTGTATGGGTTCAGGTTCGGATATTCCTGTTGGGCACTAGTTTCCGCCATTGTGTGTGGGTGTGGGTGTGATGCTGGTCGGGAGCTCGGCGGGTGGGCGGTGGACGACGGCGGCGGGCGTGTGAAGGGGCGGTGGTGCAACGGGGTGTCTGGGCGGAGAGGTGATGAGGTCGATGGGTGGGCAGCGGAGAAGTGTATATATGAGTGGCAGTCGAAATGCGGTGCGCTTGTTCTCGAACGAGAATAAACCTGCTGAATATCCTCTCTGTATGTATGCGGGCGTGCACCCTAAGGAGCTTGACCTCTTTCGTCATGGGTGCTTCATCCCGTCACTCTCCCAACAAGTTGCGAGTGCACAACACATCATGTCACTCACAACGCACCACACCGCGGCCATGGCTGGTCCAGTACACGTACATGATCATCTGCTTTCCTGTTTCTTCTGCTGCGCCTGCATGCCATCGTCTCTCTACCAACCTACGTCACTCTCTACTCTGGACACCCGATGCCCAATGAGGCAAGCAGTCACACCCCATCGCTCCCCGTCTCCATCAGAGAGCTCTCGTCTCCATCAGAGAGCTCTCGTCTTCGTCAGCAGCGCTGGTGCCAAGAGAAGACTGCACGTGTGGTTGAGCATGTGAAAGGGACTAGAGCACATGGGAAAAGGGCTAGGCGCTTCCGAAGCTGCGGCAACTGGGCAACCTTGTTCATCAATCTCACGCGGCCACGAGGAAAGCGTCTCTGGAGGTAGTTCTACTCAACTTACACATTTCAGCCATGAGATGATGAGACAAGACTACCGGTCTGCCTTCTACTCTCGAACTCCTCGCCGCTCCTAGGACCTAATATACAACAGTCTATATATAGGTAAGAGAGGAACACATCGGTAGACAGGGCCTCTCAACTCGTCCTGTAGCCTGTAGGCAGAGTTCCTCCCTTCCAATTTTACTGCTACGACACCTAGTTCCTTGGCCCTGCTCGCACAAAAAATATGTTCTTATCAAAACCGGACAAGAAACATCCCGAGCGAGACTCCGAGAGGAAGCCAAACAAAAAGCAGGTCGAGTACCGATACATGTAGTACACTTTCCAGCCACAATTACTTTGTTGAATCCATCTATCTATAGTATTCGGAACTACCCATGTCTTTCTTTCTTCTTCTTCTTTACCCTCGGCACTCATTCGTCTTCACGGGCGCTATACATACCTACATACTTACCTACATACTTACCTACATACTTACCTACATACTTACCTACATACTTACCTACATACCGATAAACTTTTCCCTTTTTTACCTTTTACCTTATACATACGTTGAAAAAAAAAGGAGAAGCGGTATGACAACAAGATCTAAAAAAAGAGTGGTTGGTCTACAATTTCCTGTTTTTCTTTTGTTTTCACAAGTCCCAAATAGAGCAGCAAGAAAAAGTAGAGAGGCGGTCTAATAATGATGGTTGGTGATGACGACTTTGCTCCAGCCAGCGACTTACTGGATACAGGTATGTGCAAAAAAAGAAAAAGAAAAGGACTTTACCAAAAGGTTGTGTAGAAAAAGAAAAAAATGACGCCGCCTTTTCATAGGTATGGGTATTTGGGAAGAATAAATAAATCTCCATTTCCATCTGCACCAATACCTATTGCAAATACTCGCCATTCGTCTCTTTGTGAATCACATCAAACATGGGCTTTGCACCAAACCAGCCCGCTCGCGGAGTGCCGACGGTGCGATAGGTGTATCGCGCCTCTTCTTCGCCGACGTGAATCGGCTTTTCGCCGCGTGGGAAAGCAGCAGCCTCGGCCATGAGCTGGGAGTGGCAGCACCTCTCGAGCGAGACAAACCAAAAGATGGTCTGGAGAAAAAAAGAAAAAAAAAGTCAGTTACACGCTCTGCTGCTCTCTGGATGCTGTAGTAGCTAGCTTACCTCTTCAATGGTCGCTCCGACAGTCAATAGACCGTGGTTTTGCAGCAATGCAGCCTTCTTGTCGCCCAAGCACTTTGCAATGTCCCTGCCTTCCTTCTCTGCCAGAACAACGCCGTTGAAGCTGTCATATACCACATGGTCATTGTGGAAAGCGCAAGCGTCCTGAGTCAACGTATCCAGCTTGCGTCCGAGAGAACAGAATGTGCGGCCATAAATGGAGTGGCTGTGAGCAGCACAGTTGACATCAGGCCGTGCAGCATGAATGGCAGAGTGAATCATGTAGGCGGCGGTGTTGAGGAGACGGCATTCGCCTCCATCGATGACTTGGCCGGAGTGATTGACCAAGATGAGATCCGACTTGTTGATGAGAGAAAATGCCACGCCAAAGGGGTTCACCCAGAAGCAATCCTGTGTAGATACATCAGTCTTGACTCCTCTCACATATTTCTCTCCGTGCTCAATTTTCACTCACGGGATCCACAGGGTCACGAAGAGTAATATGACCCGCAACACCCTCATCGAAGCCATACTTGCCAAAGATGCGGAATGCAGCCGCGAGACGTCCCTTCAAGTACTCTCGCTCCTCATATTTGTCTTCGAACTGTGGAGGTCTACAAATGAGGGTGTCAGGTAAGATACCTTTGGTAAGCTAAAAGTCACGAATGACCGTCGCATATACCATGAATCCCGTTCACGCACCTCGGATAGTTGGCCATTTTGCCCTGTGCAATATTCTTCTTGACGCCGGGCTCATGAGGCGCCTCGCCGTCGTTTACGGGTACGGTGTGGCCATTGCTGGCGACTGCCTCGGTGCCGCTAGTGTTTTCTTCGAGATGAGGTGCCATGATGATGATGGTGGTGGTGGTGCTATCTATAGTCAGGACGGACTAAGATCGGGAGTTATTGTTCGGGTGTGTGTGTGAGAGAGAGAGAGGGAGAGACAGGGAGAGAGAAGAGTAAAATGCCACGTCAACAGAGAGGAGGTAAAAGTACAGTTCCGGAGAGTGGCAACGTTCGGGAACACGCTGCTTGCTGCTGCTGCTGCTGCTTCCTGGTGCTGCAAGTCAGCTGTGGAAGCCGACTTTCCCGTGCTGTTGGCTGTAGGAATTACCTCTACTCTATCGCCATGATCCCGCCTATCGACGCTATCTCTTGCCCAGGAAGTGGAGAAAGCTGCCCTGCCCCGCATTGTCACGGGCCTAGGGCCGCTCAACCTTATGTAATCAACTTCGGACACAGGGACCTCCTATGAATACCTCTCCTTTTCTAGGAGGTAGGTACAAAGGGAAAACATATAGACCAGAGTAAAGTAGAAACAGTCCATACGAGATACGAAATTTTGCAACTGCAGATATACTGCGCAGCACGCTCAACTAAACGCCCTTGAGGAACAAAGCAGCATCCGACTATTCAAGCAGTCTCAACTCCGCCCGGTCATCACATGCTCAATCAAAAGTCTCATCGGCATCCTCGAAGTCGTCCTCAGACTCCTCCTCCTCCTCTTCTTCCTCGTCACTGTCGACCGTATACTTCGACTTGGTAGTCGTCGCTGCAGCACGGCGGGATCGTGCTGCGGGCTTGACCACGCTATCTTCATCAACATCATCATCGTCGCTCAGAATCTCGTTTGCGATTTGATCCACATCGTCGTCCTCGTCATCATCATCAGACGACGGCAGCTTCTTCTTAGATGCTCCTGCTTTGGCCTGTGCACTGGCCTTCTTCGCAGCATACGCCTTTGCCGCTGGAGACAACGCGGGAGGCTTCGCCGCAATTGGTGCTGCTGCCTTCTTAGGCTTCAAGGCAGCAGCTTGCTTTGCCTTGGGAACGACCTTGGGCTTGGCGGCAGGCTTACTGGGCATTTCAATGTCCATCGAGTCCTCGTTGTCCGATAAGATGGTTCGGTTGGCGACCTTCTGAGGCGAGTTCTGTGCTAGCTCAGCCCAATTCGTCTCGTCATCAGAGATGTCGGCCAGCGTCTTCTTGCTCGTTTTCGTCTTCAGGGCGTGGCTGCTGGTTGGCACGGATGCTGCGGGCGCACTCGTGTGGAACAGGCGAGATCCTTGGGCGTCAGTACTCACATTACCAACGCCCTTGACCATCTCACTGACATCTGCCAGCATGTCGTTCCCGGCGTCAGATTCTGAATCCTCATCAGAGTCCATCGTGTACTTCTTGACTTTCTGAGCTGCTGCTCGACCGCCCCGAGCCGGAGCCGCCACAGGCTTAGACGCGGCCTCTTTAGCAACAGCCGCAAACACGTCTTCGTCATCATCCATATCGACGTCCGAATCGATGACCTTCTTCGAGCGAGCAGCCTTCTTTGCAGGCGCAGCCTGGAGTGAATCCGAGTCCGTGTCTTCGCTAAGCCTTTTGGTCCGACCGCGAGCCTTCGCGGCAGCGGGTGCCTTTTCGACCTTGACGAGAGGCTCGGCTTTCTTAAAAGCCTTGTCCAACGTGATCTGCTTCGCAGTCGCAGCTGTGGAGACGGGCTTTTGCTCGACTCCGTTGACTACTGGATAACTGCCAGCAGGCTTGGCCTCTCCACTCATCGCCAGCAGACCGCCGATTGCCGTTGACTTTGTCGTCTTTGTAGTCTTTGGTTTCTTGATGGTGAATTCTTCGTCAGAGTAGTCATCGCTGTCACCGGCCTTCCGCTTCTTGCTAGCTTTGCCGGCAATACCAAGCTTGGCCGATGCACGACGTCCCTTTCTCTTGATATCCTTGTCACGCTTTCTCTCCTCGTTCTCTGCGTTCTGCCACGATTCGCGTAGAGCTTGCAGATCACTTTGCCAAAGATCCTGGACAGACTTCCTCGTCAGGTCGTCGATTTCTTCCTCCTTATCACCGACCTGTTTGATCAGCTTATCCACTCTTTCCTGTGTCAACGACCAGATAGCCATGCCGAGAAGGTAGTCAAAATCACCAGCACCAGCGGCGGTCGTGGCATCGTCTGAGTCGTCATTGTCGTCCTCCATCGCGTCCTCCGTCTCGCCCGCCTTCTTGGCATCAACGACTTTGGGAAAGCGAGCGAACCCAAGATCGCTAAGCTCCTGCACCAGCACAGACTTCTTCTTCTTGCTCACTACCAGCTTACCATCGATGATCATCTTTACAAACATGGCCTGGTTGTTGAGCTTAAGCAGTTCCTGTCCCATCTTCTCAAGCATCATCCTCTTGCGCTCAATATAAGCGTCATGTCGGTGGAGATAGAACTCCTCCATAATGTCAAGAGTAGTGGCATACTTATGGATGCGACCATGCTGGTCAAACGCGACAAGATTGGATGTCGCCTGGGTCTTGGATAACTTGAAGAGCTCCTCCAACTTGCTCTCGTTCTCTTGAAGTATCTTCTCGTCCATCTTGATGATGAAATGAACAGTCTCGGGGGTGTTGTACTCCGTGTAGTCCTTGATGAAGGACGGAGTTTTCTCAGCCTTGATGATGTCTTCAAGCTTCTCCTTGAAATCCTGAGTCCATTGGTGCACAGGCAATTCAGTGATCTCCACCTCGCTGTTGCCAGTCTTGGCAATTCTACCTGGGAACTTGTAACGCTCCTCGGATAGTTGCTCGGTCTGCCCTGTCCAACCGCGATACCATGGCAACATGGGTGTCATCGACTCTTTGGTGGCACCTGGTTGCATGCGGGCGATGAGATTGTTAATCACGTCGTCTGGATTGTGGCACGGTATAGACGTGCTCCACCCCGTTCCGATACCTTCTGCACCATTGATGAGGATCATAGGAACGATTGGAAAGTACAGCTCCGGCTCGATCTCCTTGCCATCGTCAAGGTTAGGCTTCAGAAGAGGTTCGTCTTTCGGATCAAATATGTGTCGAGCAAAGGGTGACAGTCTCGTGTAAATGTAACGAGCGCTGGCTGCATCGCTACCTCCCTGAAGACGAGAGCCAAAATTGCCGCTGGGTTCCAGAATGTTCATGTTATTGGACCCCACAAAATTCTGCGCAAGCGCGACAATGGTTTGCTGCAGCGACGCATCACCGTATGCATATGCCGTAAGACCTGAGACCAGACCAGCAAGCTCAACAACCTTGATATCCTTCTTCAAGTTGCGGCGGAAAGCAGTATACATGACCTTGCGCTGACCAGGCTTCAATCCATCGATAACAGACGGAATAGAGCGCAAGTTGTCGGCCATGGAGAATAAAATCAGTTCCTTGTTGATGAAATCGTCATAAGTGATGTCGTCGGTGCTCGACATGTCCAAATAAGTACCGGGTACGAAGCCTTGGAGCCAGGTCTTGCGAGCATCGGCTCTCTTCTTGGAGAAGGCAAGGTCGATCAGTTCTTCTTCGTGATCCTGCATTTCATGGAAGCGCTTCAAGTGCCTATCGAGGTCGTTGAAGTAGATCTGAGCGTCTCGGGTATCGGAAGTTCCCAATCCCTTGTAGTACTTGTGCTCCCAGCCTTTGATGTGTCCTGGCTGCTCTCGCCATTTCTCATATTCGGGCATTGTGAAGAAGTCATGCTTTGCCTTGGGTTTCTTGGGATCGCCTTTCCACACCTTTACAATCGGTGTGATGAACTCCAACAAAAAGCCCTTCAGTCGGAGCAATGATGGGTATTGCACCTGCAGAAAGTTGATGAGAAGACCCTTGATGTGAGAGCCATCGTGATCTTGATCCGTCATGATCATGATATGTCCATAACGGAGGCCTTTGGTGTCGGTATACTGCTTCTTGTGCTGCAGGCCAATGAACTTCTTGATGTTCTGAATCTCGGCATTCTTCGAGATCTGGTCAACGGAAGCATCGCGAACGTTCAGAACCTTACCACGTAGCGGAAACACTCCAAACAAATCCGGGTTGACCACGGCGCGACCTGCTAGTGCCAGCAGTGCGGCAGAGTCACCTTCGGTCAGGATTAGAGTGCACATATGGCCATCCTTGGTACCGGCTTTGTTGGCATCAGTGAGCTTGGAGTGATTCATACGCTGGCGCCGGTTACCATCTGACTTGGAGAGGACTTTGTCGGCCTTTTGCTGTGCAAAGTGGAGGATGTTCGTCACGACTTCCGTATTGGCGATGGCCTTCAAGAATTTCTCGGTGACTTGAGGCTTGCTTCCAAACGCGCTGACCTTGGTCGTGAGCTGCTCTTTGGTCTGCGATGTGAATGCCGGATTGACGATCAAGGCGTTTACAAACAAAAAAATGTGATTCCGGAGCTGGGCCTTCTTCAGCTTGACTCCGCCCTTGTTCTTCTTGTTCACAATCTGTTCAAGCCGATCACAGATCTGGTCGGCGATGTAGTTGACGTGAGTCCCTCCGTTGGTGGTTGCAATAGAGTTCACAAAAGATACCTGCTGGAAGGAACCGTCGGAAACCGCAAAGCCGATCTCCCAGCGCTCGTGTGGGTTATCCGTCAGGATAACTTGCTCTGGTGCTGCACCGTCATTTGCCACATTCTCAGTCTTGATGGCCTTAGTGTACATTTCCATGTATTGCTTGAACTTGGTGATCTTGATTCTCTCGCCGTTCAGGTAGACTTTCACTCCCTTCGCCGTTCCCGCCATATCGTAGACTCGGCGCTTGACAAGTCCTTCAAAGTCCGCATCCATCTTGTCCATGCCGAACTTGCTAAAATCTGGTTTGAAGGTGATTTCGGTGTAGTCGTCGCCTTTGACTTTCGTGATTTTGGCCTTTTCCATGATACTCATGTTTTTGCGCCAGGTTTGAGAGTACTTTTGCTTGGTCTTCGAATCCACGGTCTCCAGCTTGAATTCGGTGGAGTATATGTTCGTGAGCTTCGCACCGTAACCATTGCGACCACCCGTCACTTTCGCTTCGTCATCGTCGTAGTTCGAGGAGGTCAACAGATGTCCGAAAATCATCTCCGGAATCCAAATGCCCTCCTTGTCGTGCATCTCGACGGGAATACCACGCCCGTTATTCTTGACTGATATTTCTCCCTTCTCAGCGTCAACCGTAACACGCAGCTCGCTCATGTTCTTGTCACGCTGCTTGTTGTCCGCTGCATTCACCAGAATTTCGTCAAAGATCTTGTAGAGACCAGGCACATAGCTAACCTTGCGGTTCTCCATACAGTCCGTCTCGGAATTGTAGATCCATAACAGCTCCGTTGTGTACTCGACAGAGCCAATGTATGTGTCTGGACGCTTCAGAATATGCTCCAGCTGTGTCAGCTTCTGGTACTGCTGCGACCCCTTCTTCGCAGTCGCGGCCACTGGGACGTCCATGAAGCTCTCGTTCTCGATTTCGACAAGAGGTTCCGATGCTACCTTCTTCTTCGGCGCTGGTGCTTTCTTCTGCGTTTTGTTCGAAGGTGGTGTGTTCGACAGCAGCGAGTCGTCGTCTCCGGAATTCAGGTCGGCATCAGAGTTCTCGGCGTCAGAGTCGGGTAGTGCGCGTTTCTTCGCAGCTGCTTTCGGTGCCGCTTTCGTGGTCTTCGTGAGTGTTGCCGATTTCGTAGCTTTCGGCTTAGCAGGTGCTTTTTTTGCAGGCGCTTTGGACGTAGCGACTTTGGTAGATGCCTTTGCTTTCTGAGTGAATGGAGTCAGCATACGAGAATGACCTATGTCAGTTCCATCCGGGCAAAGTGAGCTGTAGACGTACCGCTTTTGGCACAATCTCAGGCTCGAAATCGCTCGATTCCTGCACGTCGTAGTCTGAGGCGTCCATGGCCGAGTCGTCCATGTTCGCGTATTGTTGGTGTTGCTACGCGCGTCGCACGCGTGGGGTGAAGGTGCGCAGAGTGGTCTTTTAAAGGAGTGGAGCAGTGTTCATGGTATGGAATACCCTATGGTATGCGATTGTCCAGCAATCCGGGGCGCGCGTGTTCATGGAGAGGCAGCGGTTCGTGGTGTGGAATTACAGCACCTTGAATCTAAGCAATGTTTGTTTTCCATCACAACAGTGCGGCAGGCGGGCGGGCCAACAGACACTTAGGTAAGCAGTAGCGCGTGTACCTTACCTAAGCTTGAACCCTGGTGGCTTGTGGCTTGTAGCTTGTGGCTCATGCACGTGTAAAACTACTTCACTTGAACTACCTCCTAGCTACTAGGCACCTGTACCTCTGTACAATAAATTCCATATAGAAGCTCGACTGCCTTCACCCAGCATTACTCACCCCCGAGCCCTCTCATTACGCAAGTGAAGGCTCTCGCTCTCGAAAATGTGCTACCCACAGTATCTGCCGGCAGAGGTACCTGATTCTCGCTTTGTTGCCCTGGAATGTACTCAAACGGGGGCCACACAATTAAAACCATTTCAATGCTACCACTAGCCATTCAATCATCCCTTAGTCACTGCTGTTATCACATCCTTGGTTTGGGGTCGTCTTGGCTTATATCACCACCAGGAATGATCATCGACAGGATCACACTCCCTACGTCTTTGTCCCCCAAGCCACTTCTGTTTTCATCTTTGTCTGTGCAGAGAAGCTGATCCGGTGATCAGTTGCTCAGCACGCAACAATGGCTGAAAACGGGTCTGGGGTATCTGATAGTTGCCATATTATGACCACTATAGAGCCGGCTTTGCCACGATACTGCATCACTGCTGTGCATGCTACCTACCTAGGTACATTAACAACGCGTTGAGCACACACACCGAAGCACGAACATACCCAGAGCCTCCTACCGGCAATGACAACGACCATGTCTCTGCGCACTCTCTATCTTCTCTGGTTGCCCATCGCCTTGTTGGGCCTAGTCCTCCCCTCGAGAGGACAGAGCAATGCTGCTCACATATTGGCTCGCAACGCTCTTGCCGACCAAATCGCTTCTCTTGCAGCCGAATATGGCGCGAATGTTGACACCAGCCTGAGCGGCTACGATCATGATCTCGTCACCGAAGCATTGAAAGAAGGACAGCAAAAGCGCTCTGCCCTCCGTGCCCGCGAGATAATCGCTCAAGAAGCCACTGTTGTCAAGGCGCAATTAGGCGACAATGTAGACACTTCGCTAGACGGATACGACCTCGGCGATACGGAAGACGAAGATACCATTTCGAAACGTTCCGCCATTCTGGCTCGCGATGATATCGCCCAAGCTGCATCGGCTGTCACGTCTCAGTATGGAAGCAAAGTAGACACATCTCTCGAAGGCTACGATCTTGGAGACCTGGAAGATGACAACGCCAGCCAAGACACTGTCACCAAACGCTCTATCATCATAGCTCGCGAGGAAATTGACCAACAAGCGCCAGCTGTCAAAGCAGCATATGGCGATAAAGTGGATACGTCCTTGGACGGCTACGACTTGACCGATCTCGGCGAAGAAAAACGCTCCATCATTTTGGCACGCGAGGAACTTGCGCAAGAGGCCTCTGTTGTCGAGTCCCAGCTCGGCAGCAGCAAAGTCGACACCTCTTTAGAGGGTTACGACCTCGCTGCTCTGGACGACGACGACGATAACACACTCAGCGCCCGTGACTTATTTGACGTTGACGAGTCGCTGACAGGTGACATGCCAATATCAAGTCATCTCAAGAACTACGGCCCTGGCCATGAAACCGACGATGACGCCAGCCTTCCACGTCGCGATGATCTTTCCGATGACGACCTCTACGACGACTACGATGACGAAGAAGAAGAAGACGAAGAAGACGACTCCACTCTCACACGCCGCGACAATCCCACCCCAGACGAAGCAGACTTTCCGGCCGGCGTAGACTTCTCCCTTACAGGCTACGACGACGACTCCACCATAACGCGTCGTGACGACAATGACCCCGAAGAAGAAGAAGAAGAAGACGACGACGAGGATGATGATGACGATGACGTCCCATCCTGGGCCAACGAAGCACGAAAACGCGACTTTCCCGAAGAAGCCGAGGACGACGACGACGACGACGAAAACGAGAGTGTAGAAGCAGACTACGTAACAGATGATGATACATCTAACGACCGCTACCACGACGACACCCCCGAAGTCATGAACGGAGGAGATGCATCAGCAGCACAAGCCACCACTGCGACTTCCACTGCAAACAACAAACAGGTCCGTAGTGCATCGTCATCGTCATCATCGTCATCGGAAGGAGAGGAGGAAGAAGAGGAGGAAAAAGGCGCTACTGGATTCATCAAGATTGTGAAGCGTTACTTGAATCACTGACCACCAAGAGAAAGATTACCCCAAGCCTTCTGCCTGCTGAGTTTCTCTTGCTCAAGCACGGCCGCAGCCTCAAAAGGAAACAAAGGGGATACACATACATATATACATTGAAACCCCAGTCGGAGCAGATAGATGTGTATCGAGAGATGTAGTGTTTGATACATTTTTTCTACGGTTGAAGACAAACCCTGTTTCGCCACACGCCTCATGCCGACTAAACCTGTCTACGATTTCCAGTGCTCGACACACGTGAATGAGTGATGCGAATATCATGATGAAATTTATTCCGCGAGTGGATGAATCTGCCTTTTTTTTTGGATTGCTGTCAAAACATGTCGGCGGAAGGCGGCAGCGAACGCAGATACTCTCCATACGGCTGAATTTGCCGCCGGAAGACCTCAAAATCTTGGTTCACATATCTCTTCCTCTTCCTCTTCCACTGCAGATCTCTCGGCATTGCTTCGAACACTTCGTTCCATCGTCCCTTGCGTATCACGGACTCAAAACCACCTCTCGCCATCACCAGGGACCTGATGAGAGATACGGCAACGATCTCTCGCTGAGAGCAAGCATCGGCGTCCCGATGGAAGTTTAAGAGTCCATTTTAGTACCGATTGACAGCTCTGGTGAAGCCATCGTTCCTAGTCGCATTGACGCCCTTGCCCACACTTCGACTTTCTTCGTACCTACAAGTGAGAGCTGAAAGTGAGCATGTGTCTTAGGAAACGCAGATGCCTTTCCGCGACGTGTGTCATTGTGCCAGCACAACAATGGGGTGCGTACCGAGTGGGAATGTATGTCAATTGGCGTACGTACCTGGAAACCCGCCGCATATAGAACTCTTTCAGGTTCTCCGGTGTCATTGAATTCGGACCGGTAGGCCCCAGCACCCGTGCCACATCCTCAAGCACGTCGCCCCATTTTCCTTCTCGAGTTACTCTATCGGGCCCGCCCCTTGCAGTGACTGCATTCACCGCGAACCATGTTACTAATTTCACTAATACGGATGCATCCCCCAGAGGATATGCTGAGAATGCGTAGAATCGGTCGAGACCAATCCAGTACTGTTTGGCTAAATCAATCTTCTGGTGGAAGACTCCGTTATCATTTTCTCGTTCCAGCACACCACGACTATATGCATCCGCGGGGTTTCTGGGACCTGCTTGAGTGGCAATCGGAAGATGCGAGTGTGGTGTAGTGGTGCTAGGCTGCCCAGAATTTTGATCACGGACCTCATCAGGAATAGCGACCTTGTCTTGTGATAGAGGGGTATAAGAGTCAGTCTGGATCGGGTTCACACTGACCGTCGATGACAAAGGAATATGAGGCGCAGCCGAGGGAATAGACAACCAGGATTCACCCAACGGAGAGTCTATGAAGTCTGATGGACCCGCAAGATCCGCGATCTGATGTTGCGGCAGTGGTGTTGTGCCGGACTGTCCACGATTGTGGTTGTTCTCATAGCTCGCTTTATCAAGGGTCGCAGTAGTCTTGGGAGGCGGAGTGACAGTCTGTCGTGCAGGGGTGGCGGTGCAGCGCATCCGATGTTCGTGAGGCGATTCCGACACCAATCTGCCCTGTTCCATGGGCATTGTCGATGCCACAAAGCTATTGCGCGAAGGTTCGGAAATCTTGGAGGAGTGATCAGAACGAACAGGGCCTGGGACCAGTTTGGTCATTCCTTCGACTAGATTGCCGTACCGCTCAGCTTCGACTGCATTGCCGTACCAATCAGCTTCGACTGCATTGCCGTACCGATCAATTTCGACTGCATTGCCGTACTGATCAACTTCGACTGCATTGCCATACCGATCAACGTCAAAAAAGATCTGTCGAATCCGTAGATCATGTGCAGCCTTCTTCTGCTTTGACTGTGGTAGAGATATATTGAAGCCATGTACCGGTTCAGGCAATGATTCGACTGCGTTGCCGTATTTGTCAAATAAGATCTGGCAAATACGAACTTCGTACGCAGCGACTTTTCGTTTCCCCTCATCGCAATCACTGCGGTTGTATTTGCCATTGCTACCTGTAGCCGTACGTATAGCGTCACTCTGTAGTTTTTGACTCTTTTCTTGAATGAATGGTGTATCGTTGCACGCATTCGGCACTGTAACAGGAACTGTCCAGCTGTTCCGCATCGCATCCGGTCGACCTAAGCTCATCGATCCAAGATAGCCCTTCCTAGCAGGAGGACTTGTACTCTGTCTTGATTCCTGCCCGAGCGACAGTTGCGATGGCGGCCCAGCGTAGAGGGAACCTGAGAACTCGCACAACTTGTGAAGTATGCAAGGCGTGCAAGGTATCTCTTCATCACAGGGCCGGTTTGCTTTTGATCGATTCGTGCACACGCTCATGGTGACATTGGCAACAGTCACTCGTCCTCTATTCGGGCCTTCTTCGCGCTCCCACTGGGAGTCTCGTTGCTCCGCTTGCGCTTGCCCTTACCGTTCGCAGCGTTGCTCTTGCCCCCTTTGATTCGATAAGTGCTGTCGGGGTCCCGACTTCGCTTTTTGGGGTGATCGTCGACAAAGCCACTGGGATCCTCGTCGTCGCCAAATGAACCAGCGGGACTCGCACCCTCTCTGGCGCGACCGAGAGACCGATCACCGACTTGTTTGGCGAGGTTCCTTTTAGCTCCAGCACCGCGGGGTGGCTTGTGGTCGATGCTGTCGGTATCGTCAATGTCCGCAGTAGGACCAGACTGCTTCGCGTGCGTCTTCAGCCAGTTGTGCTGGCTTTGTGGATTTTGTAGCTCAGTTTGTCGCTCGGCCTCCCGGACAGTCAAGTCAGCCCAGGGCTTGAGGTCGTCGGAAGATTGCTCCTTCTCCTTCAGCACGGCAGCAGGGTCTTTGAGACCAGCGTCCATGCGCAGCAGATATTCGTCTTCTTGTTGTGATGTTAAGAAGCTGGATGAAGAGTCAGGATGAATGGCGTCAGGCGTTACACTCTCAATGGTCGCTCGTGTGTGCGAGACGTCTCTCTCGAGGGCTTCCAGAGCAGTCAAGCCTTGTCTAGCAAGCTTGTTGTCAATCTGTTCGCGGATAACATGCAAGTCGAGATGTGGGATTTGGCCGCGTTGCACAGCGTTGGTGTAGTCAAGAAAGAGTTCGTTCGCAGCCTGCGGCGTGATGTGCGAAGGAACGACGCTGGGGATGGAAGCGATGGCCGTGTGGACGTCGGTAGGGGTAATGTCGAAGCGCAAGTGGGTAGGAAGGGCCGGATTCTGGTTGAAGTCGAGCAGGATGTCAAGGAGGCCGTCCAGCTCCTCGCGCAGTCGTCCCGCCGTGCTCTGCATCTTCTGTTCCTCCTTGTAGAGTCGCCTGTTCTCCTCCAGCACGCCGTCGAACTTTTGTCGCATCTTGCGGTACTTTTTGCGGTACGACTTATATCGAGGCCGCTCTGCCACTGCCACTGCCACTGCTGCTCCGCCCCCTCCGCCTCCGACGGTGCCTTCGCCTCCCCCTGTCTCTACCGCCGCTGCTGCGAGCGACTTGCCGCCCGTCTCGGGATGCGCATGGCTGTCGCTGTCGGACACGCGAGCGCCGTCGTCCATCTTGTCGCTGGCGTCGATATGTCGCTGGTCAGTGCGCTTGAGAGTCCTAGACGTGTGCTATGGATACCATAGAAGTGGGTTCATGAATATTTGGTGGTCGGTGTCGTATGGTGTGGTGTAGTGTGGTGTCGTGTCCTATAGTGTCGATGTCATTGGAAGCAACCGTGGGCGAGGTTACCACCTACAGGTAGGAGGTGCTGAGCTTGGGGACGCGAACTGAGATCCCTGCGTACAGCGCGTTCGGAAGGACGAACCGAGAGCTTATTTGTCCAAGTCTCAAAAAGTTTCCTCACTTCCACTTTGCTATACCTTCACCTTATACATGCATTTACATAACGTACACCATGTCCCGCGATACCATGTCATCCTCTCCCGACATGACGACCGAGAAGAAGCGCAAGCGCGTCGAAAAGGACGATGACCTCGCCATTGACATCAGCTTGCCCGAACCGCCGTCGAAGAAAGCCAAGCGCAAAGAGAAAAAGTCCAAGTCCAAGTCGGTTAAGCAGGCAGAGACAGCAGATGGCGAGACAACAGCATCAGTAACAGCGGTCGAAGATCAGATTCATCCGACGCGCAGTCTGCAAGTGCCCGTCGCCAAGGGCGAGGAAGCCGGGAAGCGATCCGACCATGGCGTGTGGATTGGCAATCTCTCCTTCAAGACCACTAAGGACTCTCTGCGCCGGTTCCTGCTCGAACGAGGCGGCATCGACGAGACGTCCATCACGCGCACCAATCTGCCTGTCGATCACAACACGAAGCAGAACAAAGGTTTCGCTTATGTTGACTTCACCACCGAGGCCGTCTTGAACATTGCTCTGACGTGCAGCGAAAAGTTGCTCGATGGTCGCAAATTGCTGATCAAGGACGCCAAAAGCTTCGAGGGTCGACCTGCAAAAAGCAAGGCGGAAGAAGACGCGGCGAAGAATGGCAACGTCAGCACGAAAGCCCCTAGCAAGCGCGTGTTCGTAGGTAATCTAAGCTTTGACATCACAAGAGACGAGCTGTCCGAGCACTTTGCACAAGCTGGAGTGGTGGAAGATGTCTTTTTGGCTACTTTCGAAGACAGCGGAAAGTGCAAAGGCTTCGGATGGATCACGTTTGCAGATGTCGAATCTGCTGAAAAGGCTGTCAAGGGCTTCATATTCAAGGACCAGAAAGACGGCGACGCGAGCGACGATGAGGAAGGTGCACAGAAAGAGTCGAAAGAGGGGAGTGACAGCGAGGAATTCACTGAAGAGCAAAGGAAGCGACATTTGAAGAAGAAAAAGAAGCCCATGAAGTGGTTCATCAACCGCATCCACGGCCGCATGATGAAGCTTGAGTTCGCAGAGGACAAACAAACCAGATACACCAAGCGATATGGAAAAGGCGGGTCCAAGCAGCAGCAGGATACTCTCGCAGGGGGCGAGAAGCAGGCCAACACTGGCGCAGAAGAATTTGGCGAGGAGAGCATAGAAGGCTTGGCTAGACAAGCCGCCGCTGCACGAGACGCACCAAAAGACAACAAAAAGAAACGCGATCCTAAATTGAAGGGTCTGGATAAAGACCAGAGACAAGAGCTGAGACGAAAGAAGCACGACGCGAGGCTTACTGCTCCTGGTGCCGCACTGGCGAATGCCCAGCGAAGTGGAAAGGCTACCGGTGCAGCCGTCGCTGGTACAGGGAAAAGGATCAGCTTCGAGTGAATGTCGCGCAGTGTCTTATGTTGCGTTTGAGGCAAATCCGTCTCGTTTGTGCTCGGAAGCCGCCTACTGCCTTCTTGCACAGAAGAGAAAGAGTAGGATTTCCACGAAACCGTCTACCTGCCAAGAGTATATAAACGCAATTGGCAGCTAGAGTAATGAGAAACATCCATATTCCAGCACCGTCTCGCGGACCTCTCACCGTACTAATCAATTGCACTGCATCATTCGCAAGCATCATAGACTTCACCACCTCAACTTTACTTTCATCTCCGCAAGCTCTTGCCTAGGTATGCCAACGGCTGTTCGTCCGCGATTCGCGCTGCTGCAACAGAAAACTCATGCAGTCCATGACAGTCAGACAACTCCTCGATGAGAGTTTCGAACCCCATGCGTTGGAGAGGCCATTCACACCCTAGAACAGTCTGCACGGACGAAGGCGAAGCAGAGCAAGATTGGTGCGCTTTCGAACCTTTGTACGCGTTCGGGTCGCAGGAGCCTTGAAAGGGGTATCACTGATAGACGGTTGTGGTGATCGATTGACGAGGACTTGAGGAGGTCAAGAGGGTTAACACCCAAGAGAGTCAAGGCTAAAGTCACCAAGAGGTCAGTAAATGGCTAATGAGTGTTGTTCACCAGGTATGTTGTTGGTTGATATGAAACCGCTTTGGTTGTGTTGGCGACCTTGAAAAGCACTTCTGTGAGGGTTTCCTGTCTCACTTCTCCAAGGGCCTCATTGCATTCTGAGGCGTGTCGAATTATTTAAATACTCGAAGGCTAGCATTCGAAGACATGTTGGAGGGAGAAGTTTAGATCTTTTTACAATGAACTGCGATTGACGCATTTGAATAATCCAAAATCCTAGCATGTAACTTCCGGAGGGATCCCGGATGGCCGTGGGAAGACGGAAGGCCAAAGTGGCCAATTCTCATGAACGTACCTCACCTCACAATTCTACGGTATACAGCACCTTTCTTTGATTCTGCACCTTACCGTTACTACCTTACCTTACCGCTGTTGTATATAGTCTACCTTGCCGCCGCCGCCGTAATATATCTCCGCTGCCCCTGCTACCTCCGCTGCCCCCGCTCTCTCTACTGCCCCCGCTACCTCTGCTGCCCCTACTACCTCCGCTGCCTCCGCTGCCCTCGCTTTCTCCGCTGCCCTCGCTGCCCCCGCTGCCCTCTGCTTTCTCCGCTGCCTCTACTACCTCCGCTGCCTCTGCTGCCTCTGCTGCCTCCGCTGCCCTCGCTTTCTCCGCTGCCCTCGCTTTCTCCGCTACCCCCGCTGCCCCCGCTACCCTCTGCTTTCTCCGCTGCCTCCGCTACCTCCGCTACCTCCGCTACCTCCGCTACCTCCGCTACCTCCGCTGCCTCCGCTGCCTCCGCTACTGTCGCTTTCTCTACTACCCCCGCTACCCCCGCTGCCCTCTGCTTTCTCCGCTGCCTCCGCTGCCTCTACTGCCTCCGCTACCCTTACTTTCTCCGCTACCCTCGCTTTCTCCGCTGCCTCTACTGCCTCCGCTGCCCTCGCTTTCTCCGCTACCCCCGCTGCCTCCGCTGCCCTCTGCTTTCTCCGCTGCCTCCGCTGCCTCCGCTGCCTCCGCTGCCCTTTGCTTTCTCCGCTACCTCCGCTGCCTCCGCTGCCTCCGTAGCGACGGCGGCGGCGGCGGCGGCAGCGGTAGCGGCAGCGGCAGCGGCAGCGGCAGCGGCAGCGGCAGCGGCAGCGACCTAATAAGTAACTTATACCGATAAAGCGGCAGCAGCGACAAAGCTGTACGCCGTATACGGCGACGGTGAGGTAGTAACGGTAAGGTGTAGAATCAAAGAAAGGTGCTGTATACAGTAGATTTATAAGGTGAGGTACATTCATGAGAGTTGGCCACTTTGGCCTTCCGTCTGGGAAAGGGAAATTGACCCAACATGCCCGTGCAAGGACCTCTCCTTTTCCTCTTGGGACGACCAAAATCATGTCAGAGCAACCTTGTTCATGGATGTCGTGGTCGACATGGTGTCATTGTGTGAGACTGGGAATCTTTAATTCCCCCATTGGTCCCGCGGAGACCCCCTTGCGCCTGGCAAGGCACATCTCTGTTAGTTCTCCTTTCCTTGAAAGTGTTGGTAGTGTTTATAGCAGAATCTGGGTGATTCCATTGGCTCGTTACAATGCTAATTTCCACCCATCTGGAGACTGCAATTGTCACTTGTAAATACTGTACATCATGTTATATGTAGCCTAATGTAGGTACAGCGCTGACGGGAGGATCTGGGTCCGAAAAGGAAACAAAACCCACCTTCCTTGATGATCTCTTGTGTCTCTCCTTCTCTCTGCGAGACTGCTATATCTTACCTTGAGTCTTACTCTACCGGTTGCCGTCATCACCAGAAGAAAGATATCTGATCCTCTACTTCGAATCACCTCCTGCCAAGGTCAATCAAATCAAGAACAATGCACTCACTTCTGCTCGCGTTGGCTCTCATGGGCAGGTAAGTTGAAAAACTTCCGTCGATCTAGCAGCCAACCTTGCGCTACTCCATCGTTCGATATACCTATAGTATGCCAGAGAGCTGATATCCGAAGATAGCTCCGTACTTGCAATCGACCCGGATGAATATTTAGTGTGTGCATCACCCTATTACGAAGACGATACCTTCGTTCCGGACGACGCTGTTACATTCCTCGTCTGCGGCGCTCTGAATGGCACAGCTGGCAACCCAGATGGCAAAATTACCCAAACCAACACGCTCGATGGTTGGCTGCACGTACGACTCTCCACCGCTTTCACTAGTTCTGCCCGGTATACTACATACATACTGACAGAACTCATTGCAGTGCACTGGTCTTAACGACTTCTACAGCAAGTGTTCCGACGAGTATCTCGAACTTTGCATTAAATACGGAGCACAAGGCATCCAATGCTGCCCACCAATTGGCGATGATCCAGACAATGCCCCATCTTGCAATCAAGCGAACGGCAATCCAAAGAAGTAACATCGTCACTACGTAGACAAGAGACTGGGGCTTCACTCTGGCGGATAGACAACAGCTTCCACGCAGTGGCGGCTGTTGTTTCGGGCGACGAACAGGCTTGCCTGCAGCGAAGCTCGTAACTCGGAGGGGGTAGTACGAGGTCTTGCTTCTGTAAAGTCGGTAGTGCAGCAGTGTGGATGATAGGGGAAATGGTGCACACATACGGTAGTACTCTTCTTCATGCTGCGGTGCTCCGGTTTATGCAAACGAGAGCGTCACTCACCCTCCACTACCTCATTGCCATGTTCATTCATGTCAGCTGTTGGTCACAGTGCGCTGCTCTGATTTCGTGAGTACCCCTATACGTCGTTGTAAACGGATGAAATTTGACCGTCGGCAGTCTCTCTTCGGCTTGCATGGAGTGCTTGGTCGAGAGGTCCAGAATTAGGCGTGTAGAAGCTTCGCCTCAATCATGGCAATGCTTGGCTATTATGGTTTCCTAGAGGATCTTGATGAGGGAGCCCGGTTGGCCGACCAGTAGATTGATCCAGCAGACTGCACGGAGGGGTACTTCTGCTCATCCATCGGCAGCTACGAGTGCTGCAATGTGAGTGATGGGATGTCTGATGCTCTTCGCATCGCGAGTCGGTTCCGTCGCGCCAATACTCGAGTCGTGGGCAACTATGCTCTCGCTGAGAGCCTGCCACAAAGGCTAAAGCTAACGCTCTGCAGTGTCAAGCGACTCGGGGTACATATACTTGGTCAAGCCAGCAGGGGCAGTATCCAAGCAGGAGTGGCCGAGTTGCACGGACAATATCTTCAAAATTCGCATATACGGTATTTCCATATTCGCAGTGGCCACTGGTGGAACTAATTCTGATGAGACACTATAGTAAGAGAGCTTCAAAACAGGTTCCAATCAGCAGTTCGGGCTGCAGGAGCATGGACTCGCTATACATGCTCTAAAGGAACTCGTGCGCGGTGGTGTTCATGGAGAAGCGGATGAAGCCACAGACTGCTAATGCAGCTAGACGCATGTGAAGATAGACCTGGCGTAGGGCTTCGTCCTCGAGTGCCGTCCGCGTTGGGCAATATGTGGTGGCAGTCACATCCTCGACTTGCCAATCGATCAGGGCTTGCTGTATCTCGTCTAGTCGAGCCATTGCAGAGATATCCTCTGGTACCACGGTGTCTAGTCTACCGACTAGATGCATGAGGCTCGGGATTAAGATGTGTTGCGTGTTCATCTCTTCAAAGCCAACAGGTAGCGTACTTGGGAGCCACGGGGATGCCGAGCGCACTTGTGCGGTCGGAAGGTCGAAGCAGGAGCGTCTGGAGGCGTACAATGGGAAATCATGGCCAGCAGTGTAAATCGCGTTGATAGAGACCTGCGACAGCGCAGCTTGGAGACCGACAGTGTCACCAGGAAAGCTTTAATATGTTACCTCCATCTGCAAGGCACTCGGTCAAGGTTTCGATCTGCGTATACCCTCACTCCTCCACGCTCCTGGTCCACTGCTACGTTTCCAGGGACATGCAAGAATGCTATGAACCAGCGGTCCGTGCATGTTCGTGGTATATGTGCGGCTCCGGACCTTCCAGCAAGTGCCTACAACTATACCCGCTACGACGAGCGTTGATGTATATCTAGCTGCAAAAGAAGTGAAGCCGTTCGCTTCGGATCGAGTCCGATTGACGTGCAGGCTCGAGTCCTAGCCAAGAATGCTGCACGGCCGCCACAAATTGCAGCCGCGGTCAGAGTCTGGCGACCACGTTTTCGAGTGCCGGGACACGTCGGGCACCACTGGCTTGCTGTATCATTCCTTCATCTGCTGCTGCTCTTCACTTGGACCAGTCATGGTCAGGGGATTCGCCACAGAGCCAGGAGAGAAGGGTGATTCATCTGCTTTATCATGGCAAAAACGGAAATGGTAGAGTCCTTCAGTGCGGTGAGCTGCGCGTTATGATAAGGTATGTTGTTATTTGCTCCGTCCAGAAGCAGCAATCTGCCAATCCTGACCAAAGCGGCGACGGGACACTACCATTCTGGCGGCATTGCGTGGAAGAAGCTGAGAGGGGCAAACGTCCACGTCAAATTCATGTGTACCTGTAGGTGTGTACGAGATGGGTGTACGGTATGGTATAGACGTTCATCATCACCATCAGAAATGGAGGAGGAAGGGAGGAGGAAGGGAAGGGTCCGTGTGTGCCAAGCCGAGAACTTTCGTAGCGCCACGCTTTTTCGGCAGCCAACCTCACTCTTCCTTTCTGCTCCTCACTGCAGCCCTCCACGCCACGCTGAGGGAACGTCGACAACATCCATATCGTGGCGCACGGAGTCTCCGTCGAGTGCAACTTTCCGGTCGACTGCGCTGCCTGTCGAGCTGAAAGCATCAAGTGAAGTCACTGCACCCGCTGGACGACTCTTATATTGTACACAAACACAACCATTGTCGTCAAACACTGCAGAATGCATCGGACGATCTTGCCACGTGTTCGGAGTAATCAGCTCCTTTCGATGAACCAAAAGACGATACCCTACTTCCAGCATGCTCAACCTTGCTGCTGCTGCAATCAGACCTCTGGTATATGATCACAAGTTATCTGGACTGCGTGATCGCACTGTTCACGAATGCTGTGCTCATTGAGCCTCTCAGTTGACTGAGCTGGCGCACAGCAGGATACAGATGCCATCTCCTTCGTAACTATGATCCGGCTCGCAAGCGCCGTAGCTTTGCTATAGATGCGGACTCAGCACGGAGATGTCGACGGTGCAGCAGCGATTCCACGAGGGACTTGGTCATCTACAAGGTGAATTGAGGGCCATGACTTCGAGACACCATCGTGGAAGCTGTTAGCATCAATCGGAATCAACTCCAGAAGTGGCTGGGACCAGCGATCAAGACTGGCCATATCGTCTTGTCCGCCAAGATTGTCGAGCGTCTTGGAGAACGTGGCACTCAGGACTTCACCACCTAGCCTCATTGAAGAACAGTCACATTAAGCACTGCCGTCGGAACGTATATCGTTAGTGGGAGCTTAGGTGCGTCCCTAGCTGCGCTCCAAGTCGCCAGACTGCGGAACATCTCCAGCTATCAGAAATCATTTGTCACCATTCTTGCTCAGGCGGACAGTGTGCCGGCACAACTCTTCCAACAGAGCCACCAACACCAACTAAGATTAGAGTCTCTCGAGGGTGTGACTACAACAATGTCCGCATCGTACAACTAGTCAACAGGCAGATCACGGCAATAATCCCGAGCGAACTCACGCACATTCTGCATGTTTTCACATACGCAGTGGAATTGAATGCGCGAGAGCCTGCCAGTCGTGATTGCCAGTGCTATCATGGGACTCAGAACGCGAAACAGTACATCTGGGCAGCCTCGCATTGGGTTTAGGGCAATGAACATCTCATTGACCACTGCCGATGGAGCTCTAGGACGCAGAGCACGTCATTCTCATTCGCCGCGAGTCCTTCAGTATGTCAGCCGCCTGGGGATCCCAAAGGCCCCATACAATCTGCGCGCTGGCTCCGACACCATTGTGTAAACCTGTCGACGAATACCTCTCCATCTTGTCAGGTCGAAATCGATATCCCGCACCGAATTGCGAAAGACACTTCCATTACAGAGTTTTGGGCGCAGGCCTTATGTCTAACGTCTTGCCTAGCGCTACCTGCTTTCTGAGATGGCAAAGCAAGCGATGCTGTCGCAACACATCAGGAAAACCGGGTCGCACATTGTCACGAAGCTTGTCGCCCCCTGGATGAAGCCACCCATGAGAAGCGTTGCATCCCGCAACCTCGCTCGAAGAGAGCACAGTGACCAGCGCCAGCCCGGGCCACTCAGGAGAGTATCAATCCGAAAGCGTGGGCCTGCATTGCTGCTCATATCCCCGTGCTGCTATATTTGTGGCTGCGGCGATGCAGTCGTTCGGGTACAACACCGCAAGACACCCCCTTCGTAGTAGTGATGAGCACTTCTTTTTTCCATGGTCGACTCCCGCGGTGCCTGCCCGTGTCAGTTGTCTGTTCTTCACAGGCGGTATGGTTGGATAATGAACGCAGGCGACATGGCGGGCGTAGAAGCAGCGCTGGGAGTGGAATCACCCTACAGTGGTCGCTGGTATGACCCACAAAGCTTGGACCAATTCAATTTCGAGCCGTTGACTACGCCGCCAATGCCTCCAGCGACAGAGACTGGACACACATACCGACACCAGAACCACTTCCTAGCGATGGACCCTCACGCCCCATTCTCAACACAAAGCTACTTATCCGGAACGACCGACGACACCAAGGCGAAAAACCAGATGGGAGAGAAGATGCTCCTCGTCCTCGGCGAGTGGGCGTGGTCACACCACATCACGACGACCGTCGTGGAGTACGAGGACTGGACGGCCATGATCGAGTGGGCAGAAGCCTGGTGTATACGCCATGGCCACACCGGCAAGTTCAAGGTCGCCTTCCGTCGGTCGCTGTTGGAGAAGACGATGCGCGGCCCCGTAGAACACACGGCTTTTCGGGAGCTGATGGACACGTTCGTGGTGGTCTGTCGTGGAAGGCGTATCCGTATGCTGGACGATGAGTGGGACTGGCTCTGTGAGCGTTTGCAGGAGATGTACGTGGCGACTGGATGAGGGTGGTCGATACGACGAGGTAGTTGGGGAGTGGGGGACTTTGTTTTTCTTTTTGTTTTACGCAGGTTTTCTCGGTAATTGCGCACGGCCTGTGATCGGTCCTCTGCTGTTCTTGATGCCTGCGGCCGCGGGGGAAAGGATGGGTTCATTGTCTCTCAGCAGCAGCTATGATCCCGATTCTGGGCCACAGAGACTCTCTTCGAAGCGGAGTCGTAATCAATCATCGACTGCAAAGAAGGGAGGACCACGAATCATGGCAACAACATAGACACAGAGCAGCCAGAGTCCAACCGGAACCAACCAGGTGATTCCTGTCTGTTAGGGAAGTGCTACCAGACACAACTCCCTCGACTTGAACCAGCGATAGACAGACAGGCAGACAAATAGCACAGTCTACAAATTGAAAAAGAAAGGAAAAAAAGACAACCCCCCTCCCAAAAAGGAAACTTCGAAACCTTGCGCGAACAACTCACGTGTACTAGGTAGGGTAGGACAGTCCCGAAAGAAAAGGGTGGAAAGGAAAGGGAAAACAAATTGCATTAACCAAAAAGAACCAGAGCCATTCACGATGTATACCTACCTACTTACCTACTTACCTATCTACCTACCTGCCTACCTGCCTACCTGCCTACCTGCCTACCTACTACCTACCTGCTAGAGGCTAACATGTCACTGTGTCACCAGAGTAAGGGAAAAGAAGAAGACATTTTTCACAGATCCTACCTAGAAAGTAGTAGTATTAGTGAACCGATTCCTCACAAGGCAAGATTTCTCACAAGGTAAGGATTTCTCACAACACAGGAAATGTAGGTAAGTAGCTAAGGGTTTTTAAGAAAAGAAAAAAGAAAGAGAAAAAAAGAAAAGAAAACAAGAATGGAGTAAAATGCGAGGAAATGAAAAAAAAAAAGAACAGTTTTGAACTTGAATAAGCATTACTCTGCTTTCTACCTAAGTAGGTAAGGTAGGTACAGAGTGGGTATATAATACTTTGCTTGTAGGGGGAGGAAGCTAATTGATTGATTCCTCTGCTACAGCACCACCTTTTTTCCCCTTTTCTTCTTCTTTTCAAGTTCAAGAACCCACCTTTTTTTTGAGAGAGCTCGCAAGAGCCAGCCAGCCAGCCAGCGTGGAGAATTGCTATCCCAAGTGATGATTAAGATGGATGCTAATCCCCTCGATTGGCGGCTGCAATGGCGCCGAGACCACCATAGGGCGAATTGATATCCTCGACCGGGGCGTCTTCATTTCCATGGTCTTCTTCCTCCGCGTCCTCGTCTTGGATTTCGATCGCTTCGGTCTTGCGGCTTTCTTGTTGGGTGTTCCCATTCCCATTCGTGGCCGAAGGCCCGCTGGCGTCGTGATTGCCGTTTTGAGGTCGGAGTTGGACTTCGGGAGATTCGGCGGCAGAGTCGTCTTGCACGCCGCCTTCTTCTTCGCCCATGCCGTTGACTTCGGGCCAGATGCGTTCCCAGAGGAAGATGACTTGTTGAAAGACCCCTTCACATCGGACCAGCTGATCGCGACCGCTCCCCGTGGTTTCGGCGTTGGCGAGTTCGTCTACAATGGCTCGACACGCGTCGACAAATTTACTGAACTCGCGCGATGTCCAGTTGGGGATGAGTGCTTCCTGCAGAGCGGACACGTGCTGGTCGTTACTGTTAGTGCCGCCGCCGCCTGTCCGGAATGCAGGCGTCTGTCCGCCCGCGCCGTAGTTAACGCCGTTTCCAGTCAGGTAGGAAGGAACGGTATAATTGGAAGACGGCATGGTGGAAGCGAAATTCGACGCGTATTGCCATGACTTGTAGTAGCACTAGCACAAAGACATGTCAGTTCCGCCAAGAAGTATGCATGCTCACTGCAGGTGGGGTGGTGAACGACTTACGTGCTCCGTCGCCCACAAGGCCACCATGCCTTCGAGCAGAGAGCTACGCGACTCTGCCGAGGCGATCAGGAGATCCAAGTATGCTTTCGTCATGGGCAAAGGGGGTTCACTGTCCGTCTGTAGTCCGTACTTGCGCTTCGTGATCTCGATAAAGTCAATCTCCTTTCGGAGATTGGACACGGTCGAAATGAGAAGGTCGAGAGCGCGGAACTGAGTGCTTTGCTTGCTATTGCTGACGTCCGGCAGCCGTACCTTCCCAATCAGGTTGCCAATGAAAGCGATCATCGCGCGTGAGATGTGCCCGTTCTGTCCGAGCCAATGCGAAAGCGCGGTGGCCGACAGCGTTCCGCAGCCGGCGTGGCTCAGAAACTGTTGCTGGGTGGCCTTGGTGAACTTTTCGGGCCACTTGTTGAGGAGATGATTGACCAGGGAGGCTTGTGGGCGCTGCGGTGCTCTCATCGGATTCATCGATTCCATAGAGGGTCGTCCGCCCACTTGAAGATTCGGGTTCGGCTTTCCGCCGCGCCAGATGTCGGGGCCAAGTGCTGCGTTGCTGTAGCCGGACGGGCCCGGTTGTGCCAGTTCCAATTCGCCGTTCGCCACTGCCTGCTGGCCCTCGGTGGAGTTCAGGAAGTCTGTACATACCGCGAGGTGCTCCACTTGTCGGGTCGTGTTCTTCGCTCGGACGAAGCCGCATGATAGACATCGGACGCGCATGCACTGTCGATTCGTAAGTGACTGAGTCTGTGTCGTATTGCATTCCGTTGTCGACAGGAGCAAACTGCTCGTTGACATAGAAAGAATCGTCGATATCAGGGAGGATTTCTTCTTGCAATGCGCTGAGACGGAAGTCGCCCCAGCCCATTCGATAGTATTCGATGATACGCGTGAGGTGGCGGCTTGCGGGATCAAAAGGATGATGAGATGATGAATGTCGACTTACTTTCTGTCCGGTGGTGTCGTCCCAAAACTCGTCAAAGTACTAGTGGTTATGCATATGATTAGAATGAACTTTTCAGAACAAGAACAAGAACAGGCGCAACAACACAATCGTGTTCATCACCATACCTTGGAGGTTTCGAGGTTCCTGCTGCGGACCATGACTGGCGTCGAGAATTGCGGTGGTGGTGGAGCGCCATATGGACTGTGATTATATCCGTGACTGCAACGGAGAAAGAAGATGTATTAGACACCACCGTAAATGGTAACGTTGTGTTATGATGATGAGTGGGGAGAGGGTATTTTTCGTTATTGGGGGCAGCTTACTCGGCGTCTCCTTGCCAGCCGGCCAGGTCAGAATCACGCTTGCTATACTTATTAGGGGGCGCCAAGTCTTGTCCATTTCCCGCAGCGCGCCACGCCGCGTACTGAGGACAGTTGAGCAGATGCGCCTTTTTGCGGTTGAGCGTCTTGATGGAACCGGTCCAGTTGCGACAGTGGATGCATTGCACCGTTTCGCCCTGATGCTCTGATTCCACCGACTCGAACTGCGCGTGCGTGTAGTTGTCCGGTGGACGCGGCATGAGTGCGACGAGGCGATGCAGCTAGGATGTAGCTGTGATGATTAAATCGATGTTCGTCGTGTAAACAGTAAGGTACTGAGGTGATTATGGTGACAATGATTAGTCAAATCAGTCGCGTTGCAGACGGAATTCAATAGAGCCTCGGTCGGTCGCGTCTGTTGTGAGAATCATTAGATCATTACCTGAGGTGACAGGTCCGAGTGCTGCTGGCTGCTGCAGGGCAGGGGCGCGACTTACTACTGGTGTGGTGGTGATTATGGAGTGGATATGGAGAGAATACTGTGTGAGGAAAGGGAGAAAACGCGACGATATCTGGGAAAAAGCCAAGCCTACCAAAACATGCGGGACGCGGGGGTTAGAAACACCCGTGCCCTTATTGAACTATATTTGTTTAGTGGCGAGACGGATTACGTACTCAATATACAGTTGTACAGTCAGGTACTAAGTGACTTTCAGCTGGACCCTACGATATCTCACTTTCATGGTTTCACCTACTCATATGGGTAATAGGATGTATATCGTCTCTACAGCGCCAGACTTACAAGTCGGGATGCTTACAACCGTTGATGGGGCGACCATGATAGTGTTTATCGCCCAAATCTCCTCCACTCCAGCCAGCGCAATGGCGGAAACACCAGACCTGCCCAGGCAAACCCCACGTAATTGCCCATATCACCGCCATACTCAGATATCAAGGCCGCCAATGGTCCTACATACCAGACCTGCGCCATGCATAAGATCGATCCCGCCCAGCCAACGAGGAAAGCGATCAGGGCAGCAATGCCGAGAGGTAATTTTGTTCGGTCGTTCCCTAGAAAGATCCCAGGGTTAGCAAGTGTTGGAGACGAGGATTTGTCTGTTGTTGGACTTACAATCCTCCCATTGCCAGCCCCGACCCATCCATTTTCGAAAGATGAGATGTTCCTCGAGAATAATAGCGATCCAGATGGAAACCCAATACCTAACGCGCAAAAGTTAGTGAGCGCGAGAAAAAAAAGGCCCCCGATTGGTGCCAGAAATGCATCATCGGCACAGAAGAATCATGAACATACCCCATCAGTGCCAGAAAGTTGGTAAAGATTTCTGCTAGGTGAGCTCGACCGGCGATAGCGCAGATCATGGGGATCACGAGTGCAATGCTGTTCCAGAACAGACGGGGGATTCTCTCCCACACACGACCCAGTGCCTGGAAGTCAATGCCAGATGCGTAGGAAGGAGGAACCATATTTCCCACTAAGCTCAATGCCAAAACGACACTGCAGAAAGAGCCAAAGGATCCCAATGGTTTGAAAGCTTCGA
Source organism: Sphaerulina musiva SO2202 (assembly GCF_000320565.1). Taxonomy (NCBI): domain Eukaryota; kingdom Fungi; phylum Ascomycota; class Dothideomycetes; order Mycosphaerellales; family Mycosphaerellaceae; genus Sphaerulina; species Sphaerulina musiva. The sequence continues at coordinate 806,356 of NW_016017385.1, forward strand.
CAAGAAGAGCACCTTGGCTGACTTCGTACGCTGCCGCCCATTCCGGGTTGGTAAAAGTTCCCGAACCCAGACCCACGCCAACGACAAAGGCAAACGTGCTCGAAAGCGTCAGACCCGCGAGCGTCGAGATGAATACCTTGGTCCGCGAAGTATGGACAGGATAGTATACGAAAAAGTCCGCTGCCACTTCCGCGTACGTAATCTGACTGGCAAGACACAAGCTAAAGAAGCTCAGCCTGTTCCCAGCAATAACATTGCGTGAAAGTCCCGCAGATGGATTGCCGTAGAGATCAAACTTGGGTCCTGCAACGCCCACCAAGATGGAGATGACAATCAGTTGTGGTAACCAGGCATATCTCTCGTACTGGTGAAAGAGGGTATACCCAAAAGTCGACACGAGCCACGTGATGACACAGACAATCACAATTCCCACAATCACGCTCAAGTTGCCATCAGCGACAGCACTCAAAATCTGCCCTCCCAGTACCGCATCAATGAGAATATAGCCCATGAGAATAATGAGAGTGAGAACGACAATCAACTTGCTAGGATACCATCCCGTGATGAATCGAGTGAGTATCATGGTACGATTTCCCGATCTCGGCCCAAATGTGGCGATGTATGCAGCAGGCGCCGCTCCGAGGATGGAGCCAAAGACGGCCAAGAGGCAGCTGTCGAGGAATGGCAGGTAGTAGACGACCGGTCCAAGAAATCCCAGAGCAATGACGACTGCTTCGAGGTTGATGCTGATCCAGATGAGGAGAATTTGTGTCACTCCATGGCGGGAAAGGTCGTGGCGATCTTCTGGTGGTACGCGTTGGATCCCGCGCGCTTCGATATTGCAGCGAAGGAGCGTACGTTCGAAAGATTTGAACCATGTGGTGACGCTGTTGCCCGCAGGGCCTAATGGGGTTTCTTCTTCTTCTTCTTCTTCTCCCGTCGTCGGGGATACGGGGGTGTGGCTGGTTTGTGGATGAAGGGATTTCTCGACATCCTCACATCTTTGCCGGTCATCTATTCCATTCGTCAGCAATTCTAGCACGTCATGTTGGAGGTGGAGGGGAGAGGAGAGCATGATTCTTCTGCGCTAGCATTGTCTAGATCAAGTTCCAGCCGTATGATCTCAGCGAGGACTTTTCTCTCTCTGTCTCCTGTCTCGTAGAGTATACGATGTCGAGAACAGCATGGAGGAGTAGATGATACTACCTTCCACTGGCAGGTGCCGAATTCGCTGTACAAGACAAGAGAGAAGAGAAGAATAGGACCAAGCACCGGCTCATGCTTTCTAGCTTACGACTACTAACTATACCTAGGTCCAAGCCACTGGGACGAATCATGGCGGCAGTGTCGTACTTGTATCATTATAGGCCTGAGCGGGAGGAGAAGAAGGTGGCGAAGCCGAAGCCATCGTTGGCATTAGGTAGGTAGATAAGTATGGTGGATAGGTTTTTCGATAGTAATGATCGGAAGGACATGTAAGTTCAGGTGTACATGTATGTATGTCCTCACGAACAACGAGGAATTTTAACGAAGAAGTAGGAAAATGGGAAAAAAGAAAATGATGACTTATACGCATGTACCGGCTAAGTTGAAATGAGGCATGCACATGCGGGTACAAGCTTCCGGGCAGATACCAACAACTTACGGGCCAAGGCTTCTAGTCCTAGGTCAGAAGTCGAGACGTCCATACCTTTCCTATCTAAGGTTTTGATTGGACAAAACAAGCAACGCGCTAAGAAAAGTCCCCTGTTCACGGCCTCCGCGCTCGAGCACCGTCTCGTGCGCGGGGCGGAGGAAAATCTACCATCTAGCTCATTTTCAAAAATTAGGGACAGAGAGAGAGAGAGAGCATACAACATTGAACATGCATAATAACTGACTAAGGTAAGTACATATAACGTAGGTAGGTAGTCACTCTACTATAAGCATCTCTGCATCTCTTGTTTGTATAAGGTATCAGGTATTATGTACCTATACCAGGCAATCGAGTCTCAATTTCCGTTATAATTGATTGTACGTATCGATGCTATATAGGTACGTAGTAGGTATCGTACTGTACTATATACTTCTAGCTATAGTGAAGTTCCTTCGTTCAGGCTACCCTCGCGGCCCGGCAAGTATATGTAGGTAGGTACATACATGTATGATATACCTACGGTCAGGTACGGGTAGGGTGCTTTCCCACTAGCCTGTTGAGTTAGCTGTGGTTGAGGGTTCGATGGTTCAGGTGTATCATCATCAAACGAGAACATGTCACCTACAACCATGAATGGCGTCAGCGTCATTGGTATTGACGCGAGACTGAGGTCGATGCAACAGCCTTCCTATGTGGGTAGTTCAGCAGTGGTTGAATCACTCATCAAGGGCTTGCATAGCTGCACTATGCCTACGCCTATAGAGCTTCGAGACTGTTGCCATTCCCAACAGACAGCCTCATCTCGTCAAGAGTCCTCACAGTCGTCTGCGGACTGATGAGTATGGTATGTCCCGGTCCCCGAGACCATCTATCCGATCTTTCCTTTTTGTCATACCCCCAAGCACGCCTTTCCGAAAGAGAACAAAAAAAAAGAAATCAAAAGCTTCATTTTGACGCCAACGCCTCGTCCTGTCCACTGAGAAGAGTGTGTACAGGCGCATTCAGCTTGTCTCTCCCCTTGAGAAAGTCCAGCTCCATAATGAAAACGTATCCCACTAGCTCACCACCAAGCTTCTGGACGAGATTGCCGGCCGCAGCTGCAGTGCCGCCTGTGGAAGAATGTCAGTCAGCATGCACAGGTACAGCATATACGACTGATGAGGTATGTATCATCATCATCAACATCAACATCATCATCATCATCATCACTCACCTGTCGCAATGATATCGTCCACAATCACCACCTTGGCACCCTTTTTGATCGCATCTCCTTGCATCTGGAAGGAGTCCGAGCCATACTCCTTCTGATACTCTTCCGTAATGCATTGTCCCGGCAACTTGCCCTGCTTCCTCACGGGAACAAAGCCCGCGCCGATTTTCCACGCCAACGTCGGACCAAAGAGAAAACCGCGACTCTCTAGACCGACCACGACATCGATCCCATGGTGTGGACCAAATGTGTCGACGAGCTGCAGTTCCAAGGCGGTGATGAGATTCTGATGGAGGTCATGGTTGCTAAAGAGTGGCATGATGTCTTCGAAGAGAATGCCGGGGCTCGGGAAATCGGGATATTGTCGCAGGCCACTTTTCAGTTTTACCTTAAGACTGGCGAGTTGGGAGGTACCGGAGGCAGCGGTGGCGGCGAGTCCTCCCTCGGGGCCATTGTGACTCGTCTTGACGCGCTTGGGGGTGGTAGAGTCTGCGGCGGTCGGGTCGGGAGCGTTGGGCGGCGGGTGGGCAGAGGTGGCAGCGACGTCGGCAGCGTTGTTGACGGTGTTATCGGGAGCGTGCTGGGCAGCTTTGGTCGCGTTGACGATGGACTGCGAGGGAGCACCGGCGGACATGGTGGGAGGAGAAAGAAAAGAAGAAGAAGAAGAGGAGAGAAGGGGGCGGAGAGGGTTGCGCGCGGCGCGAGTAGAAATACCTCGTCTGTCCGTCCTGACGCGGTCGGCAAGCAAGGGTAGGTATCGGTCTGGGAGGGCGTGGTGTCCAATGTGCGATAGTCGTAGTCAGTCTGCCCAGATAGGCAAAAAAAGTCATCAGTCAGTGCATCCCGCCAGCGCCAGTCGAGCACGCAGCCACGCACAAACATGCACAAGCACCAGCCAAGCATCAGCAGCACACGCACGAACGATGAGGGATTGGACGGGGCAGTCCCGCCCGCGTCTGTGTTTCTTTTCGTTGCCCACCCAATCATTGCATCTACCACTGCCACACCCACACCCCCGACACACTCACTCACACTTGCACTCACACTCACACTTTACACTCGCACTCACACCCACACCCACACCTATACCCACACCACACGCACACCCACATCTCGTCTGCATTGTCTGTTCTCTTCACCCTCACCCTCACCATCTGTGTCATGTGATGTGGTTGGTGACTCCCACCGTCGATCGTTCTACGGTCCGGGACGGCCACCAAATCATCTCTCCTACACTCACCTACTGAGCCCTCAACCAAGTGGCACAGCACACCACCTGTCCCCGTCGGATGTCACTCCAGTATTACATATGGCTACCTACTATTGCTACTACTACTACCATGACCACCATCACAACCACCACCACCAACACCAACACCAGCACTACTACTACCCTGAGCTTCCAAATCCCCACTCGTCTCGGCGTGGGAGGACAAGCGCGACAACCGCCTTGTTATCGTTGTTATTGCTGTCATTGCTGGTGCTGCGCATGCGTGCGATTCATGTTGCTCTACCTATCGTATCGTATCATGACTGTACTGATAGGTAGGTTGTACAGGTACGTAGGTAGATGGGTAGGTAGGTACATAGGCCAAGTTACTATTATCAGCAGACGTCCCACCCAGGAGTGGCCGGCGTTCCAGAAAACTTCTTTTGCATGTGCGCGAACAAGGTCCAAGGGTTACAAGTTCCAACCCGATCCACTGATAGGCGCCTGTGGGGTGATGTTTCGGCCACGGGACAAGGATGAACTCGAGAGAGGTCTAGAATCTCTGGAAGAAAAAAAAAAGAGGATGATGATGATGATGATGTGGTTCCCAGAATTGGTATGCCGGGCAAGGGCAATGTCGTTGAGAGCGTTCAGAGAATCTCAACTGCATGATGACCTTAAGGTACCTTATTGGTATGGTCCTCAATGAACCACCATACCTCCTACACACACACACATACACATTAATCAAATCAAATCACAACATCCCCTCCCTCTTCCCCATCTCCTCATCATCCTTTATTCGTCCATCCCAACTCTCCACATCACAAACATGTCTGTGACTACCTATTGTGAAGAATGCCGTGCAACACCCAACCAACAGACAAGTACATGTACCTCGTTCGGTAACACGACCTGTACAACCCATCCTGACAAAGAGAAACCATAGGTAAGGTAATGCAAGGTACCTACCTACCATACCTACCTTACACACTGTTCTGTCTTTTTGACCTTTGTCATCTGTGTACCTACATGTATACATGTATACGTATACCTACCTATGTACATGTATTTGAAACATAATGTGCTAGAGAAGGGAGAATACAAAATAATGATTGGCTTTCCAGAGAAGAATGTGACGACTTACCCCGCCCAACCGGTTCCATTCGTTTGAAATATACGGTACTATAAGAACAAAGAATCAAATCAAATACAATGAAAGAATATGATGGAGAAATGGTAAAGATTGGTTGAGAGCGTCAGATGGGAGCGTGATGCTGAAGATCTACATGTAAGGTGACTACCTTAACTGACTCAAATATACATCACATGCAAATATGACTTTTGACTTGACTGGCAGGTCATCTCATGGATGAGAGTGCATTGTTCATCATCATCATCATCATCATTGACCTCACCAGACAGACGGACGTACCTGACCTTTCTCGTTCGTTCTTCTGCAACCACCAATTCGTTCTTTCTCAACTCGTATCAATGTTCCTTCCTGAAGATCGGCAGCAACACCACCACGGAACTACATGTACCCACCAAATGCTTTCTGAACTTCTTTCATGACCTCTCCCAATAGGCGCCCTGATATCTCGTCAGACAGAATTTCACACGCTCACTCTCATGAGAATGAAAACATGCTCCGGTCGGCAGTTTCTCTTTTCCTTTTCCTTTCTTTTCCTCTTCTTTTGTTCTTGTTCTTGTTCTTGTTTTCTTTTTCTTTTTTAAATGCCACGACAGCCGATTGGATGGATCGCGAAGCGACGGTCTAAAGTCTCTCTGGTCTGCTTCATGACCGCACACTTTTCGCATCTCTCCGCTTGCCCACTGCTTCAATTCGTCAGGACAGGATGATTTTCTCCGCAGGATGATGGAGCAGTCTAGGGCTTGCGGACTTGCTGGACGACGATTGGATACCTTCGTTACACACACTCTGCTTTCCTTTCCTACGCCCCCCGAGACGTGTCACGGCGTTGATCTTCGTGCCACTAGGTAGGGTAAGGTAGGTACTCACCTACGCTCGACTCGGGAATCAACGCCTTAATATAGCGGGAAACGCAAAGGCAGGCACGTGCCACCACCTAGCATCAGTTTCGACGGGACCAAGCACAATACACTTTCGTTTAATCTTCATATCGCGCTTGCGCACCTTTAATTGTACAAAGTTTTGCTTAATGAAAGAGCACTCACGCTTGGAAACTTACAAGTCTCTGACCACTAGCTAGGGACTCTCCTCTCGCCACTCGACTCACTCACTCTTCGATCAAGGCGTCGTCGGCGGTGCTGATCAGTACGATATTTCACCGCGACGAGAACGCAGTATCTCCTGCTGCGAGAGAAGCCACAGACGTGATTCGCATACCTTACGCGATTCTATCGCGCTGTTTCCCAAATGGTTCTGTCGTGAGCACCAGAACATTACGCTGTGCAAAAGCCAGCACTTCTTGTCAGCAGCAGAGCAGCCATGTACGAGTACTCACACTTAGCTGATCGGCCGACGTCTCCTCCTGCCATCTCCAGTGCCCAAGTCGCGCGCAATTGTATAAGCCCATGGAATTCCATCTGATCGAAGCATCTGTTGGATGGTAACAAAAATCGTATCCCGGTCTTCGCCGAGCCTCTAATAATGCAGGTCCTGGTAAGAGTCCCGGGTACTAATGGATAGCTCGCAATCTACTCAATGCCATGATCTCGGGCCAGGGCAGCCTCTGGGCCTGATCGACTTGCTGCTGTGGCCAGTTGTGTTGAATGGATGCGAGATTAGCTCTGGCTCAAGCCAGCGGCGAGTGTCGAATCATCTAGTACCTGCACTGGATCCCTGTGTTCGTTGAGCCTAGTGACCAGATGATGATGCTTGAAATCAGCATTTTGCGTCCATTTCGAGGGTGCCGATGACGGGAGCGCAGTTTGGGCTTCCTACTCTTTTTCATGGATAAGCTGAGCGGTAGGCTGAGTACTACTGTAATTTCCACCGTGCGAGGCCAGCGATGCGCGCAGTTCCAGGTGGCCCGGGGGGAATGGTATCAGTGTTGGCCTGTGGGAACCCTCGTAATGAAATTTCAAGTAGCCCGACTTGAGCTCTGACCACCTACAACTGTGGCAGTGACCGTAGATGTTGTGTCCAGCATCGCCGTTTGTCATACCGGAGTCTACCCGGGGCACTTCCAGTATTTCCGTAGGGCCATACGACTGAGACTTACCGGCCAAGAGGCCCGGGTCGAGGTCGTCGGGGTCGTGGAGGTAGGAGTGTCGGGAGGACGGCAAGTCGTTACTGCCTTTCCCACAATTGGCGACAGTATCGGTCGAACTATTGTCGAATTGAAGAGCTCTGAGGACCAACACCACTTGACAGGCATTCGCGCACCTTTTTTGGAAAAGAATGATCAATAGTTCATACAGAACATGCTAGGAGTCTGCGAGTTCGACCATTCTCTGGTATTGCGAAGCTTGTGCGCGGTTTTCTTCCCAAGTTGACAGAAGATCGCTGATCATCATCTTTGCTACTTCGTTGCTGTTCTTCTTCGACTGCTTGACCTTTGCGGCAGGATGAGGTGTAGAGGGCTGTGGCTGTGCAGCTGGTGTGTTCTGTGCCAAAGCTGTAGCTCCGGGTGATAATGCAACTAATGGAGGGCCAGCTGGCGTCGCTGCTTGAGGTTGGGCCATAGAGTTCTGGATGGCTCCTGGTTCTGTCGAAGAGTTGGCGGCAGACAGTTCTGCCAAGAAGTCTTCAGTTAGCTTGGCACTCATCGCATCGCCAGCATGATTGGGGGGATGGGCTGGAGAAACACGTCAGAATCATTTTCATGCGAACGAGCACTGAAGTGAACTCACCTTGTGCCTCTGCTTGGCGAATAGCGGCTGCTGTTGGAGTAGGCAGTGTGTGGCCGTTAGAGTGGCCCGGGTGTGGAGGCAGACCATTCGAACCTGGGCGTGGGGGCGCTAAGCCCGGACGCTGTGGTAGATTGGCCGGTGTCGGTGGCAGGATAGGAAGTGCATGCTGTTGGCGTGGCGCCCCACCGTAGGATGAGCTTTGAACAAAGCCATTGTTGATACCGTTGTGCACGGGTGGTGGGACGTAACCACCCTGGAACTGCGGTGGTGGCGCATGAGGATGGACTGGCAGATGTGGTGGCCATGGAGGTGGAGAGGCGCTGTTTACATAGCCTGGAGCCTGGGGGGCAAAGGTAGCGCTGCCTGGCCAACCCATCGGCGAGCCTGGATAGGTTTGCGCAAGAGCGCCATGGAATCCGGCGGGGGTTGGAGCCGGCTGACTGTTTTCACGTTTGATTTCAGGAGTGGCAGAACCATTCATGGGAACGCTGGTCGTGGGTGGTGTTGGGGTGGCAGCGGTCGGAAGAGTACCACCAGCAGCCAGTGCAGCCTTTTCTGCGGCCTTCTTGGCCTTGGCTGCAGCAATGCGAGCCTTGATGTCAGACAGCCCTTCTGTGAGCTGTTGTGTCTTGGAGACAGTAGCGGGCGCGTTGGCGTTGTCCTTGACTTCACCTGGGAGCGGGTTGCCGGTTTTGCGACGATGCTCTCGCTGCAGAGCCTGGTACTGCTGCGTCAGTGTTGCGACGCGTTGTTCCGCCACCGCTTCCGGAATGCCCACTGTGCCGAAAATCTCTTGGTTGGGATCGCGACGGCCCTCAATAGCATTATCGACTTCGTGGAGCTCTTCCTTATGCACCTGCTGCATGTGCACGCGCAGGCCGCCCGCCGTGTTGAGTCGCCGGTGGCAGTTGCCGACAATGCATTGGAAGTGCTTCGCTTTCTGATGTTCGTGGAGAACCTTGTCGTCACTGAAACTGCGATCGCAGTAGTAACACCATGGCGTCGCCAGCAGTTCCTCGAGCGACTGATATTCTCGCTTGCGCTTGGTACCTCCCACGATGCCTTCCATGCCGCTCATGGTGAGATGATGATGCGCGCACGCTGGTCACTAGTTATGATTGATGATTTTGGGGTCGCTTCGTCGTGGCAGTCGATGGCGGATGGCGGATGTCAGTGTCGGTGTCGGTGCGATGGAGGTGAATGTTGAGGTGGAGGCGGGAGCGAAGCTGGAAGAGCGAGGCACAGGGAGACGCTAGTCCACTTGTGGCAGGCCCGGACTTCTCCGTATTCCTTTGCAAGTTGGCAGCGGCACATTTTACAGGACTTGGTGCATGTCACCACCACCGATAATACCTGAGGCAATGTGCGGAACGAGAAATCCATGGACTCGACAAAATGTAGGCCTTATGGACGCATAAGTGAAGGTACAAAGTAGCAGGCGCAGGCTCTCTGCCTGAGGCACTCATAGAGGGCCCCACAGCACACGACCCAGGCCTGAATATGCGTTCGGCTTGTCGTTACTCCTCAGCAACCGTCACGCAAGAAGAGCACGCCAAATTTTGAGAACTACACAAGTATTGACAACTCTATAGTATTACGGCCAAGGCAAATTTCCAACTATATCGCGCCTTCGGAGGAGACAATGCCCAGATTCTTGGTGGCCACATCCCCGTCTTCAGCGTTTCCCATGATAATGAGAGGGTCAAGATCTACCTCACTCTTCCCTTGTCCGTGATAGTCGGACTACATTTTACCGGTACTACGTCCATGTCTGGAGCATCCACTGCCAGAACAGAAACACCGGTTCACACTTTGTGCGAGTTGTATATCGCGGTCTCTCTCCAGATGACAGACGGCGGGCTATTGCACGTCTGCCGGAACCACGCATAACTTCCATATCTTCGGATGTCAGTATCGATACTGATGAAACACTAGGGATCAAGCAGCCCTCACCAGATATGAGCCAAGTCAGATAGAAATAGCGGTGATGAAGCAAACTATGGCGACAGTCGAGAAGATGCCAAGGGAACAACCTGAGCAGCAGAAGGAGGAAAGTCGGAAACCAAGCGAGCAGCTGAAGGAAGAAAATCCAAAAAGAAATGGAGCAGGAAAAGGAGGAAAATAAGACGCTGATAGGGCAGAAGAGGGAGAAAGTCAGACGCAGATCGCGTTGCTGAAGAGATTGTTGGAAGGTGAGTGAATGAAAAAGAACTTCCAGTGCCGCAGCATAGCAGAGGTGCTGGGGAGCAGCGTGTTAATGTCCCAAGACGACCTTTCAACAGAGGAACAACATTATCGCCATCATTATCAAAATCATCAGTCTGTCGAACCAACGATACGATCCGAGGTCTGATGTCCTGTATTCGCTACGCATTTTGCGTGCCGATGAGATTACCGTAGCTACCACTTACAGCCTGTCCAAGAGCATCGTCGCCGCGACGTCGAGAAGACCCGGACATCGCTAAGAATACACCCACAGGTCCCACATGTTCAACCAGCGACAAGCCGACACGCCTTCTGCATGGTCAGTCGGGTCGTCGGAAACCTTGTACCCTGAACCCCAGAACTTTCAAGGATGCGGAGACATCGAGTGTCTCGAAACAATAAATGGCGACTTGCGAGCCTTCTGCACGAATTGCGTGTTCGTACGAATTCCACTTCTTGAAGAGTAGGTACGGAAGCAACACAATTGAATCCATCTCAATTCCTGCGGCAAGTGAACAGCGTTCACCTCTCACTCTCATGATGCTCCAATTGATATGTTCATTTTTAGCACTGTCCAACTTGGGAACATATCCAGATCCTAGGTCACATGCATTTAAGTTCAAAGATGGTATAACGCGGGGTTCGCACGCCATCCGCGCTAGTTCGACGGCCTTGCATGAGCTGGCCGACAATCTGCTTGTGAGGCCTTGGACATCGCTATCTTCGGCCAAGTTCAGCGACTCCTATTGGACAGAAGATGCGTCGACTGATGATGACATGAGCAGCACGTCGAGCTCGCAAGACAGGCCGACAATGAGCTGCTCGGGAAGTGGCTTCAGAGATCGTCTCTTTCGTATAATTCACATATCAGTATACTTCAATACCCTGCACCGCAGCGTGGCTAGGCTGGATCCTAGCACCCGGACGGATCAGCAGAGTTGCATTCTGATCGTTGTCATTATTATAAGAGTACCGCAGTGGTGGTGGTACTTTCTGCTCGCGCAGCTTCTCCACCACAAACATGCCTTCGACATATAGCTCTGCACCATTCTTGTCGCTGAAGCCCAATTCGGACTGTGGACGAGGGCAGACGCAACCAGGCAAGAGCTTCTCGAGCCTTAGCGGGGCTGCCACACCAAACAGCCACGTCAATGGTGTCAATGGTAATCATTCTTCGAACGGCTACTCGAACGGCTACTCGAATGGCTACACCAATGGCCACACCAATGGCCACGCCAATGGCTACACCAATGGCAATGGTGCAACCCCATCAAATGAGTCTTCCGACGACGAATTTCTGCGATTAGATGCCCCTCAACAAGACCTTCTCTTGCTCCATGGACCACGCCAAAAGTACAAGCTTGAGAAGAGCAGCAGCATTCCAGAACTTCAGGGCGAAAGAGAGATTCTGGTGCAGGTCCTCGCCATCGGCCTTAACCCTGTAGACTGGAAAGGAGCCGACTACGGATTCAGCCAGCCAAGCTACCCATGGGTCAATGGGCGCGACTTTGCAGGCATTGTGGTTAGAGCACCGCGAACGGGTAGCAGAGTGCAGCAAGGCGATGTTGTCTTTGGCCCATCAACCGACTATCGCGATGTGAGGAAAGCCGCATATCAGGAGTATGTTGTCACGACGGATTACAACGTTGCGAGAATCCCACAAGGGGTCAGTGTCAAGGAAGGTGCAGCACTGGGTGTGGCATTTGTTGCCGCTATTACTGCGCTTGGTATCAGCTTCGGATTGGATCTTTCGAATCTCAGAAACGCTCCTCGGGGCCCAGATCTACTCCAGATTACTCGCCAGCTGGACCCTCGCAATGTGCCAGAAGATATCAAGAATGAGATCTTCTCAGGTATTCCCGTCCATGAACGACCTCAGCCAGGCGAGTGGCTGGCTATCTGGGGAGCCAACAGCATGACCGGACAGATCGCCCTGCAGATTGCAAAGCACGCAGGACTCAAAGTTGCGTGTGTGGCCGATCTAGCACGAGGCGGACAACGGTTATCGGCACTCGGCGCAGACTTCATGGTCGACAAGTACGATAATGAACGCGCAATCGATATTCTGAAGGCGATCACTAGTGGCAACCTGCGATTCGGCATCGACTGCAATGGCGCAGATTCAGCAGCGGCGCTACAATCGGCCCTCACGCAGTCTGATACTGGACTCAAGTCGCATTTGCTTGGTTTGACAGGGTTGCCAAAGAGTGTCGGCAGAGGTGTCACACACCACAAGCTTCCTATCAAGATCTTCCACGAGGCACCCCATGTGGGCGAGGCCATTTCCGTCTGGCTGGAAGAACTGCTTGTTCACAAAAGTCTTCAGCTTCCAGAAGTCGAGATTGCACAAGGTGGTCTTGCTGGCATCAACGATGCCCTAGATCGTATGAGGACCGGCAAGATTGGCGGCAAGCGTGTCGTTGTCCCTGTTGGAGAAGAGAGCAAACCCACTCCCGGTACTGCTGTCAGTAATGGTGTTCTCCCTAATGGCATCGCTGCAACTGCGACAGAGAATCAGTCATTGGATTACGCAGACTCTCTGAACTCTGACCCAGACCGCGTTCGCTTCGCGTACTGGGTCCCGAACGTCTCTGGTGGTCTTGTGATCTCCAAGATCAAGCAGAACACGAGATGGGACCTCAAGAGTAACGTCATATATGCAAGGACTGCTGAGCGCGTGGGATTTGAGTACGCTCTATCGCAGATCCGGTTCATGGCTGGCTATGGCGCCGAAAATCAACACGAACCCGTAACTTTCTCGCAGGCTTTGCTTCATCACACCGAAAGGCTGAAGCTCATTGCCGCACTGCTACCAGGGCCATGGAATCCAGCTGTTGCTGCTAAGCAGATTGCGTCCATAGATCACTACAGTGAGGGACGTATCTGTGTGAATGTTGTGTCCGGATGGTTCAAGGCCGAGGTGAGCACTCTTGACTACTTCTCCTGCAATTGATTGTATTGACTTCTATGTGTACAGTTCACCTCGATCGGGCAGTGGTGGCTCGATCATGCTGAGCGATACCGCCGCTCCAAGGAGTTCATCACATGCCTCAAGGGGATCTGGACCAACGAGAAGTGGAACTTTTCGGGCGATTTCTACCAGTTTCATGATTACCCTCTGAAGCCGAAGCCTCTCAACCTGCCCGGTCGGCCATACCCGGAAATTTTCCAAGGTGGAAACTCTGACGATGCGAAAGAGAATGCAGGCAGTGTCTCCGACTATTACTTCATGAACGGTAACACCCTCGAAGGTTTCCAGGCACAGATCGCAGACGTGAAAGAGCGTGCAAAGAAGAACGGTCGCGAGGGAGAGTGTGGCTTTGCCCTTAATGCCTTCGTCATCTGCAGGGACACGGAAGAGGAGGCCATACGTGTGCTGCAGGAGATCCAGGGCAAAGCTGATGCTGAAGCCGTGGAAGGATTCCGACAACAAGTGCAGAATGCTGGTTCCTCGACAGGCAACAAATCTGGCATGTGGGCCAACAGCAAATTCGAAGATCTGGTGCAATACAATGACGGATTCAAGACAAAGCTCATTGGAACCAAGGAGCAGATTGCCGACCGTATTGTGCTGTTGAAGAGCTTGGGCGTCAATATCATCCTTACGGCATTCCTGCATTACGATGAGGAGATTGAGCATTTTGGTCGAGAAGTCCTGCCACTGGTCCGAGAATTGGAAAAGCAAGGTCGTGGTAAGGATACCGAGGACGAGATCAGGCGAACGGGCGATGTGTACAGGGCAAGAGACAAGAAGTAAGCGAGACCGATTCTCCTTGCTACTGCGGTGTCGTGTTTCAGCATTGCTATGCAATAGAATTATGGCTTGTCGAGCTTGCTCGCATACAAAAGCTTTGTTGTCGTTCTTGGAGTCTTAGTCTAATTTGAACGTGATACCATAGTGCTTCAATTGATAGTAATGTTCTGTCCAGCGCCGTCTCCACGAACCAGACCAAAATCACAGTGGTTGCAGAGGCAGAGGAAGCAGACAGCAAGAATGGAGTACAGCTCCATGCCATGACCGCAGAGTTAGAGGAACAGTATAGTGATGAGCAGGAGAAGACTTCGCAGAACGAGAGTGAAGTTCTCACGCCACCAGGTCATCCGTTGCTCCAAGACCACCAGGAGGCACACGTACGAGCGCAGGAGTCACCCGCCCAGTCCGAGGATCGATCATTTGCGAATGAGGAATCCTCCTCGTCTTGCAGTGCCCAATTGACGGATCAAGGGAAACTTTCAACAAAATTGATGACAACAGCTGACCTATACACTGCCTACTCGGTGTGCCAGAGGGAACCGTTTTCAGAATTCGCAGACTCATTACAAGGCCACGAAATGCAACCTCATCCCCATCCTCGCCCCCAACCCGAGATATTCACAGCTGAAACCATTCTAGAGGAAAACATACCACAGCAAAAAATCCTATATATCCCAAGCAATTCCAGCGCAGGTCCACTACGAGGAATCGATGGCAATATTGACTCTAGAACCAATTCTCCACTGCTCTCACCTGCTGGGAGTTCTATCGCCGAGGACGAAGACCAGGCCAAGGAATGCTCTGCAGCTGCAGCGTTCATTGCAGGTGAAGTGGGGAATTTCAATACTACAGAATCGTCGACGACGACGTCAGTTTCGATGGATACTGGAGTCAGCTCTGAGAGGTCTTCTACTACTGCTATCACTGCGACAGAAGCTAAGTCGCAGCGGTATAGTGATAAACATGGGCTATTGAAGAAGATGAGGAATAGCTTAAGGAAGAGCAGGTAGTAAGAACAGCTCCTGACTGGCCTCCATACCCACGATGTCCACGCTATGGACTGTTGACACAGAACAATGAAAAAAGGAAAGGACCTAATCTCAATCTGGCCACTTCGCTTTGTACTCTGACTATTGGGATTTTACTCTCTTTGTTTCCAAGGTCTCTTTCCTTTGCCCACCTGGCTTGCACGTGGCCCCTCCCCCCTTTCTACTCCTATTTTGAGCGAACTTCTGGGGAACAATGCCGGTGCGTAAAGGGTATATATCTTGATCTCCTCGTGGCAAGCCTCTCAAACCCATAGTCCCATTTTTCCAAACATTTTCTTCTGTATATTATTTTTTTCCGCTCTATCCTATAGGCCTGGAGCCAATACCAGTCATTATATACACACAGATCCAAACTGATAAGAACTTACCCTATACACTCTTTAAACCAAAGATACACGCATTATAGCATCAACAACTAGATCGAATTTTCTAGAAGCCACTCTTTTCGACAATGTATACTACTTCAACTATAATCCTCTCTCTGCTCCAACTGCTCATAGCACAGCCTACATCAGCAGCACCTCTAAGCAGCCCCAGTAATAATAATAATAATCAAAATAATAACACCACCACTCTCAACACCCGCACCGACCCCAACACCTTCCAAATCCAAATCCACAACAACTGTCCCTTTCCCAAACAATTCGCCCTCTACCAAATCACCTCCTCCTTCGCCATGCTCGAAAAATCCTCTCCCATCAACATCCCCTCCAAAGCCTCCTCCACCATCTCCGCCCCCTACCTCGAAACCGGCATGCGTCTCTCGGGCCACGCCGAATGGGGCGCATCCCGCCAATGGAACGCGCAAGCACTTTTCGAATTCGGCTACTCGGATATTACGTATGCGGGTCAGAGATTGCAAGGAACGGCATATGATGCTTCTGTCATGACGGGATCGGATGCGGATATTGGAATTGGAATTTATCCTTTGCCGAATGGGAAAGGGAGTGCGAAGAGTTGTGTTAGTAAGACTTGTTTTCCGTGGGATTGTCCTGCGGAGCAGGGGTGGACGGATCCGAAGCAGGTGGAGTTGGGTTCGCCGGCGGATACGGTTTGTTATAAGGGGAAAATGGATTTTAAGGTGGTGTTTTGTCCTTGAGAGAGAGAGAGGGACTGTTAGCGGTGATTTAATTCTTCTTTTTATACTTGTATTTGACCTCGAGTCTTCCTGATCTTGATCTAGTATCTCCCTGTGGACTTTTTTTCGCAAGGTATGTAGTTGTTCGCCACGAGGAGAGTAGAACAATCACAACGTCAACGACAACGTGGAGTATTCCATCCGAACTGTAAAATTCATCTCTCATCCCGCCTTTCGCTTCACTTTAAACTTTTGCGCGTGCCGTGGTTGCTTTGCTGGTCTATGCTGTGGTTGTTTTGACAGATCGACGTTCATCCACTAGCGGCCGACAATATCCCGCCAATGCTCTCCTTCGTCAGGCCAGCCAGACCGGGTAAGGGGGCGGTTCGGGGAAAAGGAACAATTTTGAGTGGGAAGAGTGAGAGAAACAATCTACCGCCAACCGCCACTAGAATGTATATCGACTGAAAGGGACATTTTCGATGTCTGATAGGGGCGGCTTAGGGTGTCTGATGAGGGGTTGCGGTGCACTAGGCAAGACGGATAAAGGGGCTAAGCCCGACGGGTCTGTCGGGCCGGCCAGTCGGCACGCTACAGGTCGGCCCGAACCCTTATCCAACCCGGACGCCAAGCGCTACGGCGGCCCCCCGCCACAAAGGATGAATCCATCACGACAAGAGACCATCAAAATGACTTCTGGAGATGAAGCAACCCAAATGTAGCGAATCAGCTCAAACTTCAAGCATATAACAACGAAAATGGCGTCAAGTGACAAAGAACCAAGCGACTACCTATGGCAGATCGAAGAGCTTCTCCTATTAGACCCGAAACAAGGAGAGCAATAGCAATGGCCGCAGTGAGTTCAACAGTTGAAAGCAGCCGACGACGAACTGACACTGTATCTGGCTCCGGCTACGAATCCCTTCTGACCCAGATAGTAATGAAATGTGCAGCGAGTACGCAAGAACAGAGAAGTAGCAGGGCATGCATCATATAAAGACTTTCAAGAGATTCCAACATCGGGAGACTCTATCATATTCGCATCAAGTATGCTTTTCTTCCCCTCCCGTTTTATGGCTAGCAGGCGTGAGCCAACGATTCAAATCGCCCAAATCGCCGTGGAAGAGTTCCCAGTCAGCAAAAATTGCATCACTTGGGGGAGCCTGATGCTTTTCGTATGCTTGAAACATCTCTGGCATTGCATGTTTCTGCGCCCAATCGAGCACAGATGCGTAGCTGACGCACTGATGGGGACGTGCAAAGTCGGGGAGATTGTTGCCTTTTACCTGTGGCGATGGCGATGTTGTCAGAAAGAACGACCGGCCAGGAGTGTGTATGAGAGAGAGTGAGAGAGAGTGTGTGTGAGTGAGGGAGAGGGAGAGAGAGAGAGAGAGAGAGGGAGAGAGCGAGAGAGAGAGAGAGAGAGAGAGAGAGAGAGAGAGAGAGAGAGAGAGAGAGAGAGAGAGAGAGAGAGAGAGA
>NW_016017385.1:824340-840155 GCF_000320565.1 Sphaerulina musiva SO2202
GAGAGAGAGAGAGAGAGAGAGAGAGAGAAAGACTTACCGCGACCCATTTCCACCCGAGGATGCCAATATCGGCGCGACATGTCAGTACCTGTCGAATCTGTTGTTTCAACGTTAGTCTTAGGGAGTATCCATTGCCCAGACGGCCGGGTAAATTTACCATGTCAAGACAGTGGCTGGTATGCGCATCTTCGATACCAGGCTGTTGAACTGTCTCAGCTGCTACTCGCACAATCTCGTTGACAGAAATGGGTAACTGACATTGGCGAAAGTCGCCCAGTTCTCTTTATACCACTCACGATTCATGAAGAGTTTCCTGCGCAACGCATCCTACATCAATTTCAGCAGCTGAAACGCAACACTTCTGGTGTCCTTCTTACAAGACAGTGAAGGTGGTGTATGGCCTCTAACATCACTGGAAACCCCTCCGATACCGGTCCTGGCATATCTTTGAAGACGACATTTGTACGTGGATCCAAGCCGTACGGGGCGCCTTGGTCGATGGGAATCATGAAAAAGTGATCTGCGTCGATTGTCAGCACTGACACTTGTAGCATTTCTATGAATCATGGCTGCCTGCTTTTTACGCCCGCCTTCTCGTCCCAGAGCTTGTCTACTCGACCCAGAGATGGGTGCTCATTCCAAACGCTCGGAGTAAAATTCCACGGTCGAAATATCTCAGTCTTCACCGTCCGATCGATTTCCAGCAATGGGGAACCTGCTGGCAAACGTCTGTCGAGCAGCAGACGACCTTTCATGTGCTGACATTGACCGTCATTCAGCTTCCTGAGCACTACGGCTGTCGAACCACTGGACAG
This sequence comes from Sphaerulina musiva SO2202, assembly GCF_000320565.1. NCBI lineage: Eukaryota > Fungi > Ascomycota > Dothideomycetes > Mycosphaerellales > Mycosphaerellaceae > Sphaerulina > Sphaerulina musiva. The sequence continues at coordinate 825,156 of NW_016017385.1, forward strand.
AAGCGCTGCTAAAATGCTTGTAATGATGCAAACTAGCCATGATGGTCGTCTCCTATTACGTGGCTCTAACTGCCAGTGTGTATAGGAGGTTTCGGGCGCTCGAGGCGAATCCAAGAATGGATACGATTCCTCTTCCGAGCCCACTGATGTTTTCCCGTCACTTTCGTCCAAGCCTTCAAGTGTGGGTCTTTCCAGATTCGAAACCATGCTGTTACGGAACGGGATTCTGATGGACGAAGCGGACATGTTTGAAATGGGAGCTTTGGTTAATAGACAAGATGCAGACGGAGAAAGAAGATACAGACAGAGATGAGCGAAGGAGATGGAAAGAAAAGAAGCAGACAGAAGCAAGCATCCTTCACGAGGCTCGCTACCTTGATTGTGAAGCTCTGTCATCCCTCCTAGGAACATACAGCAATGCCAACCGAAACATCCGCACGGTACCTTAACTTGATAAGCTGGGGGTATCCGACAAATACACGAATCATTTTTAACAGTAGAAGCACGTTTACAGGCAAGTTTACAATCATTCGCTACTTCGATTTTGACCTTCTACCATCCCGACTAGGAACGGCGAGAAATCCCTACTAGTAACGGGAAGAAAATCTGTACTGGAAGCTACCGCTCCCCCGTAAAGACTACAGACTACAGACTGCGCGATAGCTATGCTCTAGTGATTTGAGGAACCATGCGACGAACACGTGAATGGTTGAGGGATCATTGTAACGCGTCTACAGCCCACAGGCAGGTTTCTTGCAGCAAGCATCTCGATAGCTCGGATCAATCACACAAGTCAATATGCAAACAACCCTCGCTTGGCTAGGAACTGTCGCTGCGTTAGTGTGTCTAGAGAATAGTCACGAATCATCTCTAGTCTTTGGAGCACGCGGCGGAACCTGCAACACAATTGTATCACAAGTACTCTCTGCTGGTTGCTATACATGGCTTCGTTTCCACTGCATCAATCGGCCCGTAGGAAGCTAGTATCATCAAACAGCGTTCGATATACGCCTACGAGTGCTTGGGCCAGGAGATCTCGTTGGGCTCGATGCCGATTGTGTTGTTGGATGCAACGCAGCTGAGAATAACGTTACTTGCCGAGCCATCGTCGAACAGCATTCGATGTACCACTCCCAACATACTCGTACTGGTATGTCTCGTTAGACTCGATACTTGCAAGATACGTCGTTGAGGGGGGCAGGGAAGCTAAGTATTCAAAGTTCCTTGCCGACGTACTTATATAAACCACTCGTTTCCCCCCAATGTAAGAGTCCTCGAGCAGACAAGCAGACAACACACGCCGACGACGACTCTTCTTTCGCCTCACAAAAAAAAGTCCAAGTTGCAATCGAACGAGATCCTCCTCTCTTCACCAAAACAAGAACACACAATGAAGGCCTTCATTCTCACCACACTGGCTCTTCTCAGCGCCTTTGTCCAGGCTGCTCCGTACGAAAGTAAATTTCATCAATAAAATACCCTCACTTTCTGCTGATTGTGATTCTAACGATTTTTGTTTTTCCTTTCTTTCTTTCGCTAGAACGCGCACCTGTCGACCTCGATCTTCAAGATTCTGAGAAGCGCTCGCCTGATTCTCAGCACGACTACGACTTTTACTACGCTGGAGGACCTGCTGTCGATTCCGAGAAGCGCTCGCCTAATGCTCAGCACGACTACGACTTTTACTACGCTGGCGGACCTGCTGTCGATTCCGAGAAGCGCTCGCCTGAGGCTCAGCACGACTACGACTTTTACTATGCTGGCGGACCTGCTGTCGATTCTGAGACGAAGTGATGGGGCTGTGTGCATCAAGTTTGATGCCGAATAGTGGTGCGGGAGAGATGGTTGGTGCTGTTCGCCTGTTATGCATAACCTAGCAGTGCGAGGGAGACATGTATTCAAAGTCCTCAACGACGTTTGAAATCTCGGGATGTAGAATTTCATCATTGGAATGACAGCAAAGTGATTTTTCCCCTTGCATTCATGTCTTTCTTTATGTCTACAATATACTACCTGGTTTTGACACGAACTAAGCGAAGAGTTGGTACACCAAGTCAGCCGTCTATGCTTTGTGTTAGGGCCAGATCTAGCCGAAGGCACAGCGTTAGTATGAAGGGATAGGGGCGTTCCGTAAGAGCAGGGTCGAGAAGAGTCTGCCAGAGCCCTTGCTACACGCAGGATGTATAGGTAACTCTACAGAAATGGTAGTAAGTAGTATAGTACTACAGTCTACAGCTTCGTAGGCTGTTTATTATCCTACCTAGTAAAGCTAAAAGTTTAGGGACAAGGGAGTGAAGATCGACCGCTACCTATAGCCGAAAGTCTTTGTAGCTACCACGTGGACCAAGTACTATATGATGATAGGACTGTAGTGTTTTAAACTCTTACAACTATCCACATCAACTCAGGGGTATAAAGCTTCTACAACAATTGCCGAAATAGGAAATTCGGAACATTCTCCGGACAAAGTGCATGTTCGAGATCGAGACTACACCTCCTTTCCACCTTTCACGCTTTCTAGGGGGACCTCCCCCGGAAAACATCGTTTAGATACTTTAGAGCTTCCCTACACAGCGGTCAACTTGCAGCCTGTATTGCTTCCGTGGTTACTTGCCATCAAACCATCAATAACACGTGCATTCAACAATTCCTTTGCAGTTTTCAACGACTTCCCTCGAGCGAGGGGAGAGCTCGATTCTTGCAAGAAACACCGACAACGACTCCGACAACGACTCCGACAACGACTCCGACTACGGGGAAATGGAATCCCCAGCGGCAGGCCCTCGCTTTTCCAATGTCTCCATCTTCGTCCTTCTTGCTTGGCCTAGTGATTTCCTTCTGCAAAGATACCTTAGCGCGCGATGGAGAAATCAAACGGATCTTCTGGCTCGGAAGAGAGCTTAGCGTTGATTGAAGAATGTTATACTGAACAACAACAACAACAACAACAACAACAACAACAACAACAACAACAACAACAACAACACCAACAACGACGACGACAACAACAACTGCTCCTCGACTCCCAATGGCAATCATCGTCTCCATACAACCTGCACGTTCTGCATCTCGTTGCTCTATATACGATCGTCTGCATACTTCTTTTCCTCGTATATCGCCAGCATACCAATCCTTATGATCCTGGATTGGGAATCTACTGTACCTCGAGACCTCATACTTACGCTTCAGAAAAGTCGCTCGCTAACACAACGTTCTAGCCCCTCTTAATCACTTAGTCGAATACAACGGGAAAATTACAAGAATGCGCAAGGGTCTCGATGATGATTTAGGTCCCTACAGTGGAAAACCAGATGATGAACTAGATCGATTATGGACAGATCTTTATGAAGGCATTTAAAAAACACCCATCCCATCCACCCCTCCTCTTCCGCGCGCTATGCAGGCAAAAGAAAAAAGGATAGAGGAGAAGACGCTAACAATTGTTTCGGCAACAGAAGTGGAAAGCATCCATATTCCACAAAACGAAGCTCAGAATTTATATGATTCCTCTGTTCCTATCTGGAATATGACGGGGGAATATATGATTGGTGTGGAAGTTTTTCACCAACTTCATTGCCTCGTAAGTTCCCTTGTAAAATATCTCCGAATCCTCTCCACACATTATTTCCAACGGGTGGTTCAGGACTATATCATGATGATTAGATTTGAGATTGTTAACAACTAGAGGGGGGGGGGGGGAGGGGGCGCGGGGGACTGTGTCTCCTTTTCTTTCTTTTTTTCTTTTCAGGACATAATTCGCAAAGCCGCATGGCCCGAACGCTACAATCATACCTTTTTCTTCCCCAATGGAACTCGAGATGATTTTTTCACAAGACATTTTGGTGAGTGTCCCCACAGAAGAAGAAAGAATGGTTTACTCCAACCATTACAATTGCATGCAATGCATGCTTTGGTCCGGGGCAAAAAAAAACTAATTCTTTTGATTTTTTTCATCTTCTTTCTTTCCTCGTTGTACTAGGACACTGCGTAGAAAATCTTCGAGCAGCAATTATTTGCCACTCCGACGTCACTCCGGTGACATTTCACTGGAATCGAAGAATGCAATCGGTTGTGCAGAAATTGGAAACGCCGCACAAATGTAGAAATTTTGAGAAAATTCGTCGCTGGGCGGGCGAGAGAAGGGTGCCATTTGATGATCGCCATTATCCTTTTGTGTGGGTTACAGAGCAGGAATCGGGGGCTGTAGTATGATGTGCAGAGTGAGAAAAAAAGAACAAAAAAAAAGGGGGGTTGGTCTGTAGGGAAGACAGTGCTTGTAGTGGGTGATGGGATGTTTGGCGGCTGCATATATCGTCGAGATGAGAAGATCGGAGCAGGAGGAGGAGGAGTTTTGTTGTGGTAATTTTCCATTTGTATGCAGATCTAAGCAGGATTTCACAAATGAAAGTCGGAGTGAGTGCCAGTTTGTAGTAGCGGCTCCTCGTCTCATTACGCAGTATCCATCGTACGATGCTGGAAGTCTATAGCATGTTGAGGTTGACGCAGATTCATTCCAATCGGCCTTTGGAAGTGAAGAAAGTGAAGAAAGTGAAGAAAAGGGGAAGAAAAGGGGTTTCGCAATTTTTACATCTCACTCCATTTTGTTATAACTGCCCACTCTGCCCCATTCATCCCAGACCAGAAAATCTCTCATGACCGGGCTGGAGTTGATCAAAATAATGATCCAACGAAAGGCCCGAAAGATCAGTCGCCCTCTTCGATTCCGTAAAAGCTTTCAACGCATCCCACGACCTACACATATGCGTATTGCCCCAACCATTATCCTGAGCGACATCCTCAGCGTGGTGATGCACGCTTTCAATCGTGGGGTCAGCAGCGCACATGATGCCTTGTCGGATATAATCAAAGCAATGCTCGAGATGTTTAGTAAGATTGAATTCGTTGGGGAATTGCGACATTTGAGGGGCGATTCCTGGGTCGAGGAGAAGACGGTACAATGCTGTTCGTAACATGGCGAGACAGTGGAGTTGATGGAAGCCGGAAATTGCATAGACTGAGTAGCCCTTTTGGCTAGAGATGTGTTTTCCACGACCGAGACCGTAGCTTTGGGCTTCTTCGTTTGTGAATTTGATGTGGCCTAGGCCGGCTGTTGGGTAGAAAGGTTAGTAGTGAACTTTCACGTTTTCTGTTCTAACACTTTTCTGCAGCAGCAGCAAGAATGAGTGTATACATACTTGGCATGAGCTCATTCCACGCAGCATCAGCTTCGGGTGAATTTGTAGAGAATCTATCGTCTCCTTGCCATTCCACGATAAGATTGGGTTGATTACGTAGATCTAGATGAACACGATGGTCAGTCAAGTCTTATAGACAAATATCCGATCATTCGTAGTAGTAGCAATAGTAGTAGTAGTAACCCCTACAATTTGGATATACTTGAGACCAGCTAGGCAGTCCCCAAGTCTGCAGGACACGCGTCGTAGACCACATGTACGCACAAGCTGCGACAATGAAAAGAAGTTTCGACAATCTCCACGCAGAAATCTTCCATTGTCTGTCTTGCTGCTGCTGCTGCTTTCTCTCGGCGTCTTGCATGCTCTCACTGTCGATGATGAAGTATGTTCCTTTGCTTCGGTCGATATGGAACCACTTCTTCGGAAGGGCACTCATTATACGCTCTCGGAAGGCCATTTGTATCGATTGATGAGGATGGATCAATAGCGTTACGACACAATGAGTAAAGTGAATGAGATTGTTGAAGGGAGTTTGATGCGATATCAATGGAAACGGGAAATCTTGGGATCTTACCGTTACGATACACGTGGGAAGATGATTGGCTAGGTAGGTGGTGTGGTGATGAGTTGGGGAGTGAGAGAAGACAATGATGATGATTCAAGGCTCATGCTACCCTACCTGGTACCTTACCTAGGTACCTAGGGATATACATATGACTTTGCCCCGCTTTCAAAGTGCTGGTAAACCTTCTGTACGCATTACATCTTTTCTGCTGGGGGTCACTGTCGCCCTCTGGCCAACATACCTAGCCTATCGGTCCGAGACCAGTTCTAACGGGAACATTCTTCTATAGGTACGATTAGATTTTGAAACTACAGAAACTGCGCTTCTTCGCTAGGTACTGTTGCTTTCGATCGCTGAACCTACTCGGAATTGTTCCTACCGTGATATCTATATCGATTTCGCCGACGATGATGACTGCTTCGAGAATGCCGAGGACCATTTGCGTGATATGTTTTTGGAGCGGCTTCTCACCTGGAACATCGAGCTGTCGCCCGCGACCTGGGCTTTGTCCTGCCCCTGTTTGTAGACGCCATCGGTCTTGCTTGCAAAAGGGGTCAGGGAGCGTAGAGCCTCAAGAGTCCCTTCGGCCGTCCGCTGGACGTTCGAGGTCAATGTGAGTGCTCTTGATCTCTTCAGGCGTTGCTGACACAAACTCGCCCGTCCAGGTATATTCGTCCTAGATGGGTTTATTGTCTTTGTCAGCAGGTTCTGTGCTAGTAGTCTTGAAAGTTCCCCGAGAATAAGAATAAGGCATCCTCCGTGTCAAGACTTTCCACGACCACGTCGAAAGTGTATCCCGTCAATCCCCGCATCGTTCATTCAATTTTGGAGTACTTGAGTCTTGTTGAAATCTGAGTCACACACAGTATAGCGATGATGGGGAGGACGACGTATATTTCCTTTTTTCCTTTTTTTTTCTTCTTTTTCAATGCATCGTGTTTCATTTTCTCTTTCGGAATCTGGGCTGTATGTTACGCATTCAATTTTGGGTATATCTTGCACGAAGCATATCGCTTTTGTGTGTGTGTGTGTGTGTGTGGGGTGGGGAAGAGTACATGACGCGGGCAATATTTTTGTCCGCCCACTATCGGTATCACAGTTCCATCAACGCCGTCGCTAAAGTCATACCAAATCATATCGCTTTCTTCGCGTTTTTATCAAGGCCGACATTCGCTGCTGGCCCTTTGTTCCTGGTTGATCATTTCATCCATTCCTGGTTTGTAAAAAAGCACGTCGACTTCAATCCTGCAGCCAAGCATCAAAATAAACACAAGTTTGAGGGTTGACAGGCCCACCGTCTCTGCAGACATCAAAGACTGGACATCTCCCACAAGGCGCCTGCGTCAGCCCGGTCCCCACAGCATCCTCTTCAATGTCGAAAGTCTGACCGGGCTGTCTGAAAGTGACACCTCTCCTCGTCCGATAGCCCCAATTCCCGTCTTCGACATTCCAAACTTTCTCCAGCTTGTCATCCCACACCAATACGTCAAGACAGCCTTGAACTTCCTGTACAGTGAGCGAGGCAGACTTGGTAGCTTTAATGGCATCCGACGAAGTCAAGAAGATGTGAATCTTCTCAGCTGTAGGATATGACTCTGTTCCGGCGCGGTAGGTAAGTTGCGCAAAGTCAGTTTCCGGATCAAACTTGTGCGACCTCTGATAGCGAGGTTTCACAGACAATTCCTCGATGTCCGTAGCCGGTCTTTTCCTCTTCTGTCCTGTTACAGCAATTTCATTCGCTGGTTCTTCAATCACGATCGCGTCCTCCCTCAGCGTGATCTCCTTTTTATTGCTCGACTTTCTTCGGTGTCTCTTCCTCTCGCCTTCTGCCCAACTCTGCGATCTCACCCAAAAGACAATAAGATTGAGCAATTCGTCGCGAAATGACTCATCTAAATCGCCCGCATCGAAGAACGAGTTGCCAGTGACATCCTCGCTAGGAACCAGGTGAAAGAGCATGAACACTCTCTGCGCCGGAGCCTTGATACTTTTCACGGGCTTAATCAACCTCTGACTCTCCAGCGTCTTGGTGATCTTGGCTACCACTGGCTGAGCAATCCCATTCAGCTTGTTCTTGATCGACTTGAGCCATATTCCCGTGGTATGGCTCGCCTCAATGACCTCGTATACCATCCGTTCATCCTTATCCAGCGCCTTGATCGCTTTAGCAGCTTCTCGTGGGCGAACCGACCAACCCAGGCCTCTGTCTGCGGTTTTCAGCGTACGGAAGAGATGCTGCCCAGTCAGGTATTTGATGAGTGGGAGCATGTCCTTTTTATCCGTCACGGACTCGGGCGCGATTTCGAAGAGCTCCTGCTGCGTGAAGACGACAGTGAAGCCGCCTTTCTCGTCCTGAGACTGCGACATGACCGTCTTGTACAGCTCCTCTGCCGCGGCAGCAGCTGGATTGACGGGAGTCTTGTCGGCCATGCTGAAGAAGGTAGTCGGAGTGATATTGGTGCGGCGTGCACAGGAGCGGTGGTGTTATCGGGTGATCATGGACGTGGTGGTGGGTACAGTGGGAAGAGGAGACAGGTTATGTAGAAGAAAAGTGAAAGTGGGGAGGATTGCATGTGAAGAAGACAGTACATTAAGCTTTTGCGGGCCGAGACCCACTGGGATCGCCGGCTAATAGACGACATCTGTTTCCTGCACTTGCACCCGCCAGTTCATAACTCCCTTCTCTGCTCCTTCACTACCTGTATATCCACTGCCGCCATGCATTTTGTTCTCCTGATTCACTGCGCTGCGTCCTATACCATTTCCCGCAACAATGGCATTGTGATTATCGTTGTGATTGTTATTGTGGTAGCCATCGCCATTATCCCCAGCCGTCCCGGTTCCTCTGCTCCACGATCCATCCAGAGCCTGCAGTTGTCCTGAAAAATTCTGCTTCTGCATCGCCAAAAAGCCGATGGCCTCCTCGCGCGTCTTTCTGGTGTCTTCCCGCTGTTGCTGCGATGCTCGATGGGATGTGGCGATTTGTTCTGCTGATGCTCTGGTATAGATTTCGTATTGTTTGTCGAGATCGTCTCCGAGACGCTTACGACCTTTGTCGGGTAGCATGTAGTAGAATGGCATGCTGATGGAGATAGGACATGCTCAGTGATGGAGATGGGATGGAAACTTGTATTGGGGTTCGGATGTTTGCTGCGGGACTGGGATATGTCCGAGGAGTTCATGGGTAAGGTACCAACAGAACTGTTAAGAGATGGGATTTCGCGGAGTGTTTATCTTGGCGTCCTGATCAGGTAAGTTCCTGTAACCTTCCCCATCTTACTACCTTATTGAAAGGTATTTGTCATTCGAGGCAGTACAGATGCGTCGAACTGCAACGAAATTCTGTTCCAACAGCGCAGTCGCTGTGGTCAAGGCAGAAGCCACTCGTGGTTCAGCAACATGCGCCTACGACACCTCCCATCTTGTACAACTCTACCCTCATAGCCAGCACTCCTACTGTAATCCTCCATTCAAGCTCTGCAGCGACTCGTTCGTACTCGTCCGGTCGTAGTTCTCATGCGCTGCTCAGTCGTTAGCCAAGCGCCCGAGACGAGGACCCATCGTTGGAAGCGGAGAGCTCACTCACGCTTTCCTATGCCCTGAAGACGCGGGTCTGGGAAACTCTCTCCCGGAACACCATCTCTCTTATTCTTGGCTTTCTTCGCAAGCTTGGCGATGCTTGAGCCCGCCTTGGAGATGCCGTTGGTCACTGCTTGCCAGGTCATGACCGCCCTGTCGAACGCGTCTGGCTGGCGATTCTGAGCTTTGAGTAAGTTGGCGTAAGGAGTGCCGCTCTCCTCAGGCTTCTGGGGAGCGTCGCTCGCAGGTTTGGAGATGGCCGGTGCCATGTTCGAGAGCGTTAAAACGAGAAGACCGAACTGATAAACAGACAGACTTGCGTTCGCCTAGTGCAAGTGACTACTCGAGGCGTTGTACTGAAAGCGCAGAGATAGTAATACGTTTACAGCCTACAAGCTCGATAATACTACCTACGCGCGTTGCTATCTTCACTCGCGACTCTATTCTTCACACAATTTGCCTCGGCGGTGAAAAAGCATCGAAAGAGGCGTATGTATAGCTCTATAAAACACAATACTTTTTTACTTACAATAGATAAGAGCTTGCCATTGACACCATTGACAGACCTACACTACACTCTAGCGAGAAAAGCGCAGCATTGTCGTCGCCTTGTGTTGTTGTCACTCGCATGACAAGGCAAACGAGTGTTACTGACCCCAAATAATGTCGATCAAGGTAACTGCGTCAAGTGAGGTAGAAGACCTGCTCTATTCTCTTTGAGGGATGGAATTTGCCCAAAACAAATAAAATCCGACATTCCTACAACTTTATTCAGCCGAACCATAGATAGGTAGCTATGTACTAGACCCCGCTTGCCATGTATTGTCGTTCAGCAAGTCAGTTTTCGGATGAGCCTATTCCATGGATATTGACCGGACATAGCCGCCCTCAAAGAATAGTTAGGTAGCCCCATAAAGTCTCAAGTGACCTACCGACTGGAGCGCTGGAGAGAACATGCATCAAGAAGAAGATTGATTTTTTTATTTCATAAGTAGTAGTAGTAGTAGTAGTTTATCAAGTCCAACATAATAGACATATCCTATACTTGGTGGCCGTCACTACTCTTCTCCTTCTCCTTCCCTTCATTTCCTTCCCGCCAACCAAACCCCACTTTGCATCCCACCCCCTTCCCTTCCCTCCCAATCCCAAATCCCCTTCAAATCACATACCGATACAACGGACTCCGATCCCCCATTTCCAACAACTGCTGTTCAGTATACTGCTCCTTAATCTCCTCCACAGACATTCGATCTCTCTGGGCATTCGTCCTCTGCAGAACAGTTTTCAAAATCAGCGCCGACAAAATTCCCGTCAAGAGAACTGCCAAACTGAAGCCGAATCCCAATTCATATCGAGGGGCTTGTTTGGCTAAATAAATGTTTGCGCCAATGGCACCGCCGAAATTTGCAATGGTTGTCATTAATGCCATTCCGATGGCGCGCCGCCATGAGGGGGCGAGATTGTTGGCTACCCAGGCTACGACGGCGTTGACGCCGCAGGATACTGTTGGGGTGGGTGGTGTTAGAGAGGGGGGGATTACTGCTTGCTTGAGGTGGATGGATGGAAAGAGGGGGAGGGGGAGGGGGAGGGAAAAAAGTGCTTACAGCCTGTGGGGATGAGATAGAGAAAACCGTAGGTGAGACCGGGGTATCGAGGGTGAGGAATGGCAAGGAGAGCGACAAAGGCGATGGCTGCGAGAGAGTAGGGGAAAACGACGAATTTCCATCGAGTTTGACAACCGTCGGCGTAGATGGATACTCCCAATGTGGCGGCACATGCCAACAGATAGACGGGTACGGTCAGGAGTTGTGCTTCCCAGGTTTTGTAGCCGAGTTCTTTGATGATGGTGGGAGAGAAGAAGCTGAAGGCGTAGAAAGGAATGGACTGGCCACACACGATGAGTCCCGCGAGCCAAAGTTTCCAATCCAAGATGGTGTTGATGAAATATGTCCATTCGAAATCTTCGCCCGCGTTGATGACTTTGCCTTCTTTTGTACCGGCATCCTGCTGCAGACGGCGATGAATGACGTCTTTTTCATAGTCGTTCAGGAATTTGCTGGATTCTGGCGAGTTGGGAAGAAGCCAATAAGTGGAGATACCGATGAGGGCGGTCATGATGCCTTCGAGGATGAAGCTGTGCAGAACAATCCATGCGTTAGTTGTGAATGGAACATCGACGAGAATTCGACCAGCGTGAATGCACACTACTCACATCCATCGCCACCCTTCATAGTTCCCAACGCCGTCCATCTGCTCAATGCCATATGCCAGTAATCCAGAGAAGGCTCCCGCAAGAGTCGCCGAGCACCAAAACAGTGCAACACGGAATTGGTACTCGAATCTGCAGTACCACAGCGTCAGGAGGTAACTTGCCGCGGGGAAGAAACCACTTTCGAAGAGACCCAGTAAGAGCCGACAGGCGTAGAGTTGTTCCTTGGTTTGCACCCAGCCATGGCACATCATGGCAATTCCCCAGGACGTCATCAAAAACGCCATCCACGTCGCCGGTCGGACTTTTTTCAGCATGATGTTGGAAGGAATCATGAAACTGGCATATGTGAAGAAAAAGACGGTCAACGCCAGATTGAAGTCGGGCCCGGTCATCTTGAGGGTCTTGGTCATGCCGGCGATTTTCGCATTTCCAACTGCAAAGCGGATCAGTATGCTGAGTGCCCGTAGACGACACGTGATAGCACTACTACGGGTAGCGACGTACTGTTCGATCGATCCAGGAACGACATCAGGTATAAGACGGCCAGTACGGGTGGAAGTCGCCAGTCGACCTTGCGCAAGATCCTCTTCACCTCTTTGTCCTGGTAATCGGGCAGATTGGAGTCGTCCAAGCCCTTGGCCTCCTCCTGGTGGATGATGTTCCCGACATGTTTATACGGGTCGCCATTCTCGACGCTGTAGGGGATCTTGTCGCTCATGGTCTTGGGCGTACTTTGGATGCGGTTGATGATACGGACTGATGACTCCATCACGCACACAGCAGAGGGTCTCGGCAGAGGTTGGGTCCCAGGCCATCTTCTTGTATTCTCATCACGGTTACTACCGTGGGCGACCGGTCGGCGGTGACAGTCCAATAATTCCCCCCCATCATCAGCTGAGCAGCTGTTGTAGGGGGTCACTACTTGCCTGGAAAGCACATGGGGTCCGGATGATCCGACTCATGGGGAGAGCTGGAGGAGGGAAAGTCAGATCCGGGGTTATAGTGTCGATGCAACAGGGGCGAACCCAGAGGGAGTCCTTACACAATTCGAAATTGGAGCAGAATCCTCGTCGGCGGCCCGAAGCAGCAACCACGTTTGAGACCAACTGACTGTACTGGCTTATTACATTCCCGCGTCCCTACTCCCTAGTACGGGTGAGGTGTGCCCACGGCTCTCAGCTCGGAAGCGCCATTGTTTCCAGATGCCCATCATTCCACCCTGCGCTACGAGTGCGTTGAAAGGATAATCAGGCAGACCATACCTTATACAAACTTCACCTGCCACGACGTGTCCATCATCTCTACCGGACTCACCCAGTGTGAGACTGTAAGGAGTGTCGCAAGTGCCAAGAATGGCACCGGGGCCATGGAGTATCCCCTGTGATAATCAAAGCTGCCCACTGGCATTTGGCAAACTTAATCCGACGATGTGATGGCAGTCACATCTACAGTATAATGTGAAAAAGCAGTAGTCCGGGTCCCGATGCGCATTAAGATGCTGACGAGCCTGTGAAAAGCACACTTGGCAACTCTAGGCAATCTCAGCGCTGTCGCCCTCGTGTCCATCCAGAACGACATCAATATTAGGTAGGTATTATCACATATTGGTGACAAGACCGCAACACATGTGTACGGTATCGCACACCAACGAACACTTCGGCGTGACGAAAGCGGGTGTAACCAACAAACTCCAGCTCTGTGCACACCGACACCAGATTAGATTCCCTCGACCGGGCCGATTCGGGATCAAGGTTGCCAAGTGGGTGCCAACCCACGTGCTTATTTTCACAGCACAGCACAGTACATACTTCTTCTTCTTGGAGAGAGAGAGAGAGAGAGAAGTACATGTACCGCAAGCCCCTTCAAGGTTTGGTGAATGCCGGACACTTCCATGGTCGACCATCAGGGAAGGTGTTTTTCCCCCTAACGAGCATTCAAAAATTCCCTCGCGTTGGCCTCCGACTCGCCCGTCCTGGTCTATACACATCGACATTGGTTGGGTACCTAGGTAGGTAGGCAGCGTAAGGTCAGGTAGTTAACTTTTTCTCTCTTATCCTTATCGCGCACACTTGAGACGTTCAACTTCGTATATGCCAGCGCAGAAGCCGTATAGATATGCAGCTGTAGAAGTCACAAGTGGTAGAGGAGGAGGAGGACTGTACAGCTGTACAGAAAACCGGACGGCAAGTCATGTCGTGCAGCGTATGATCAGGTATTCTTGGTTGCAGTTTTAGATTCCCTGTGCGGACGGTTTCGGGGAGGGGGGCTCGCCTGCCACGCCTGGTAGAACTCTCTCTCAACGACCTGAAACTGGCCAGCCAGGCCTGAAGAACCTGACCTAAAACTAAAACCAAAATAAAGGTCCGTGAATTGGTCCAGTCGGTCGGTGTGCGCACAAGCACAGCAGTTGGGCATGCGAATTTAAAGAAAAAGGTGAAGTCTGCAATACTATTAGAAGTAGTAGACTAATAGTCCGATACCATCCATCCCAGAGCAATGAACCTATGTGAGTGAGCACATGTTCAAATTCTGCCCAAGCAAATGATTAGCACATACATGTACCCAGGTACCTTAGGGTAGGTGGGTAAGAAATACCCATCTCGCGGATTAGGCATTTGCCCAGACCCAGACGGAGATATTCACATGTACCTTTAGTGCCCCCCTCCCGTCATCTGTCAGACTATACTTACTTACCACGTGTAGAACAAACAAGAATGCAAGGAACAAATCAGCATGCGCTGGCAGCACTAGAAATGATCAAAGCCTCATTCCTAGGTACATGTACCTTAAGGTATGTTTCCATCTCTTCTTTCGTTCGTTTCCAAGACTTGGTCAGTTTCTTTGTCCCTCCCACACCATCCCGAATCATGGATAACCCGGATGAGAACTAGGTATCTCCTAGAGTGAGTGCATACCTGACCTTAGGTACCTGATCCAGCAATGCTTCGATGCTTTTGCTTGGCAGCAGCTTGTGAATTGATTGGTAAACAACTAGAGAGAGAGAGAAGAGCGTACCTCCGCAGCCTGAAAAAATTTAGAGAGTCGTCGTTCTGCAAAAGAATAAGGTATCTCCGGTACCTCCATTTCCAGTCCAGTCTTCTTTTCTAGGTTTGCGAAAAGTGTGTTTTTTGGGGGTTTTTTCTTTTTTGTTTTTGGTTTCTTCTTCTCGCTCGCTCGCTCGCCTCGCCTCACATTCCTTCGTATTCGTGATCGACCAACAAAACTTCCAGTAGGGACTTTACCTTACCTTCGCTACCTTAACGTATCTCTTTGAAAAAAATAATAAGGTAGGTAGATCCAGGTTCCAGGGTTTCAGGTCCCAGTTACATAAGGCATGTGTAGTTTAGAAAGAATGTTTAGGTATTTAAAAAAAAGTTGTGAAAAGAATTGAAAAAAAAAAAAAAAAAAAAAAAAAAAAAAAAAAAAAAAAAAAAAAAAAAAAAAAAAAA